>NC_135611.1:75335086-75636896 GCF_053574225.1 Canis aureus | reverse complement strand
TTTCCTGGTGGAAAGACTGCAGAGTGCAGCCCAGAGGCTGAAGGGCAAAGGCTCACAGTGGGGGACGCATTTCTGCAGCCTCCTTTCCTCACAGCTGTGGGTGTGACAAGGTCTTTTACAAATCCATCAGATGGTATTTCTGACTATCCCTTGAATTGTCTGGGCCCTGAAACATTTTCTAACTTGAATTGTTGAGAAAAGGCCTTTATTTGGGCATGGGAAAATTAGCATGCAGTTGAGAAATAGATTTTAAATGCGCGAGCAAGAGTGATTAGCTTTTCTTTCTTTTGATTCTTGGGCCATTTCCATTTTAGTTTCTGTAAATGAGGAATCTTTTAATGAGTTATGTGATATTTGCTGAAGGTTGTGATTTTGGCAACTGCTAAATAGAAAAAAAAAAACCCCAAAACCGTTCTCCCCCCTTGTCTTCCCCTACTCATCCTCTTATTATTTGGATGGGGTTTTCAAATTGTTTGCCAAAGCCAGTGACACAACTGCCTTCTTCAGACAGGCACCTAACAAGCTGGCCCAGAGTTCCACAGCCACCAGCCAGCTTTGTGTTAAATCTTCTCTATGAAAACACCAGCCTCTTGGGTGGAAAGATGTTGCTCTAGAAGGGAGTGTGTGAAGCTGTAGGTGATCCACAGGGTCACTTAGTCTAAATCCTACATGTGGAAGGTAGTCTTTTTTAAATATGGAAGTGGGTTCATTGCTTTATTAAAAATTACAACATTAATTATGAATTTTGTGCAAAATGTAACAAATAATGAAAAAGAAAGTAAGAATCCAAACTCAAGCACCCCACACCCCCAATCCCATCATTTATGTGGGGGTCACCAAGTTTTCTGCAAATGTTTAGGGTAGTAAATATCTTTGCCTTTGGTCTCTAACACTACAATTGACTTCTGCCATTGTAGCAGGAAAGCAGCCATAGACAGAAGGTAAATGAACAGATATGACTGTATTTCAATAAAACTTTATTTAGGGCCAGATGGCTGTCAGGGTATGGTTGCTAACCCTTTATGTAGAGTAACCATCATTCATATTAGGTGCACATAATTTCCCAAATCTTTTTTTTCCCTTTCCTTCTCACTTGAGTCTTTGGGAATATATCCCTAGAGGAAAAAAGAGAGATCTAATTTTATATAGATGAAAGCATCTTTATAAAAATGAAAGCTATATTTAAAAATATAGTAAATTCAATTTTACTTGAATTTGACAGAAGGAATGAACTGAAATAAGATTGCAGGAGCTACTGAACTCCAGACACACACTTCTTCACAGCGAGTGATAATAGTTCCTAAAATATTTCCTGTGAAATTAGAAGGGGGTGGGTAGAAAATGAAAAGATTGGGCATCTTTTTGCTTTTGAAAGTCCAGTTTTCAATTTTGGATGGAGCAATTGACTTCCTACTCCAACAGATAAGGAAGTAAGTGTTCTTTCACTTCTCCTGCCTGAATTCCCTTTGCTCATTTGATTGATTTTAAATAGTCAAGGCTGATAATTTACATTCTATTTTGTCACCACAATTACCTGTGGGTCCTTTGGTCTTAGATGTTTCAATAGATGGGCTAATGCCTACCACCAATGTTTTTTTAAATCAAGGTTTCTCCATTTCTGTTTCCTTTTTTTAAAGTTTTGATTTCTCTCTTACTAAGTTGCCTAGTAAATATTTTCAAGAAGGACTTACAGGATTTTTAGTCTCTGATTTGTCTCTCAGCATCATACTCAAAGGACAAAATGTCTGGACATATAATGGGTTACATTTCCTACCAAGTGATACATAATTTTTATTTTTAATTTTTGGGGTATAATTTTAAAGTTACATCTTCTTTGTGTGTCTTTTGGCTGGTTGGATTTTGGGTCAAGAATCCCACTTTTTCTGTGATGTGTAACTGCTACATTTCTCCTGTTCTTTCCTGTTGGGAAATGTCCACCTGTATTCATGCTGGAGGGCTTTCCTGGCTGTGTCTGTCACACTTGGAGGGATCTCTCTTTGCCTGGCGACCTTGTAGGCATTATTCCTTTCCTTTTAGGCATTGGATATTGCTCTTGGGAAGCCTGAGCACAGCTTTATTTTTATCTTGGGAGTATCTAACTGCCCCTTGTCCCCCCCTCTCCCCCACTGCCTGAAGGATTCTTTCTCTACTGTTAGAATTAATATCTTCTTGAGGACATGTCATGTATTAATCATTTATATCAGTTTTGTGCCCTTTCTGTGCTTCAGGCTTAGTTCATCCTTCATGTCATAGAAGTTTTCTTCTACTTTATTTTTTACCACCTTTTCTGTCTTGAGAAGTTCTTTATCTTGAGAACACATGTCATCCTTTTTGTTCTTGCATATCCTCTCAATTGCTTTTACACCTTTGCTTTCATTTGCTATTGAAAGAAAACCAGAATATGTCACCCCAGTATATGCCCGTTTGACATAAAATTGTTTTGAACTGAAGATGATTAAGAAGTGTTGAATGCAGAAAAAGCTTCTTTTCTGCCTATAGGCAGAAAATAAATTCTCCTTTGATTAGTGACTGACTCTTATTAGCCCAGAGAAGGTGCCAGAGGAATCTCAGAACAAACTAACCCTTCTCTTCCTAATTAAGGAAGTAAGGACCACCTAGCCCTAGTTGGAGTACCCTTATTCCAAAACTCTTATCTTGCCAGTTCTTCCCAAATGTATTGTTCCCTTGTATGAAAGGTGTAAAAGCTTCCTGCTCTGGTCATTTCTGTGGGTCTTCATTCTCTTGTGAAGTCTCCCATGTACCCACAAGAATCCAATAAAACATGTATGCTTTCTCCTGTTAATCAGTTTTTGTCAGTTTAATTTTCTACCCCAGCCGGAGACTGTAAGAAGGTCAAGGAAAACTTTTTCCTTTCTCACCTGATTAACTAAGGCCTTATTCTATGTCAATAATTTATTTTTGGCTTGTTCTCTTCTCCTCACGATTTTTACTTATTATTTCTATAGTGATGTTGTTTTGATCCTTATTTAATTTCCTTAGTTCCACAATCTCCCTGTCATTCACTTCATTACTTATTCATTTTGACCTGGATTATTGTTTTACTAAATCCACATTTTTCTTAAGGTGTTTTTTTTTTTTTTTTTTTTTTTTTTTTTTTTTTTTTTTACAAGAAGTACTCACAGGGAATTGTTTTCTCTATGTTAGATTATATTTTCTTTCTGATTGTGTCTTTTATCTGCCTCTTTCTTTCCTTTCTTCCATCCTCCTTCCCTTTTATCCCCCTTAATTTTTTTTTTCTTGTGCTTTAGTGTTAGCTTAGCTGCTATGCTATTTCTTTTTATTGTGACCCAGTTTGGCAAGAGCAGCTCTGCCCACTTTTTATAGTCAATATAATGTAGTGTATATGAATTTTCTCAGACTCTGTAGGACCTGTTTGTCTTTGTCTTGTAGTCTGACAATTGAATATTGTTTTCTGTGCACTCTTGTTGCTTTTATATAACCAGAACATGTGGAGTTGGAGGTGTGTGGCTGGGCCAGTGGAGGAACATTCTGTTGGGGCTTTGGGAAGCTTTTCTTGGAGTCCTTGTTCTCTGCCTTAACATGTACTACTCTCAAGGAACATGGAAGATCAGGCTTTAGAGATCCTCTAATTTAGCCCTGGTGGTTTTATTTTTTTTTCCTTTTGTGAGGTCTTGACCTCTTATAAGGGCAGATAAATGCTTCATCTCTTGAGGATTTCCTCTCTGCACTTTTGTAGGCTGCCTGTATACTTACTCAATTTGCATCTCTTCACATTAGTGGGTAATGTGCACATTTGAACATTTTGTCTACTCATCTTCCCTTAGTATTGCTTCTAAGAGGTAGTGATTGAGTTAAGAGCTTATAATAGTTTTTTCCTGTGCAACAAACAACTGCAAGATCTGTGGCTTACAACAAATATTTATCTTCACATTCAGGCATCTGACAGTAAGCCACTTTGTCTGATTCAGGCTGGGCTTAGCTGGGCCAGGTTGGATTCTAGGCTTGCAGCTGGTTTCAGGGATGCTTCATATCCTCACTCTGGGGATCACAATGGAAGGGAATTGCTACCTGGTAGGATTCCAATAGCATAAAAAGCCAAGTTGCATCACACAAGCATAAAGTCTCTATTTGCATCATGACTGCTAATGCAACCTGTGGACCCAAAAAAGGCACATGGCCAAATCTAACTTTAGTAGAGGTCAGCAACATCACATGAGAAAAGGTAAGGATGTCTATAATGTGAGGAAATAAAGGATTGTAAATCTTTTCCCAATCTACCTTTGAGACTTCTTAAATCTGTTAGGAATCTTCTTTCTTTCATTTGCTGCTTTCCTTCATTTTAATTTTGAAATTTAAGGCAGAGTTACATCACTTTCCTTGACTAGAATTGGGGTAAAACATTTTTTTAATTAAAAAAAATTATTCTATTTAAGAATTAAAAGACAAACCTTTGGTCTTAGCCCCAGTTTGACATTTGCTCAGGAGTCCCCTTTAATCCCTGTAGGGGTTTCTAAGCTTCTTTAGAAAGTAAACTGTTTTTTTTTTTTTTCTCAAGTTTACCTTAGCTTGCTTTATTATTTATTTATTTATTTATTTATTTATTTATTTATTTATTTATTTATAAATTTATTTTTTATTGGTGTTCAATTTGCCAACATATAGAATAACACCCACTGCTCATCCCATCAAGTGCCCCCCTCAGTGCCTGTCACCCGGTCACCCCCACCCCCCGCCCACCTCCCTTTCTACCACCCCTAGTTCGTTTCCCAGAGTTAGGAGTCTTCCATGTTCTGTCTCCCTTTCTAATATTTCCCACTCATTTTTTCTCCTTTCTCCTTTATTCCCTTTCACTATTTTTTATAATCCCCAAATGAATGAGACCATATAATGTTTGTCCTTCTCCGATTGATTTATTTCACTCAGCATAATACCCTCCAGTTCCATCCACGTCGAAGCAAATGGTGGGTTTTTGTCATTTCTAATGGCTGAGGAATATTCCATTGTATACATAAACCACATCTTCTTTATCCATTCATCTTTCGATGGACACTGAAGCTCCTTCACAGTTTGGCTATTGTGGACATTGCTGCTAGAAACATCGGGGTGTAGGTGTCCCAGCGTTTCACTGCATCTGTATCTTGGGTAAATACCCAGCAGTGCAATTGCTGGGTCGTAGGGTAGATCTATTTTTAACTCTTTGAGGAACCTCCACACAGTTTTCCAGAGTGGCTGAACCAGTTCACATTCCCACCAACAGTGCAAGAGGGTTCCCCTTTCTCCACATCCTCTCCAACATTTGTTGTTTCCTGTCTTGTTAATTTTTCCCATTCTCACTGGTGTAAGGTGGTATCTCATTGTGGTTTTGATTTGTATTTCCCTGATGGCCAGTGATATGGAGCATTTTCTCATGTGCTTGTTGGCCATGTCTATGTCTTCCTCTGTGAGATTTCTGTTAATGTTACCCAGGCAATTTACACGTTTAATGCAATCCCTACCAAAATACCATGGACTTTCTTCAGAGAGTTAGAACAAATTATTTTAAGATTTGTGTGGAATCAGAAAACACCCCGAATAGCCAGGGGAATATTAAAAAAGAAAACCATAGCTGGGGGCATCACAGTGCCAGATTTCAGGTTGTACTACAAAGCTGTGGTCATCAAGACAGTGTGGTACTGGCACAAAAACAGACACATAGATCAATGGAACAGAATAGAGAATCCAGAAGTGAACCCTCAACTTTATGGTCAACTAATATTCGATAAAGGAGGAAAGACTATCCACTGGACAAAAGACAGTCTCTTCAATAAATGGTGCTGGGAAAATTGGACATCCACATGCAGAAGAATGAAACTAGACCACTCTCTTGCACCATACACAAAGGTAAACTCAAAATGGATGAAAGATCTAAGTGTGAGACAAGATTCCATCAAAATCCTAGAGGAGAACACAGGCAACATCTTTTTTGAACTTGGACACAGTAACTTCTTGCAAGATACATCCATGAAGGCAAGAGAAACAAAAGCAAAAATGAACTATTGGGACTTCATCAAGGTAAGAAGCTTTTGCACAGCAAAGGATACAGTCAACAAAACTAAAAGACAACCTACAGAATGGGAGAAGGTATTTGCAAATGACGTATCAGATAAAGGGCTAGTAGCCAAGATCTATAAAGAACTTATTAGACTCAACAGGAAAGAAACAAACAATCCAATCATGAAATGGGCAAAAGACATGAACAGAAATAAACTGTTTTTTAATTATAATAGTTTCTTCAGTACAAACCAAACTCTCTTCTAACAGGGACTCTAGTTCTATGCATCTCTTTGGGGATGCTTGACCTACAATAATCATTTTGGAAATGGCTTCTTCTGTTTCCTCTAGACATCTTCTCTGTTTGGCTACAGTCTTTATATTTTTAAACAAACATAGAGATGTAAATACAGTCGTTTGCATTAAAAGGGGAAATTGAGTGATAGCATTGGTTTTCAAAAATTTTTGTTTCCTTATGAGTCACTAGGAAAGGTGATAAAAAGTTCTGAGTGCAGGGACACCTGGGTGGCTCAGCAGTTGAGCATCTACCTTTGACTAGGGGTGTGATCCTGGGTCCGTGGATGGAGTCCCACATCATGCTCCATGCGAGGAGTCTGCTTCTCCCTCTGCCTATGTCTCTGCCTGTCTTTGTATGTCTCTCAGGAATAAATACATAAAATCTTAAAAAAAAAAAAGTTCTGAGTGCAGAGTAGACTTGCCAACCGGTGGACTCTACTGGTGATCAGGCCCCCAACTGCACTTTTCTTTTAAGGGATCCTCAAGATCTGGGGTTGATATTGTTGAAGGGTCTGGGGTAAGGGGTATGAAAGTATAGGGTACATGAATATTTAATATATGGTATATCTAAGAAGATATGGCTTGTCCACTGAAAATCTGGAAAATCTGATCCAAAATCTTTATAGAACTATCTTCTAGTATCATGCCAGGGTGGGATATCATGGTTTTCTGGTGGGATTGGGTGGAGGAAAGGTCTAGGCTCTAGAAGTTCTATATTCAGACTCATCTCTCTGTTTTCAGGTTGGTAATAGGTAGGTCTCAGATCCAGGCTCTTCTAGGCATGTGCTTCTCAGGCATGTATTTCTTGAATTTCTAAGGCATGTGTTTCTAAGGCATGCATTTCTGCTATTCTTTGGCTTCTCTTTCTCTAGGCACTTGGTCTTCATCCTTTGCAGCTGCATTAATTACACTTTGACTTCCTGTTTCCCCAAAATATGTTCACATCACTAGCGCTGTATGACCTGTGACATAGTTTTAAAAAAATTCCTCAACTGTCTTGCATTTCAGAAGAGAGTACAGACACATGTATTTATTCAGGTCACTATTTTAATCAGTCCATTCCTTTTATTTTTAGATTTTATTTCTTAAGTTTTTATTTACATTCCTTTTATGTCCCTCCTTTCAGTGCTCCCTTTGCTTAGAATGTATTTGAATCTCTTGTACATTTAATCACATCATAACCATAACCTCACAATCTGGTTGAAATCTTCATCCTTCCTCTCTCTCTCTCTCTTTTTTTTTTTTTCAGAGACTTTGATTAAGTATCAAATGTGTGTTAGTTACTGTGTTGGGTATCGAGGCCCTAAAGTCACACAGATTAAAAGACACATAGCTTCTATTCTTGAGGCCGCTTTTCCATTTAATGGGGAGACTGTCCAGTGGATAAGCATTTCTTAGATGATTGGAATTAATTGAGAAAAGTGCATGAGAGCAGAGTAGGAGTGCTTACGTCTCTCTAGAAGAGTCAGAAAGTCTTTCTAGAGGAGGTAGCATTTGGGTGACCCTTATAAAAATGTTTTATCAGAGGAAGAAGTAGCATGAATTAACAGGGCAGTAAGAGAAAGAACGGATGCTGGGTCATTTGACTGGCTCAGGGTTATAGAACGTGAAAGCCATTCCCTTCCTTCGCACATTGCCTGTCATCTTAAAATTTATTACTTTACCGTTTTAATGTGTGAAACCTGAGTGTTGCCAAGTCCTCTGTTCTCTGTTTCTTTAATATTGAAGCACAGTCCTCCAAATACAGTTTCTAAGATTTATATATCTTGGAGGCAAAAGGTCTGTTTATCTTGCTGACCCAAAGATTGACCCAGTCCTTTTCTATCTTTGTCCCCAAACACTCTACAGAGAATTGTTGTGCATTGTAGACTTCTACTGAAGGCTTGAAAAATATAGGAGGTGAATTACAGCTCAGTCTATAAGCCTAGAAAGAGTGTTTTCTCATCTCCTGGAGCCTCTGCCCACTGCCAGGTTGCTGGTAGTCACTTTTCCTTCTATGTCACATCTTTCCAGTTCTTGTCTTCTCTGAGTTTCAAGAACCCCAGAAATTTCCTTCTTTTTGAGCTTCTAGGGGAAACCACCTTAATTTCTAGTAATTTATTAGGCAGCCTATCCCAGTTTTCCTAGTTGAAATTAATTGTTTCCGCCTGTGGGTTTCTATAGGATTGTCACCCTCAATTAAGCAAATTTCAAATTTCATCCCCCACCTTTTAGCTTTGAACTTGCCAGTCTTCTCCACCAGAAATAAGCCCCCTGAGGTTGAGGACCTTGACTCATTCATGTTTATATAATAAAGTATAATGTTTCTTTCATAGTAATTATTCAAATAAATCATTCTACACGCATTGCCTAGTGCTCAGGGCTTTGCAAACATGAGATTGCTTTTAATCCCCGCATGATGGTTGTTTCAGCCTCATGCAAGCCAGTTTGATTCTTCAGCTGTTCCTAATTGAGATTCTTTCAGTCAGTGACAAATGATGGGGGTCAATGCAGCATGAGACCTCAGACTTAGCCTCTGCAGATCAGCATCTGTGGAGATTCGGGCTTCCTTTTCCTGTAGTATCCATGGTAGTCACAGGGGAAGGGGAAGTGGGGAGAGGATGGGGAGGGAGAGTAAAGATCTTCCTGCCTCACCCATCAGAGGTGGCATCAGCATTGGGCTGGGAAATGCCATTTGTTAAGGGCCTGAAGATTTTAGTGACCTCAAGTGGGATGTTGTCAGAGTTTTTGGTGCTTGTGAGGCTGTGGTAAAGGGGCGGCTGGTAACCAGTGTGGACAGTCCTTTTCTCAGGGGCTCTTCACCTCTACCCTGGTTCCCTGTGATATTTTTTCTGACTAATGACCTGAGGAACTTATAAAAAGATCACTTTATTATTCATTGGTCAAGTGGCACCAGGATTCATTTTCACCAATTCTACAAAGGACTCCTTTAGTCAACTGGGGTTGGCCAGTGGGTTTTCCTTGGAAAAACAGCAATAACAGTTTCTGGTTATAACTCCTGACAAATTACATGGAGGGTGGAATGATCTCATTAGTAGTATTTGTTATTGGTGAGTTTTCAATCAATAGCCACTCATCCTATGACACAGTAATAATGATTATTGTAGGCATTCTTCTGTTGGAAATTGGCTTACACAATTGTGGAGTGGGAGCAGCTAAGTTCAAAATCTGAAATCGGTGGTCCAGGCCAGTAGACTGGACCCCCAGGCCGGAGGTGATGCTGCAGTCTTCAGGCAGAAATTTTTCTTCTCTGGAAAACCTTAGTTTTCTTAGTTTCCTCTCTTTCTCTCAAGGCTTTTAACTGGATTGGTGGAGGCTCACTTGAATTATCATGGGTGTTCTCTTCCACTTAGGTCAACTGACTGTAGATGTTAACCACATCTACCAAGTACCTTCACAGCAACATCGTGATTAGTGTTTGAAGAGTAACTGGGCTCTATAGCTTAGCCAAGTTGATACATAAAACTATCGCAGTAAATGAAGTTGGAGTTTTTGCCATGAAGTAGAAGGAAACTGAAGGAAAGGAATCACAGATTCCTGAGGTGGACTATGCTGTATGGCGAGGAGGCAGGAGGACCAGTGAGTATGCTGACATTGAGACTATCTTTCTGGGATAGGAGAGAATGAAGAACAATTTCCTAACCTGGAATGCATAAGCCAATTCAGGTATTCTAAGATGTTTCCATTTGAAAGAAATCCCTGCACCTCTGGAACTGAAGGCAGGCAGTCCTGAAATAATTTGTGTTGGGTTTGAGGCAGGGGGTTGGGGACTGGGCAGGCATAGGGAGAGGGCAGTAGCCACAGCTCTTGAGTTGTAAAATCTGAATTGTAGAAAGACATTTGGCTGGAAAACTAAACAGGAAAAGGTGCCTTCTATCTTGTAGTTTATAAAGATAAAGTGATTTCAGTAGCATCCCTTTGAAACTTGAGGAATGGACATCTTAATAAATATCCATGGAGTCAAGAGATAGGGGATGAATGTTAACTGTCTAGAGGCCACTGTTACTAAATTAAGATATGTAAAGATGTCATTATTGACTGCATTGTGCTGGCTTTCTCACTGCATATTAGTAATATAAAATTATTTGTCAAAGATTCACTCAGGACCTTATTCCCTCCACCATGCTTTTCTCATCAGGTTACCCTCTATAGCTGGGGATTCTTCTACCATAAGATTCTTCAGGAACCCAACTGTCTATAGAGAGGATTTCCACTATTGAGATATATATATATATATGACAGCGCATGTCTAATGGGGCAGTGGAGAAGCTCTGTGCTTCAATTATTAATAAGTTAGCACTGTCAATACATTTAACAAAACTCATTCCTCTTCAATAAAAGAACCATTAACCTCTTCTAAACCAGGCACATCCACATGGGCAGTTTAAGTAGATTCGCTCAATAATTGCATAATATTGTACCTTCTATCATCTTCCTGTTTAGTACCTCCTCTCAACCCCAACTCCAACTGCTGAAACATTTGATTTTCTTGTCTAATGAAAAGGAGAGAAATAAAATGTTTTATTGTCTTCATTTTCTTCTATGACACTTCCTGAAAATAGCCTTTAAGTAAAAAGTGTCACATATTTGCCTATAGATAAATAGTCACCAGGAGCTTGGATTTTGCAGTTTTAATGGACAGCAGATATGTCTGGGCTCCCCTAAAATCTGTTAGTTGCCTTGTAAAACTGTTTTGCGTGTATACAAGATCTTAACATTTCTGGAGTACCTATGTTTTTTTTGGTAAACTTTTATTCCAGTTAAAAATTTAAAAGGGAGCTGCTTGTAATGTCCTTAGCATTAACTTAAGCTATAGCAGGTCTATAAAACAATCATTGAGATGCTATTTAAAGTATATGAATAATAAAACAGCTATAATAAGAAAGCTTCAAAAGAGTAACAGCCTTGGTAATTTCCCCTTTTCAGAAGATCCTGGGGTAGGGATGAGTTAGGTGGGGGCTGGGCTGGTTTGGCTGCACTTTGGAGATGTCCTGGGCAGTTAAATGTTATTTGGGAATCAGGGAACCTGTATCTCATTTTTTTTTCTTATTAAGAGTAAAGGCTGTAGGACATTTTCTGGGTTATAAATGGTAACGGAGTATAACGCAATAATATTTCCAGGAAATCACCTCAGGGTATTTTGGTTATAAGAGATATTTATGAGGGTGCAAATTTTTTGAAATTGTTCTGTTGCTTAAAATCAAAGGCATTAATTTTTTTTAACTTTCAAATATTTTATTTTATTTTATTTTATTTTATTTTATTTTATTTATTATTTTATTTTTTACTGGAGTTCAATTTGCCAACATTTAGCATAACGCCCAGTGCTCATCCTGCCAAGTGTCCCCCTCAGTGCCCATCACCCGTCACCCCAAGCCCCCGCCCACCTCCCCTTCCACTACCCCTTGTTCATTTCCCAGAGTTAGGTGTCTCTCATGTTTTGTCACCCTCACTGATATTTTCACTCAATTTCTCTCCTTTCCCTTTATTCTCAAAGGCATTAATAGTCCAGGGCTATGTGGGGCATGATGGAAAAACTTGGGTTTTTTTTTTAGAGCAAAGTGAGTCTGGATTAGTTTCTAGGTTCTGCCGTTTAGAAGCCTTGAGACCTTGGGCAAATTCCTTAAAATCACTAAGCTTTAGTTCCTCCTTTTATAAAATGGATTAATAATAGTACCTGTTGTAAAGGGTTACTGGGAGAATCCTCCAAGATAACAACTTCTCTGGACTCTGTCTCTTTCTGTTATTTTGAGATTATTAGTGATTTAACATGAGGTCTATGATATTTATTTGGTATCACTGCCTGGTAGACATCTCTCTTTGTAGTGGTGAAATGGGGCTGATGTTTGAGATCTCAATGAATGAATGCCCTTCTTGGGTGTTAGGAAGTTCAGGAAGGCTGCATTGATCAAGAATCTTGAGATCCTTGGACTTCTACCAAAATAACTGCTGCTGCTTTATTCTAAAAATATATATAAAGAAACTATTTTATTGAAAAATAGTGTATGTTTAGAAAAGTGCACAAATTATAAGTATACACCACAATAAATGATCACAATGTGAAAATTTCTGGGCACTTACCACTCAGATAAAGACTCAGCTCTCTGCCAGCACCCCCAAAGACCTTCTCATGATCATACCTAGTCATTCCCACCTCCCTCTCCTCAGAAATCACAACAGTCCTGACTCCTCACATGATTAATCAGCTTTGCCACTTTTTGAAGCTTCTATAAATGAAATTAATTTGGGCAGCCTGGATAGCTCAGCGGTTTAGCGCCGCCTTCGGTTGGGGGCCTGATCCTGGAGACTGGGGATCGGGTCCCATGTGGGGCTCCCTGCATGGAGCCTGCTTCTCCCTCTGCCTGTGTCTCTGCCTCTCTCTATGTGGGTCTCTTGTGAATACATTTTTTAAAAAATGGAATTAATTTATTTTGTGACTGGCTTCTTTCATTCGACATTTTTATAGCTTCCACTGTTATTGTCTATAGCAGTGCTTCATTCATATTTGCACATTGCATATGCATTATATAAATATATCACTATTATCATCCATCTACTGTCAATGGATGTTGCAGCAGCTTCTAGTTTTGTTTATTAAAAATAATGCTGCCATGAACATTTTGGTGTATGTATCTCTTTTGGTAAGCACATGTACACATTTCTGTTGGGAGTATACCTTGAGATGGAGTTGCTGACTTTGCAGGTAGGCACAAGTTCAATTTTAGTAGAGATTGCTAACCAGTTGTTCAAAGTAATTGCATCTTTCAACGCACTATACTTACAGCCCTACAAGTGACACAGGAGAGTTTCTGTCATACCATATGTGTGCCACACTGGGTACAGTCAGTCTTTTTCATTTTGGCTACCCTGATAGGTTGGGAGTAGTATCTTACTGGGATTTTGCTTGTGGTTCTCTGATGATTAATGAGCTTGAACACCTTTGAATTTATCTGCTGGCCATTGGAACTTCCTCTTTTTCTCTTCCTCTCTCTTTTCTTCCCTTTCTCCTTCCTTCCTACATTCACTGGTCACCCACATTGCAGGTTTTGTGCTACTGCTCTGTAAGTCTAAGTGAAACTTAAACTTAGACTTCATTAAGATTGAAAAGAATGGACTCAGGCAGGGCACCCAGCCCCAGGCAAACAGCACTGGTCTGAGAGCTGACATATGGGTCCTGCTTTCAGATACTCTGGGTGTCCCTGTGATGTTGGTCATTGTTGCATGATGTCTTGGGTCTCCATTTTTTTTTCTAGTTTGTAAAAAAAAATTTTTTTTAAATGATTTATAAGGGCACTTTCATCTCTGGCATTTTGTGATTGCACATAATTTGGCAGAACATTTACCATGTCCTCACTGCCTTTTGAACATTCTGCCCTGAAGTGATCTGGAATAATGATTCTAAAAAATGGGCCCAAGAATCAGTTTGGTATAGTTATAGCTTGTCCCTTAATCTTATTGACAAAGAGAACTGGGGGAAACAGAAGATGGTGATACAGAAGAACTTATATTTTTTTAAGAAGCTGGAGAAACCTATGAGTGATAATATGAATCTGAGGCCATAGTAAAAACTGGAAGTCCCTAATGATGGTCACAGTTCAAAAATTTCTTGAGAATCAGGATTATATGGATGCACGAATATTTGAATGACCTGTTTGACTCTATCCTCTTCCTTGCCTTACCTCTGTCCATTCATAGCAGAACCAGAGACTCTTAACAGAGCATGGCTACCTAAAGTTGCCTCTTATCTAACAGATGACTGAGGGATCAGTGATAGATGCGAGGGATCACTGGGTTGCTCAACAGATTCCCTTCCCCCCTCATTTTGGGACTCCCAATATGCCCTACTATGCTCCTTCCATCAAGGGGAGCCATTTATGCTGCTGGATTCAGTCACTGACAGAACAGAATTTATTCAGATGAATTTTTTAAAAATTCACCGGCTTTGTGGATTTTGTTTTGTTGCTTACAAATACTTTACTTCGCATTGACTTATAAGACCATAGACGAATGTTAACGGAATCATTATTCTACAAAGTTTTAAAAATACATATAAACATACTGTATATCTATAGTGATTAATTTAACCAATTCCCTATGTAGGCATTTAAATTGTTTAGTTTTCCTGTATCAGAAACTATAAACATTCTTTTAGCTAATTCCTTATGTATGAATCTAATTTTTAAAAACTGTTTTATTATGGAAACTTTCAAACATATACAAAAGTGTAAGAAGCAGTGTAATAAATCCCCATGAATCCATTATTTAGCTTCAAGAACTATCAACATATGCCAATCTTATCTCATTTATACCATCCCATTGTCCCCTCCACACTTTTTGAAGCAAATCCCAGATATCATATCATTTTATCCTTAAATGCTTCTAAAATATAAGCACCCTTTATAAAAATTGTGGTTGTTTCTCATGCTTAAACCATATGTGTATTTCAGAAAAAAATGGGGAGGATACGTAGTTGTGTTAGTTTTCTATTGCAGTGTAAAAATTTACAATTATAGTGGGTTAAAACAAAACACACCTATTATTTAGTGGTTTCCATGAGCCAGGAGTCCAGACCCGGGTAGACTATGTTTCAGGGTCTCACCAGGCTGTAACAGAGGTGTTGGTAGGGGCTGCAGGGGTCCCTATTGCTCAAAGTCCTCTTTTAAGCTCACCTGGGTATTGGCAGAGGTTGGTTCTTGTGGTTGCTGGACTGAGGCCCCCAGCATCTTGAGTCCACCCACAGCTCCTTGCCACATGGTTCTCTCCAGAGGCACACTCACAACACACTGTTTTTTCTTAAAAAAGAAAAACATTAGTTGTTTTTCCTTGCAAGCAAGGGAGAGAAATCTTTGATCAGAGCATGGACCCAGTCCCTTTTTTTAGAACTTTCCTCTCATTAAGTCAGGTCCATCTCTCTTTTTAGCATCTCTTTTGATTACATAAAATCCAACTGATTTGGCACCTTAATGAAACCTGCAAAATTCCTTTTCCCACATTGCAGGACTGGAGACTACAGAAAGATAAAAAGAGAAACCAAGAAGAAAATCATACCTGGAATTCTATTCTATTGCTAACTTAGGGCAGGAATCAGAACTTTTTTTCTGTAATGGGTCAAATAATAAGTTTTTTGGCTTTGTGGGCCAGACGTTTTTTGTCACAATCATCCAACTCTGCTACTCTCCCAGGAAAGCTGCCACAGATACTGTGTAAATAGATGGGTATGGCTATGTTCCAATAAAGCTATTTACAAAAACAGGTGGCTGGTCACATTTAGTCAGTGGGCTGTAGTTTGCCAACCTCTGACATTCTAAAATATTTCTCTCTCTCTCTCTCTCTTTTAAAGATTTTATTTACTTATTCATGAGATGCACAGAGAGAGGCAGAGACACAGACAGAGGGAGAGGCAGGCTCCCTGCAGGGATCCCAGTGCGGGACTCTATCCCAGGACCCTGGGATCACGCTCTGAGCTGAAGGGAGATGCTCAACCACTGAGCCACCCAGGTGCCCCTATTTTTCTCTCCTTAAAAATACCACCCCACACAATGCCTCAGTACTTATGATACTGCTTGATAACTGCTGGGCTGGAGTCATGTCTTATGAGCACTATAAGAATAACGATCTAAAAATCTGTCCATGCATTTCTTGTGAAGGACATTATTCATTACATCTCCCAATAATTCCTCTCATGAAGCTCCACATGAAAAACTTTCTTTGGAACTTAGTGGCAACAGAAGTTTTGCTTCCCCCGACTGTATTTTTTTTTCTATTAAAAAAGTTATATCACTTACCATATTTCCCTTTTTGTTTGGCTTCCAGGAAGCTCAGAGTCTAACTCGAATAACTTGAAACTCAATTAGCACAACTATAAAGACCCGACAGATTGCATATTGCGCTTATCTGCCCACACATGGGTATTTTATCCTTATTTTAATTTTCTGTGTCTCTCTATTTTACTATTATTTTATTGTACAAGCTTTGTGGAATAATGCTGAGTTAAAATATGAAATTCTATTCCATGAATTCAAAGGAACACGTATTTGTATTAATAATAGCTCCAGATTAGAAATAGTCCACATACTGGTACATCAAGAAGAGAGCTAATGAATTGTGGTATCATCACATTATGGAATTTTACACAGAAACAAAAAGATCAAACTGCTGACATATACTACAACATGGAAGGACCCCCACAGACATCATGCTGATTAGAAGCAGCCAGACACAAGAGAATAAATGCAGTACAATTCCTTTTATACTAAATCCAAGAAGAGGCAAAACAAATTGAAGGTAATGGAGGTCAGAACATGATTGCCATAGGGTAGGGGTGATTTTCTAGGAAGTGGGAAGAAGAAATCTTATGGGGTGCTGGAAATGTTCTGTATCTGGGACTGGGTGTTGTTGTGGAGTGTAAACATATGTAAAAACCATTGAGGTGTGTAGATTTGGGATTAGTACACTTTATGCCCTTTACTACATATAGGTATAAGCTGCCTTCCAAAGAGAATTCCTAATAATGCAGCTTCTAGCTTACCTCTCTTCCATGTCTATGCCCTGGTGGCTATTGGAAAAGAACTTTAAAACTGATGATCTCAAACATTTATACCTTTTTATTTTCTAAAGTCCATGAATTAACAGCAATTGTACACTTTTATTACACCATCTCTCTTAAATGCAGAACTGGAAAAATAGGTAAAGATACCTTTTAATCCCAAAGGCAGGTCACTGTCTATGGCTGTGCTGTTCATCCATTGATGAGGGACTTGAGAGAGTGAGTGGGGGCTGGAATCTGGCCCTTGGGCTGCTTGCCAAGCTCAGTGCTTGAAGGCAGTGTCTGCCTGTAGTGGCACATTTTCTCATTTGCACCAATATACTTTTTCTAATTTTCACTTAACAGCACAGGTCAGTAGCAACTCTACACAAAGATGATACTTAGGGTATAATATTAATTTTTAGGACTAAGGGTATATTTGGTGATCTCTGGAATAGAAGCCAGTCTCTACCTGTATCTTTGCAACCTATGGAATGCTTTATAAAATAAAATAGGAAGAATCAATATCAAATCACTTGTACATTCTACTTAAGTATTAAGAATACAGCCTCTAGTCAGCTTAGTAATGGCTTAATGGGGCAGAGCCATATGGAATTTGGGGGAGAATGAATTTTCGCTGACCTAAGAGATCCATACTTTTAGCTGAGGCCCCTTGGAGAGATTGAGCTCATCTTGAGTTCTAAAGAGGTCACTGTGGCCATCACTTAGAGGAAAGCATGTGAGCAAAAGATGGGAGGAAGCATCTAATCAAATCTGTCCTAGCTGCAACTCCAATGTCCAGGAAAGAACAAAGCAACAAAAACCAATAGGAGATTGAGATCTAAAAAGACATTTAACATTTTTAAGTGCTAAGATAAAAAAAGTTAGGTTACACTATCAACTGGGTATATAGATACTATCAAGACCTATCTCTTCCTACCTCTTCTACGTATGTAAAACTAAAGCTAAATTGAATATATACTGGAGAGATGTTCAAGTTACACTGGCTTCTTCTCATTTGATATGAGATGAACTAGAATTATTGGTAGTTGTAGAGTTTTCTCTACGACAATAAAAATGTTTGTCCAGAAATAATGATAGTGGGGAAAAAATCCCAAACAACACATTAAAGAATATTTTAATTCAACTGTAATTAATGTAGTTTTATATTAGCCAAACAATACATTTTAGTAAGTCTAATTAGTAATTGCTTATATGACTTTAATTTTAGTTTAAGAAAAAAATCTGATACTTGCATTGGGTACCTCAAATATATTTGGGTAAAATTTTCATTTAAACATCTACATAACTTTCTGAACTCATCACTGATATTGAAGACTCTTGGAGGAAGTTGTCTTTGTAGTGCTGTTAACTCAGCCCTTTTGGAGTAATAGAGAAATATCTCTGCGAAAAATTCCAGACATTAGGATCACTTCCTTGTCCAGTAACACAATATGAACATATTCCCATTAACTAAAAGCTTATTTGATTTTTGCTTCTTGAACATCCCCAAGGATTTTTTGATGAACTCCTGACTTGGTCAAGTTCCCCATGAATTAAAGTAACAGAGACCCACTTTGAATCAGTATAAGCAGAAAGAGATTTCCTGAGAGGATCCTTGTCAAGTAGGCTGGATCTTACTTCCAGGCTTCGGGGAGGGACTTGGTTGCCCTGGCTTGGTTCATATGTCCAGCCCTGAGCCCATTAGCTGTGGCAGATGGTAGAGTCATACACCCGAATGTGGCCAGAAGAGTTCAAGGGAAGACCCTTCCTCCCAGTGATTAGGAAGAGATTCCCAGTACTTGGTCCAGGAAATAGTGAGCCCAATGGGGAGGAAAGATACATCCCAAGGGAGGACAACAAGAGAGGTCAGGCTAAGAAGAGAGCAAGGCAGATTGTTTTGAGTTCTGTATAATGTGATGGAATTCAATTTCCTTCTGGTCCAGGGCCTAGGAAACTGATCAAGTTTTCCAAGCTGAGGCTATGATACCATTTTTCTCTTGTCCATTTCAAACCATGCTGTACCCCAATTACCAGCCTTGGTGTGGCAGGAAATTATCCCATCTCTATCCTGAGCCAATGTGCACCTAAACAAACTAAGGCTGGCCCTAGTTCTCACTCAGTGGCCAACCTGGCAACTTACTCTATACAGTAAGGGCAAGTGACTGGAATAGAAGATTTGGGGCTGGAGTCATTTTGGGGAGTTTCTTTTTTTTTAATAATAAATTTATTTTTTATTGGTGTTCAATTTGCCAACATACAGAATAACACCCAGTGTTCATCCCGTCAAGTGCCCCCCTCAGTGCCCATCACCCATTCACCCCCACCTCTGTGTTGCTTATCTCCAAGCATGGAAACTGATTACATAGATGGATGCCTTTTTTCATCTCTCTGTATTGAAGCTCTTTGGTGGGGGCCTTCTACTTGAACTCTGGGCTTGGTGGCATGACTTTAGTCGATGGGACAACACAAATGTTACAAGGCTTGAGGAAGCACTGATATATTTCTTTCTCCTTTCTCAGACCCTGCTAAATTTGGAGGGCACTTCATTACACAGCAATGGCTAACTGATATACCAGGTATTTTTATGTAAGTGAAATCAAGTTCAATTGATCATTCATTAAGAACACCCAAAAGGTTGAGCTATGCAGGGACATGTGAGAAGCTGAGAGGGAAAAAGCCCTTTCCCTAGGGCTGGTTTTCTTTGAAAGTACTTACTGGGTATTGATATTATGAATGGGTTATATACATCTAAACCCCAGGGATTTAAAACAAACAAAAAATGAAACATGTTTGAAATGAGCTCTTTCTCCCTTACCTCTGTCACTGCCTTGGGTCTCTGGGAATTGGGAGACCTGTACAGGTTCGTATATATATCTCTGGCAGATGATGCAATCTGGGACTTCCTGAAGCAAGATTCTACTTTATTGGAAGGGCTTTTCAGATGAGAATGAGAGGGCACCATGAATTTCCTTGCATAAGGAGTGAATTTCTTCCATTAAAATGTTGAACTTCTCCTAAATTATTTGTGCTGGGATTGACATTACATGCTTTGGGTTATTTAATCTGTTTTAAAACCTTGTCTTTATGTGGAGAGGAGTAATTTTTAAATTAAAATAAGTCTTCACTTTATTCTTTCCAGAGTAACCTAATTTTATTTCCTCATTAAGGGAATTGAATGACCCATAGCAACACATGTGGATGTGGGAGTGGCAGTGGGGAATTGCATGAAGATTTTTGCTGAACACTTTTGCTATTTCCTAAATGGAATGACTGGGTAAATAAGCAATTTTTCTAGGAGAACAATTGGGCCTCTTAGGAGAATCTTGAGAATAATGAGGATACAAACTTGTTTGAGGAATATAAGATTGCATAGAATTAACATTAAAGAACAAACACAAGCCCGAGATCATAATAGGTTATTGTGTACCTAGACATGCCAAGCTATATACCTAGAGGAAAAAAATTGAGAAATAAGTTCAGGCTAATAGTTATTTTGTTACCTATAACAGTTTCTAATGTTGTTTTTTTATGTCTTTGATTCTGAAGAGTATAATTTTCAGATTTTCATCCAAAACAATGTTATTTTCTCAGATTCCATCTAAACAAACATGACATAACATTGCTGAATCCGAAGATTTATGTCAAATTAATGAAAGATTGAAGAGCAGCTCATGGATGACATCTAATTCCTATATTTTCTAAGCAACTTAAAAAGTAACTGTTAATACATGATTTGCTTAATTTACTGATTAAACTTATCAGGGTAAATTATTCCATTTCAGGAAGTTTTTGATTCTAAAGCTGATTCCAGTGTCTTTTAACAACTTAAGGGATTTAATCTGTTTTTATAATGGACTTTATTCATTTTGGCTAAAATGATTTAGTTCTTTGAAAACATATCAAGTTTGAGTGATAAATATTGAATGATCCTTTTGTTTTGTTATGTTGTTAAATTCTGTATGAGCTATTACTTTTAGTTTAGCAATTTAAAAAATATTGAGTGGAGGGCACTGTGCCAAACCCTGCAGGAAGATTTAAGGGCAGATGTCATTTCAGTTTATGGGTATGGTTAAGCATGAATAATTTATTTCTCATGTTTGTTTTTTGATATTTTTAATTATTATTTTTAATATGTTGTTGGGAAGAGATACTAGTTTTGCATAGTACAAAACTTGAAAGATACTAGAGGGCATCGGTAAAAAGAAAGGCAACTTCCCTTTCCTTATCCATTAGATATCCAGTTTACCTCCCTGAGGCAACTCTCTCCTTCCCGATGTAATCCATGCATTGAAACGTGTGTGTGTATGTGTGTCCTCACCTTTATAAAAAAACGTATCATATTGTATTAATGCTATTTTGTGCCTTCTCTTTTTTCTTTAACTTAATAATATGTCTTAGAAATCTTGCCATATCTGGACATGTAGAGATACCTCAATGCTTCTTTTTTTCTTTTTAAGATTTTATTTATTTATTCATGAGACACACAGAGAGGCAGAGACATAGGCAGAGGGAGAAGCAGGCTCCCTGTGGGGAGCCTGATGTGGGACTCGATCCCAGGACCCTGAGATCACAACCTGAGCCAAAGGCAGACACTCAACCGCTGAGCCATCCAGGCACCCGATATCTCAATGTTTCTAACAACTGTGAAACATTTTGTTGCATGATAGTGTCATACTTGAATTAACCAGCCTCTGATTGATGGCAGGTAGGTGGTTTCCAGTCTTGTGCTATTACAAACAGGCTGCCATGAGTTCCTTTGGAAATACATTGTTTTGCCCTACACTGAACTTACTTTGCATACAGTGTAATGCAAAACTATCTATATTCCCTAAAAATTTCCACAAATAAACACTGGAATAATTCAGAATTTCTTTTCACTCTTTTGGCTTTACAATTTTTAGTTTCTCAGTTTCCCTGGACAAACTTTTCATTGAATTCTTCTTTTTTGGCTTTGAACACTTTGAAAGTTTAACTCAGATAATTTGAAATTCTGGAAGCCTCAAAGTGTATCAGAATATGGACATGTAACCAATAGCTCTGCAGGCCCGTGGTTCTCAAACTATCTATGGTAAAGGACCAGTTCTTTTTTTCTTTCTTTTCTTTTCTTTCTTTCTTTCTTTCTTTCTTTCTTTCTTTCTTTCTTTCTTATTTCTTTTTCTTTCTTTCTTTCTTTCTTTCTTTCTTTCTTTCTTTCTTTCTTTCTTATTTCTCTTTCTTTCTTTCTTTCTTTCTTTCTTTTCTTCTTTCTCTTTCTTTCTTTCTTCCTTTCTTTCTTTCTTTTCTTCTTTCATCATTATTATTTTAAACATTTCCAATCCATCATAGACCTGTGCCACTATGTGGCTCATACCACATGCAACTCAACTTGAGAAGAGACATTCAAGCTGGCTTCTACCTTGTTCAGAGAGACAAGTCACTGATCACATCCTTGGATGTTGTGTCAGTGTGAAAGTTTCTAGCTATTCATTCTTACATTTCTTGTAGATCAACCCCTTTGTAGTACTGTTGTAGGACCCAAGATTCAATTCCTGTGGGAAAACACTAATTTGATGGAAGAACATTTTTCTTTGAATGGGTAAAAGCAACACTGAATAAAGAGAAAAATTTGTTTTCATTGTCTTTTTTTTTTTAAGATTTTATTTATTTATTCATGAGAGACACACACACAGAGAGAGAGAGAGAGGCAGAGACACAGGCAGAGGGAGAAGCAGGCTCCATGCAGGGAGCCTGATGTGGGACTGGATCCCAGTCTCCAGGATCACGCCCTGGGCTAAATGCAGCGCTAAACTGCTAAGCCTCCCAGGCTGCCCTGTTTTCAGTCTTTTTTTTTTTTTAAAGATTTTATTTATTCATTCATGAGAGACTGAGAGACACAGAGAGAGAGAGAGACAAAGACAGAGGCAGAGGGAAAAGCAGGCTCCACGCAGGGAGCCCGACGTGGGACTCGATCCCAGGTCTCCAGGATCAGGCCCTGGGCCGAAGGCGGCGCCAAACCGCTGCGCCACCAGGGCTGCCCTGTTTTCATTGTCTTAAGCGCATTCTAACCTGGCGCTTCGTTTTCTAAAAAGTATGTCCACTGGAAAAAGTCCCTTGGCCAAATACACAGTCATCATGATGATTACCAAGGCCTCTTATTCTATCTTTAAACAAACTCAGAATTGTGATTAGTCACAGAAGCACACATCATCTATACTAAATAAGTAAACTACAGATCACTAGGGACTCTCCTGAGAATATGTTAATATTGGCCTCCTGAAAAACATCAGGGACTATTTGTTGCAAAGATAAAAACTCAAGGACTTACTTTCTGTTTTTAAAGGCATTTTTAAATTGGCTTTTTGAAAAAAAAGAGAACCAAAATATGCATAAGTAATGGATCTCTTTCTATGAGAGTGCTATTATCATTGTCAGGAAGTTCTCAGGGGTGTTGTCACCCTAGCAGTGAGCCAATAGGTCCTGCTTCTCCGTAACCAGCGAGAAGATTGTGAAGGACTAATGGGCGGACCATGCGGAATGCCGACAACTTACTGAACTGGAATCCAAACTTGAGGAGGAAAGAAACAACATTTTCTATAGCAGAAATGCCACCAAAGTGAAAAAGATTCTTCCATTTAACATCTGTGTAATATGTAGTAGTGTTTTTCAGATCACGAGGCAAAGAGAAATGTTAATAAAGAAACAAAACTCTGTAGTTTTTAACATATAGATATATGGAAACTTAGTGCTCTTCTTTTTCTTTTCTTTTTTTTTTTTTAATTTATTTTTTGCCACTCAGAGGCCAAAGGCCAAATTCTCACAATTTTCTAACTTGTCTGCCTCTACCCCCAGCAGGGAATGACTTTTTGCCACTTGACTCTTGACACAAAACTGTTCAGTGGGAGTCTTCCCCCCAACAGAGAGAGATGTGAACTGGAATAGATGTATCACAGTTATTTTAAACTTCTAAATGTGTACTCTTCTGAAAGACATTTCTTGGAAGGTAATTCTTTTTTAAAAAAATGAATTTAAAAACATTGGATAAAATCCAAAGCTTGAGAAAAATAAGGAAAATTGGGGTGGGGAGGGAAATATGCCTTTTTGAGAGGCTTAAATAAATCATTTACCTACCATAGGAGCTCACCTACCTTCTAATTCAGCCAGTGGTCTGGATGCAGTGGGTTGGTAGTGATTGCCCAGTGGCCTGTCCATAGCTGGGCATTGGGACTCTTTGCCCCAGAATCAGTCTGTTTTCTTTTGGAGGCTAATGAGGCTTTGCTCTGCATTCCTAACACCTAGGACAGTACTTGGCTCATAACAGACACTTGTGACTTTTGAATGAATGATCACATGTCTTCTCTTACCATTCAATCAGTCATATGACCCAGTGGATGGAAAGTTCATTCATTTTTGTTTACTGCTTATTACCAGCGTGTTGATGACTCCTGACTTTCTATTTGATCTTTCAGTCGAGTTCCCCATCTCCAGGTGCATGAAGATATTTTACTTTTGCTTCAAACTCAACATCTCTAAAGGAACTCATTTTCTTCTCAAAACCAGCCCTGCCTCTTCAAATTTCCGCCAATGGACAATTACTGTCCTAGTTATACAAATGTGAAATTTTGTAAATGGATAAATCTCTGAATCCAACCAGTCACCAAATCCCTAAAATTGTCTAACATCCATCCTTTCCTCTGAGGTTCTCTTGTTACCACACTAGTTAATTTTCTTACCTCCTCATTTCAAAATTCTTGCCATAGCTTCCTACCCCTCCTTCCCAGCCAACACTGATGCCAAATATATTTTCCTTATTGATGACATCACAGCATTCACCTGCCCCAAATCCATTGTCATAATGTTCTCCAGTACATTATTAATTTTTTTCCTGCTGACTTTCAAGATCCTCCACTTATTATTTTCCAAAATATAGCCATTTTCAATTCTAGGCAAATTGACTTCCTAATCAGCCATTGCGATATTGTGATTTATAATAAGAAATGTATATTTGGTCTTCAACTCCTGGCAAAGGGCTCCTAAAATTCTTGGAATTTCCTAAGTGATAAGAGTGATAAAGGTGGCTTTTGTTAGGTTAGTAAGGCAATTTTTGAAAAACTCCTATGGTTTGGGCCTGGTTCCCTGGGGGACCAATCCTGGGATTCAGTCCCACCTTCATGACCTTCAGGGAAGGCAGAAGGGCTGGAGGTTGAATCAATCCCCGGTGGCCAATGATTTAATAAATCTTGCTTATATAACAAAGCCTCCATAAAAATCCAAAAGGATGGGCTAGAGAGCGTTATATTTGGTGCTAGAAGAGTAGTGCTCTTGAAGGGAGGCTTGAAAGTTCCTTTCCCCACTCCTTGTTTTCACCTAGCTGTTCTGGAGTTATATCCTTTTATAATAAACTGGTGATCTAGTAAGTAAAGTGTTTCTCTGAGTTCTTTTTTTTTTTTTTTAAGATTTCATTTATTTATTCATGAGAGACACAGAAAGAGAGGCAGAGACACAGTTGAGGGAGAAGCAGGTTCCCTGTGGGGCGCCTGATGCAGGACTCAATCCCAGGATCCCGGGATTATGATCTGAGCCAAAGGCAGATGCTCAAACACTGAGACACCCAAGAGCCCCTGTTTCTCTGAGTGCTGAGAGCTGTTCTAGCAAATTAATCAAATGTGAGGAGGGGGTCGTGGCGACCTCCAATTTACAGCTGGTTGGTCAAAAGCACAGGTAATAACTTGAATTTGAGATTGGTGTCTGAAGTTGCAAGAGGGATAGTCTTGTAAGACTAAACCCTTAACTTGTGGGATCTGACCATAACTCCAAATAGACAGTGATAGAATTGAGTTGAATTGTAGAACACCTAACTGGGGTTGGAGCATTGTTTGTGAGTGTGGGAAACCTCCTACCTGTCCCATGGTGGAATTGGGCGCACAGCCCTCTTAACCTTCCTAACCAACCCAGAACCTTCTCTGGTCCTGTTTTTACTCATATTCTCTTTCTCACTTTGATTTTTTGCCTATTGTATGCATAATGACATACATCCTCAAATGCCAGCTCAGATTCCTCTCCAGGGAGCTTTGTTCTCCACTCCATCTGTCGGTGTCTCCCTCCTCCTGTGGGAGTGTTGAGAGGTGAGGCAAGGAGATTGAGGAAAACTGAGATTGCGTCCAGCAGCCACAACACTGACTAGCATTTACTGGGAGCTCAAGGGATCATAGAGTGCTTCCTCTTACATTTTTTAAAAAGATTTTATTTATTCATGAGAGAAAGAGAGAGATAGAGAGAGGCAAAGACCCAGGCAGAGGGAGAAGCAGGCTCCAGGCAGGGAGCATGATGTGGGACTCAATCCTGAGACTTCAGGATCATGCCCTGGGCTGAAGGCAGGCACCAAACTCCTGAGCCACCCAGGTGTCTCTTACATTTTTCTTATTTAATTTCTCAAGAGCTAGTCAAACAAATAGAGAATATTGACCTAAAAAAGATGACTTTGTTTGGGGTCATGGGAGTTATTCTTAGTTTTTATGAGGACTACCACGTAGAGAAATTCTTGTTCTAGATACTTTAGAACCCCAGTCCTATGTGTAATCAGGATTGTGTGGGTTAAGTTACCAAGAGGCAGAAATTGCATGTAAGTGGAATGAGACATCCAATGAGGTAGAACTTTTTCCTTTCTTCTTTATTTTTGTAGTTTTACAGAGAAACTTGATATGAGGAAGTTTTCAAAGTAATTGAAAGCTGTTAGGGTAGAAAAAGTGGCCCTAAGATAGATCCAGTGACAGGAAAGGTCATCGCCAAGATAGCTAAAATAAACTCAGTACAAGAATCAAAAGAGATGAGGTCAGAGGTTTGACCTTAGCATAGTATCAGGTGGTCAAAGAGAACAGTGCTTTTGAATCTATGAGGGGTGGCTCGCTCAACCTATCCCACGTGGGCCATTCAGCATCACTTTGGTGGGGGGTACCTTGGTCCTCTATGTTCAAAGAACTCTTACAGAGTGAGCTGAGATCTATGGCAGTGTGGGGTGACGTGATCAGAGCTGGTGACATGATGCAGGTGGCAGTGGTGGTGACTAGAATTCCATTACAGACAACTTGAGTATCATTTGTGACCAGTGCAGGGTTTGGAATTTCCACATGGAAGGGGCTTGGGACAGCCATCTCATTGGAGAGTGGAGTGTGTCAGAGATGGCATAGTGCCTTATATGGTATTAAGAAAATGTAGTCTCTGTGAAAGCATCGGGGTATGAATGGGGATTTTAGGGCCACTCTGAGTCTCCCATCCCACCTCCCTAGGCCTCCATGGCTGGAATGGTAGTGTCCTGGCTGGCAGGAACAATTAGAACTTGCCCTTTGGCTATGACCAGTGGCAATGACACTGGTCAGGCAGCAGTTAAGCGGTATTATTGTAGTTATGGTAAGCTAAGCTACTGTGACAAATTAGACTCCAAGTTAGGATGGCTTAAATGCTATAGAAGTTTATTTCTTACTCATAAAGCAGTCTAAAGTGGCTGCTGCTGGTCAATGGTTCTCTCTCCTTTGTGCAGTGATTCAGAAATAAAAGTACCTTTCACTAGACCCCCAAAGACATCAGCGTTTAGGCAGAAGGAAGACAAAGAAAAAAGAAGCACCTGATTTAGAAAGCCTGGCCCTAAAATGGTACACGTTATTTCTATTCATATTCCATTGGAAAAAATTATCTTATGTCCACCTAACTGCAAGGAAGTCTGAGAAATGCAGGCTGGTCTTGTGTCTGTTAAATTCTGTGACTAAGGAGAGAATGTTTGGAAACTTGTCTGGCAGTGTTTGTGCAGTGCTATCTGGGTTCTGGTTCTAGCAGAGAGATGGGCACACAGGACTGCCCTTGAGATGGTAGTAAATTCCATCAGTATTCTTGCCTGGATCAGAGGATCGAGTCCCCAGGAAGGGGACTTCACTTCTTGTCTATCTAGGCTTGTGGGATCTCCAGTGTTTTAGGGTCACTGCTGGGATGTATAGTGTGGATTGTCCAAACTCTGAAGCTTGGTGATCCAGACATTCCAGGAATATTCTACTTATAGTTCACAGGGGCAGAAATAGGCTGTGAGTTGCTTTGGCGGGTGTGGGGTTCCCCTTAACTGGAGATACAAAATATATGGATGCAGCTAGGATCAGATTATTGGACATGAAGACCTCTAAAGTCCCCTGAGCACTAACTCTCTGACCCCGTAATCCTGTGTATTTATAAACATATACTGTGAGGCACACTTACTGTTATACTGATTTGTATTGTGTATTTTGTGGCAGCTTAATGTAGTAGAAAGAGCACCTGTCTAGGAAATGTGATAGGAATCAGACATGGGCTCTAGTCTAAACTCGTGGCTCTGGGTGACTCATTTACCCTTGTGCATCTAAAACAGAGGCTGGCAGCAATGTCCACAATGGCCAAACTGTGGAAGGAGCCTCAGTGTCCATCGAAAGATGAATGGATAAAGAAGATGTGGTCTATGTATACAATGGAATATTCCTCAGCCATTAGAAACGACAAATACCCACCATTTGCTTCGACGTGTATGGAACTGGAGGGTATTATGCTGAGTGAAGTAAGTCAGTCGGAGAAGGACAAACATTATATGGTCTCATTCATTTGGGGAATATAAATAATAGTGAAAGGGAATAGAAGGGAAGGAAGAAGAAATGGGTAGAAAATATCAGAAAGGGAGACAGAACATGAAGACTCCTAACTCTGGGAAACGAACTAGGGGTGGTGGAAGGGGAGGTGAGCAGGGGTGGGGGTGAATGGGTGACCGGCACTGAGGGGGGCACTTGATGGGATGAGCACTGGGTGTTATTCTGTATGTTGGCAAATTGAACACCAATAAAAAATAAATTTCTTATTAAAAAAATAAAAATAAAAATAAAACAGGGGCTGGCTATGTTAGGAGAGCTCCCTGGAAGACAGAATATTACATCCTGCCCCCCTCGCCCATGATGATCACTTCTTAAACCCTGGAACCAGTGAATATGTTACCTTACATGACAAAAGGTTCTTTGCAGATGTGATTAAATTAAGAATCTTCAGAGAAGATTATCCTGGATTATGTGGGTGAGGCCAGTGTAATCACAAGCATCCTTCCCAGAGAGAGGCAGGAGGATCAGAATTGGAAGCCAGACATGTGACCATGGAAGCAGAGGTTGAGGGCTTTCTTTTGCCAGGAATGCAGATGGCCTTCAGACCTGGAAAAGAGAAGGAGGTAGATTTTCCACTAGAGCCTCAGAAAAAAGGCAGTTGTGCTAACACCTTGATTTTAGCTCAGAACAGTTTTAACCTCCCATCCTCTAGACCTATAAGGTAACAAATATGTAGCATAGCCTTAAGCCACTAAATTTGTGGTAATTTTTACTGCAGCAACAAGAAACAAGTACAAACTGTACGATTCCTTCTAGGGCTAAAATATTATAATTCTCTATTTCATGTATATTACTTTCATGTCTTTGACTAGAATAAACTTTGAAGGCAAGAACTACTTCTAAGAGTTAATCCCCCATAACTCCAGAGCATAATTAAAGGAGCTTAATAATTATTATTGATTTTTTTCAGCTTTACCGAGGTATAACTGACAAAACTAAAATATTTAATGTGTATAATATGATGACTTGATCTATTATGCATTGTGAGAGGCTTCCCCCCACCTAGGTAACTAACATATTCATCACCTCACATAGTTACTTTTCCTTTTCTTTTTTGTGGGAGGTAGGGTAAGAACATTTAAGTTCTACTCTCTTAGCAAATTCCAATTATATAATACAATGTAATCAATCATGGTCATACATGATACATTAGATCCTCAGACCTAATTCATCTTACAGCTGGAAGTTTGTACCTTTTTACCAACCTCTCCCTATTTCCCCTATGGCAACTCCTGGGGAACCAGTTTTCTACTCTCTGTTTCTATGAGTTAAGCTTTTTTTTTTTTTTTTCTTCCCCAGTTGATTTTTACAAATTATCTTGGGAAAAAGCAGAGAAGCCATGGTGACAGTCATGACTCTGGAGGAGCTCAGAAGCCATATAAGTAGCAGGGGCTTCTCCAGATATCTTTTCTTGGTCTTATTGCTGGCTGTTTTTCTCTCCCATATCTTCTGGGACCTCATATTTATAGGTTCACTTCAGCCTTTTACTCTATAGCTGGCCTCAACTCTAGATACTGAGGCTCTATCCAATGTAGAGGATACAGTTGTTGGTCGTCCTGGCCACCAAAGTGGCTCCTACCTGTATTCTTACAGTTGGACACTCACCTCTGTGGCATAACACAGTGTTTGGTCTTTGCCCCTTGTTTCTGACACATAGCTCCTAAAACCCTTACAATCTCCTGAGTGGTAAGTATGTCTTTGGTGTGCTGAGGAGATGACTCTTGGCTGGGGGGCTGCTAGCTTCAGGATGGGGGCTGCTTGCCAGAGAAGCCAGCCATGATTAGAAGCTCAGAGCATTCAACCTCACATCTTGATTTCCAGAGAGGAGAGAGAGGCTAGAGATTAAGCTGGTCACCAGTGACCACAATCACAGGTATGGTATGAAACCTCCAAACCCCATCCCACCCTTCAAATGATGAAGTTTGAGGATCTTCTGTGTTGGTCAACATATCCATGTGTTGGGAGAGTGGTGTACCCCCAACAACAAGGGGACAGAAGCTCCTGTGCTCTGGACTCCTCTGGACCTCACCATAGTTTCTCTTCATCTGGCTGTTTATTTGTACTTTAAAACAAACTGTTATGGTACATATAATGTTTCCTCAAGTTTCTGTGAGCCAAAACTGAGGATCAGACCCAGGCGGGATTTTGGGAGCCCCTGACTTTGTAGTCAAGTCAGATAGCATGTGGGTAACGTGGGGACATTTGAAGTAAGGGCAGTCTTCTGGGACTAAGGCCTTAACCTGTAGGTTCTGACGCTAACTCCAGGAAGTGTCATAATTGAATTGAATTGTAGGACATCCAGTTGGAGAATTAGGGAATTGGTTGATGTGAGGAAAAAAACCTAACAGTCCTTTTCTGTAGATGTGGTCTTCACCCTGAACTCTGGTTCTGCTGCCTGAACCTCTTGCTCAAGTCCAGATTATTTTTTAGTTTGCTCAGCTGATGGCCCCTGTACCCTTGGGCTTCTGCCTCATTCCTGCCATGTCCTCTAGGACTCAAAGGCTTAGTTTTGAGCATCCCTGGGTCCCTGTTGCCTGATGACAGACATCCCTGAGCCTGACTCCTGGGTGGTCTCCAAGCACTGTCTACTAACTGGTTTCCTATCATTGTCCTCTGTTCACATTGACAGAACACATTTTCCCTCTGTTGAACTACTTGATGCTGCCTGCTTTGTCACATCTCTACTGTTTTGCCCCCTGACAGTACATTCAGCTTTCCAGAGAGGACTTCCAGCACCTATGGAAGGCTTGGCCCACTGGAACCTAGCTCCCTTGTGTGCAAGGTCATCTCCTGTCCTGGTTCTGGACTCTAACACTGTGTCCTGAGGCATCACAATGCAACAGAAAGTGCCCCACGGGATTCTGAGAAATGATGTCAGCAGTGAACTTGGTCATCTCAGGACCTAATTAAATTAAGCTATTCAGTGCCAGGACTTGGCACATGTTTTAGCTTTGAGGGTCACAGGGCTGTCACTGCAAACCCAAGATATAGGCAGAAAGATACAGAAAGTCAGAAGAAAAATAAAGAGAGTAAAAAGGGGGAAAGGGAGGGAGCAGGTGTGTACATCGAAGGGAGTGCCACAACCTTGACTTCTGGTGCCTTCCCTGGCTTATTTTACTAGACCAGCAAGCTATCATTGAAACAGGAAGGCCACATGCTCAGCTGCAGGTAAGGTGCTATTCTCAGAAAGCAAGAAAAGAGTTGGATGTGGAATCTAGTTTTTCTTTCAGCAAACAGAATGAGGTGGTGGAGAGAACATGGGGTTTGGCTTCAAACAAATCTGAGTTTACATCTCAGTTCTGCCCCTTTGAACTGAAAATCCTTGGGCAAACTACCTTGACCTTTCAAAGGCTCAGCTTTCTCATTTCTGATATGGGGATGACAGCACCAATTTCTGATGAGATAATGCAGGTAAAACAGCCAGTGACATGCTTGTCATAAAACAGGCACTCAACAGATGGTGACTCCATGCCCTTTCTTCCTTGTCACTGTTCCCTGTCACAGCACCAGGGCAAAACAGTCTTGGGGGTTTGTAGAGAAATTTGCTCCTTTTCCTAGATAGTGACTTAAAGCAGCAGCAGATTTCCGCAAGCTGCCCAGTGTCCAGGTGTCCCAAGGGCAGCCTTCATGTAGCTGATACAATTGGTTCAATTGCCTAAATGTCTCTTAAAGGAGGCAATTGCATACAAACATGCTCATCAGTGTGAGTGGACATATTTAGGTCCTCATAGGCGTCCAACATCCAAGTGCACTGTCACTGGGACTTCTGGGAAAACAGAAGCAAGCAGCCCCCACCCTTGCCCTCTGCCCTCCTAAACCAAGGGAATTTCTGTGGAAATCCAGAGGGTCTTTCCATGAGGAATGAGTATTGCAAGATTGCGGTTACATTGCAGGCTTTTTCATGCACATGTGTGTACACCAATATTCAACAAATATTTATTGGGCTTCTGCTACGTGCCAGCCACTGTGTGAGGAATGCAATGGTGAGCAAGACACACATCATTCTCTCCTTCTGTTGGGAAACACCAAGAACAGAAAAATAGTCTGTCTATGTATTAAAAGCCTAGAGTTGGGTGAAGAGCTTTCAGATATGCAATGAAAAACAGATTATGACTTGTGAATTGAGCACCTGTTGTTTTGCTGCTTGCTAACAGAGCATACTTTTTTCAGAATTCATTTTCCCACCACATGATATGTGATCAAAAGACAATTAGTAATTTGAATTTGAGGCAGATGAAAACTGGTCTATTGGTGAGAACTTATACAATTCTGGTTTGGAGAGCTTTGCTTTGCAAATGTATAGGCTGGCCCCAGAGAAGCACTGCAGATGGCGAAGGGTGCTGCTTTGGTACAGGGCTACAGCAGGACTGGGCTTTGAATTTTGGGCCTTTTTGGTGTAAAGGGAAAGAAAGTAATATGGCTGCTATCACTAGGAGAAAGCTTTGTTTAATGGCTAAAACATTAGATGTGGGATTTAACTCTCATAACCCCTAGCTCTTCTTTGCCCATGACCTTATGTGGAGCTTAAGTCAACCTCATTCTCCTCAGTTCCCCTTTCCAACAAAAGCAGAGAGCCAACCAAGAACTAAAGAGTCAGGAAACATGTATTCCAAACCTGGATCCAGCATGTTGAGTTGAAAAAAGTTTGATTTTTGAAACTTTTGTTTCCCTCTAAAGGAATTCCTTTCTCCCTTTCCTTCTGCTAAAGTGTCTATTGGTTTGCAGTCCTTGAATCAGAAGCAAGAATTATCTCTTCAACTTCTAGTAGAATAATCCCCCAAATCATGCTTGCCAAATAAATGAATGAACCACAACATTGAAGTTTGACTTCCTCTATTTCAAATGCCTTGGGACTTTTGAGGAGTACCTCGCATGGACATGCCAACCACAGCCTTCAAAAGCAAAACTTGGGTTCCTTACAATTATGGGCATGTCAGCAAATTTTGGTGGGGTTTTTTTTGGGGGGGGGATTAATACAGTCCTTGTTTATTTCACATGGATTATCTTCCTCTCTCAAAGACCATTTCTTAACATGGCTTCCTTTATCTTGTTGACCCCACTCTACTACTGGATCCCACGAGGTAAGCATCCCCAGATGTGTTTTCTCTCCAAAAGACTAAGCCTATTTGAAACTTTGTTTGCTACTTGTCATTAATGTGACTTCAGATAAGTTACCACATCTCGTAAAACCTCAGCTTTTCCACCTGCTGTATGGGGAGTATATTCCTCTGTTGCTTCTATTTCTCCCATGACAGGGTAGTAGTTAGAATAAATGAAATGATTTTTCTTTTCTTGTGTGTGTGTGTGCGTGTGTGTGTGTGTGTGAAAACTGTTGGAAAATCCAGAAGTGGCTACAGGAACCAAAGGTGAAATTTTTGTAATTGCCCCTTACCAGCATCATCAACAACTTAGTTGTTTTTGTCTTCCCAGAGACATCAGAGTTGCCTACTGATGCCATGTAAGGAAATACAAGGAAGCAGAGAATTAAAAATGCCATTGTGGAGTTGGAGGAAGTTTAAAGTGAATATATGCCATTTTATATTCATCCATTCATTCATATTTCCATTCAACAAGTAATTATTGAACATCAACCATATACAAAGATGAATCAAACATGATTCTGGTCTTGTGATTCTTTCAAAATGGTAAGAGAAATAGTGCTCTTAAAACCAATAATACGGGGATCCCTGGGTGGTGCAGTGGTTTGGCGCCTGCCTTTGGCCCAGGGCGCGATCCTGGAGACCCAGGATCCAATCTCACATCGGGCTCCCGGTGCATGGAGCCTGCTTCTCCCTCTGCCTGTGTCTCTGCCTCTCTCTCTCTCTCTCTCTCTCTGTGACTATCATAAATAAATAAAAATAAAAAAAAAACCAATAATACGAAGTAGGAAATTATGGGCATTCCTCTGATAAGAGAAATATAATTCAGCACTGTGATTATACTAAGAGGAAGAGAGAATTTGTCACCGAGGGCCAGGAAGGCTTATTATGAGAAATAGTTTCTAGCTGAGCCCTGGAGAATTGGGGGAATTTGAACTTACAGAATGAGATGGAGGAGGGACAGTATACAGGCAGAGGAATGGCTAAAATAAAGACAGGTGCATTCTCATTGGCAGGCTCCTCCTGTGACTTTGAAGTCCCTTTGACCCCAGCCTGGGATGTGCTCTTGGTTTGAAGATTACTTTTTTTTTTTTTTTATCTTTATTTGTTTTGGTTTTTAATTTTTCCCTTTGATCTTGATTAAGTTGCTAAAAATGGTCCACTATCTCACCATGCAGTTCATCTGAGCATAAGAGACTCATGGCCCCCACTAGTAATAACCTTGACTGCACATTATGCAAAAAGTCCATCAAAATTCTCCTTCTGGAATGTGAGGTTCACTTCAAAGCCCTCTTCTGTTGACCAAGCCTTGGGAGGTGTCATGTCCAATCATCACTTCTCAGTTACTGGGCTTCCCTGCCTTGCTGTGAGATCAAAGGAAGGAGAGTTCCATCATACAAGTGAAAACGAGGTTCATTGACTTTAGGTAGCTGATGTGGAACAGAACTTAAATGAAAAAGGTCAAGAAACTATTAGTCCAGGGTGTGGGAAGAATCTTCAACTTGTCTGAGATACTAAGACAAGATAGAAAACAAAGGGAGGTCACCATTGTATTCCAGATAATCACTTGCCTTAGTATGAATGCTTGAGAGATCATCATTTACAGGATTCACCAAGCTTGAAGCCAGGACCAATCCTCTAAGTTAGGTTATACCGGGTGGCTCTTTCCTCTCACCACATTCAAGTTGCAAAATGAACAGAGAAGACATTTATCCATCCTTACCTGGGTATATGTTGATATATAGAGCTGGGCTACTTTAGAATATTAAATGATTATTTTTAGATTTTTGAATCTTATGGGCTGATAAATTTCTAAAAATTGTGTTCAACATAAAATTGTTAACTTTTTATTTTGCTGAACCAAGGATATTAGACTAAAAGGACCTTGGTGACTACAAACTGAATGTCATTATTATTATTTAATAGATTTTATTTATTTATTCATGACAGACACAGAGAGAGAAGCAGGCTCCATGTAGGGAGCCCAATGTGGGACTCGATCCTGGGTCTCCAGGATCATGGCCTGGGCCAAAGGCAGGTGCTAAACCACTGTGCCACCTGAATGTCCCTGAATGTCATTATTTTATTATATTATATTATTTTTTTTAAAGATTTTATTTATTTGCGAGACACACACAGAGAGAGAGAGAGAGAGAGAGAGAGAGAGAGAGAGAGAGGGAGAAGCAGGCTCCATGCAGGGAACCTGATATGGGACTCAATTCCTGGTCTCCAGGATCACGCCCTGAGCTGAAGGAGGCACTAGACTGCTGAGCCACCTGGGCTGCCCGAATGTCATTATTTTATTTTATTTTATTATTATTTTTTTAATTTATTTTTTATTGGTGTTCAATTTACCAACATACAGAATAACCCCCGGTGCCCATCACCCATTCACCCCCACCCCCTGCCCTCCTCCCCTTCTACCACCCCTAGTTCGTTTCCCAGAGTTAGCAGTCTTTATGTTCTGTCTCCCTTTCTGATATTTCCCACACATTTCTTCTCCCTTCCCTTATATTCCCTTTCACTATTATTTATATTCCCCAAATGAATGAGAACATATAATGTTTGTCCTTCTCCGACTGACTTACTTCACTCAGCATAATACCCTCCAGTTCCATCCACGTTGAAGCAAATGGTGGGTATTTGTCATTTCTAATGGCTGAGTAATATTCCATTGTATACATAAACCACATCTTCTTTATCCATTCATCTTTCGATGGACAACGAGGCTCCTTCCACAGTTTGGCTATTCTGGCCATTGCTGCTATAAACATCGGGGTGCAGGTGTCCCGGCATTTCATTGCATCTGTATCTTTGGGGTAAATCCCCAACAGTGCAATTGCTGGGTCGTAGGGCAGGTCTATTTTTAACTCTTTGAGGAACCTCCACACAGTTTTCCAGAGTGGCTGCACCAGTTCACATTCCCACCAACAGTGTAAGAGGGTTCCCTTTTCTCCGCATCCTCTCCAACATTTGTGGTTTCCTGCCTTGTTAATTTTCCCCATTCTCACTGGTGTGAGGTGGTATCTCATTGTGGTTTTGATTTGTATTTCCCTGATGGCAAGTGATGCGGAGCATTTTCTCATGTGCATGTTGGCCATGTCTATGTCTTCCTCTGTGAGATTTCTCTTCGTGTCTTTTGCCCATTTCATGATTGGATTGTTTGTTTCTTTGGTGTCGAGTTTAATAAGTTCTTTATAGATCTTGGAAACTAGCCCTTTATCTGATATATCATTTGCAAATATCTTCTCCCATTCTGTAGGTTGTCTTTGAGTTTTGTTGACTGTATCCTTTGCTGTGCAAAAGCTTCTTATCTTGATGAAGTCCCAATAGTTCATTTTTGCTTTTGTTTCTATTCCCTTCGTGGATGTATCTTGCAAGAAGTTACTGTGACTGAGTTCAAAAAGGGTGTTGCCTGTGTTCTCCTCTAGGATTTTGATGGAATCTTGTCTCACACTTAGATCTTTCATCCATTTTGAGTTTATCTTTGTGTATGGAGAAAGAGAGTGGTCTAGTTTCATTCTTCTGCATGTGGATGTCCAATTTTCCCAGCACCTTTTATTGAAGAGACTGTCTTTCTTCCAATGGATAGTCTTTCCTCCTTTATCGAATATTAGTTGACCATAAAGTTGAGGGTCCACTTCTGGGTTCTCTATTCTGTTCCATTGATCTATGTGTCTGTTTTTGTGCCAGTACCACACGGTCTTGATGACCACAGCTTTGTAGTACAACCTGAAATCTGGCATTGTGATGCCCCCAGATATGGTTTTCTTTTTTAAAATTCCCCTGGATATCCAGGGTGTTTTCTGGTTCCACACAAATCTTAAAATAATTTGTTCTAACTCTCTGAAGAAAGTTCATGGTAATGGTATTTTGACAGGGATTGCATTAAACGTGTAAATTGCCCTGGGTAACATTGACATTTTCACAATATTAATTCTGCCAATCCATGAGCATGGAATATTTTTCCATCTCTTTGTATCTTCCTCAATTTCTTTCAGAAGTGTTCTATAGTTTTGAGGGTATAGATCCTTTACATCTTTGGTTAGGTTTATTCCTAGGTATCTTATGCTTTTGGGTGCAATTGTAAATGGGATTGACTCCTTAATTTCTCTTTCTTCAGTCTCCTTGTTAGTGTATAGAAATTCCACTGACTTCTGGGCACTGATTTTGTATCCTGCCACGCTACCAAATTGCTGTATGAGTTCTAGCAATCTTGGGGTGGAGGCTTTTGGGTTTTCTATGTAGAATATCATGTCATCGGCGAAGAGGGAGAGTTTGACTTTTTCTTTGCCAATTTGAATGCCTTTAATGTCTTTTTGTTGTCTGATTGCTGAGGCGAGGACTTCCAGTACTAGTTGAAGAGCAGTGGTGAGAGTGGACATCCCTGTCTTGTTCCTGATCTTAGGGGAAAGGCTCCCAGTGCTTCCCTATTGAGAATATTTGCTTAAGATGTTGAGGAATGTTCCCTTTACCCCTACACTCGGAAGAGTTTTGATCAGGAATGGTTGCTGTATTTTGTCAAATGCTTTCTCTGCATCTAATGAGAGGATCATATGGTCCTGCTTTTTCTCTTGCTGATATGATGAATCACATTGATTGTTTTACGGGTGTTGAACCAGCCTTGTGTCCCGGGGATAAATCCTACTTGGTCATGGTGAATAATTTTCTTAATGTATTGTTGGATCTTATTGGCTAGTATCTTGTTGGGAATTTTTGCATCCATGTTCATCAGGGATATTGGTCTGTAATTCTCCTTTTTGGTGGGGTCTTTGGTTTTGGAATTAAGGTGATGCTGGCCTCATAGAACGAATTTGGAAGTACTCCCTTTCTATCTTTCCAAACAGCTTTAGGAGAATAGATATGGTTTCTTCTTTAAACGTTTGATAGAATTCCCCTGGGAAGCCATCTGGCCCTGGACTTTGGTGTCTTGGGAGGTTTTTGAAAAAGAAAGGGGAAAAAAGGGTGGGGGAAGCAAACAGAAATCAAAAAGCAAAAAAAAAAAAAAAAAAAAGCAAAAAAAAAGAAAAAAGAAAAAAACCCAAAACAGGGGGGGTATCTTCTGATTCTGTGTACTTTAAGTCCCTTGACTTCCCCTGGAACTTGTCCGTCTAGCTGGTTCTGGGGGAGGGGGCTGCTGTTCTGATTTTTAGGTGTTAGCACTTGGGGGAGCTGCTCTGCCCCCACCTGGTGCAGGGCTCAGTGGGGGGTGTTTACCCCATGAGGCCCCAGGAGGAACAACCCCACTGGCGGGGCCAGCTCTGGAGCCCTGGCGTCAGCTCCCGCAGTAACTGCAGTAGCTCCGGAGCTCTCCGTCTGCAGGGCCTGGAGGCTCCGGGGTGGGGCCGCTGATCTGCTCAGCTCGGGGCAGGAGCGTCCTTGCTGTCCTGGGCCCTCCCGGCCTCTGCCTGTCCCGGGGGGAGGCTGGATCCTGGGCTGTGTCCCGGCGCCCTATGCTCCCGGCCTGTGCTGTTGGATTCGCGCTCCCGGCAGCACAGCCCCCTCCGCGCGGAGCCTCTTCCTCTGCCCGAGCCCCCCCCCCCAGCTGCTCCCGCCCCGCAGCCCCCTCCGCGGAGCCGCCGCCCGAGCCCCCCCAAGCTGCTCCGGGTCCCGCTGTGCGCGCTGCAGCCCTCAGGGAGCTCGGCGCACTCTCCTGGGGCGCAGGTGCCTGTTAGTGTCCCAGGGAACCCGAGGGCACCCCTGCCCTCCTGGGGTCCTGCTCCAACTCCCTGCGAGCCCCTTTCCGCCCGGGAAGGTCGGTGCAGCTCCTGCTCCTCCGGGACGGGGCTCTCCTGTCCTGGGGACACTCGCCCCGGCCTCAGCCCGGCTCCTCTTGGAGCCCCTCCTCCTTGGAGGCCTTTTGTTTCTTTATTTCTTTTTTCCCCGTCTTCCTACCTTGATAGAAGCGCGAACTCTTCTCACTGTAGCGTTCCAGCTGTTCTCTCTTTAAATCTCAGGCCGAATTCGTAGATTTTCAGGATAATTTGAAGGTTATCTAGGTAATTTGGTGGAGACAGGTGACTTGGGGACCCTACTCTTCTGCCATCTTGCCCCTCCCTCGAATGTCATTATTTTAAAAGGAGAAGTATTCTGTGCCATTTATTGGGAAGAGTATAATTTCAGACTAAAGGTTAAGTTCTTAAGGAGCACCATGGGTAATCTTCATCTTTGCTTTTGCTCTAAAATGTTTCAAATTCCCTCATGGTGAGCCCAGGTCATAGATGTGGCCTTTGGGACCTGTGTATCAGATGAGAGCTGGCTTCATTATTCTGTTTTGGAAAGATACTGACTGGGTTCAGGAATTTTATGGGTGCATGGATGATTTTAAATACAGTCACATCAATCCTGACAAGGTATATTTTGTACTGGCATCATACTTCCTGGCACTTGGTAGACGATGGTGTGGTCAGTTCACTTTTATTCTGACTCATTTGTGGGAAGGAAAATTTAATTCTCTGGGAACCCATGTTTGTATTAGTGTTAAATCATTTGTCTGATGTTTAATGATTTATATACACAATGCAAAGAGGTCCCAGAATTGCCTTTCTGATGGTTCTACACCCAACCTCCTCCCACCCCCGCTCCTTCATTCCACTCCAGGCCAGAGAAATCATTCAGGTTAGTGCCTTAGGGAATCCACCCAACACACTATTCTTCAGCTTACTCATTCCTTATATATATTTTTATATTCTATTGATAGTGGACTTTTAGATGAATACAAAGACTTCATGAGGATACTTAGACAAGTACTATCTGGTGATTTTGTGTTTTAACATGCTGAACTGCTTTGCCTTCTTAACTCAGCAATTAGTCTCCTCCCAAACTTGATGCACCTCTTTTGGATTATAAATTGTGATCCTCTGATTTATTTCTCTCTAGTTCATATGCCTAATGTGGATGGGCCTTTGGTGCTCATTAAAGCAGAGACTTTTATTTGAAAGGTTGCTCTGACACTGTGCTGATGGGACCTCATATATTATACTTCTCCATACTGGCCATCTATAATTTAGTGTACTGGTCCTCTTCATATAATGTTCAGCATTTGCAATGCTTATGAGTAAGTGACAGCATACAATGGTATCAATAAATCAGATGGGCCAGGCCCAGTCCTTGATGGTCAGTTTCTCTGTCTACCAAGGAGGAAAGCTGAAAATCAGTGACTGCCATTAACTGGGAGCTTTTCAGATCATTAAGTCAAAGAAAGCACATTTGTTGGCTTTTATTATTAATACATTTTGAGTGGCTGTTTAAAATAGATCTCCCTGGTTGGATAAAGAGGCATGAAAAAAAAAGATTCTTTGTTAATTTTTTTAAGTTGTTGCAGTTGATTTCAAAAGAATGACTTATTTTGACAAAGTGAGTGAACTTGAGTTGTAATATATATAATAGGCCAAATGATATAGGAGACTTCAGGTTATGTGACATGGCATGTATGTCACAGAGCCTGGAAAATTAGGATTTATTTTCTTGAGATGCAAATCTAGAACAAGGTGGCTCAGAAATCACTATGCAGGGGTGCACAATAGTGTTTACTATAGTGTGTCACAGAGTGCAATAGCATGTCTGGAATGCTTTTGTAAATGTTCCATTGCCTAGGGATAGTTCTGAGAATATATATATTTTAAGAGATACATACCTCAAATTTCCATTGTTGGTCATGAGTACCCTACATTAGCTCAAAAGTGAGCAAGTGGACATTGTCACTTCATAATAATCCTTCCTGACATGGAAAGAAAGATGTAGGGTTGGAAGTTTGCAGTAGGAAATGCTTAGCAGAGTCTCCAAGGAAAAGGTACCCTCTGGTGCTATGAAATACAAATCTTTATGAAGCTGGGCTAGGTGGTATTAAAATACAAGAGCTCTAGGGGCAGGTCAGCCTCTGGATTTTATGTCCTGACTCTGCCATTATGCACCAGTCATGTGACCTTGGGCTGGTTACTGTATCTCCTAGAACTTTGATTTCCTTGTCTCTAAAACAGGGGGACAAACTCTTGCCTCATCAGGATGTTTTGAATAATAGATGATTTGATAAACACAAAATACCTATATAAGTGCTGAATAATTTTAGGTTTCCTCCCCTATACTTCTGGAGAAGACGTGGAGTCTTCAGGAATCTTCTAACTCTGTAGACTCAAGTCTCTTAGCATCCTTGAAGATCAGTATGATGATCACAGGTTAAAGATGAAGCCCTGAACTCTGTATCAAGAAAGAATGCTGAGCCATTTAATTAGGGCTGTGACTGAAAAGGTTATCTTTTTATATCAACCTTGACTAAAATCATTTGTACCTATGAGTAAAAATAAAATAAATTCTGTGGGTAAATTTGATTTTCCATATTTTGTTTTTCAGTTCAGAGACACTTTCTTGTACTGATGAGTGAAATTAAGTCATAGAGTCCTACTCAGGCTGGTAATGCTTGTCATTAGCAATAAAAAACATAAACACAAATCTTTACTTTGGAGTACATAAGTGGGAATGCAGATGTGTAGTCCTCACCTGTAACATGAGACAATAATGATTATCATTTTCTGCTCATTTGATGCATGCTAAAAGCAGGAGGCTTTCACTCCATTATTTTGACCTTTTGGTTCTAGATCCTTCACTTTGTTCTTTGCTCTAAAGCTGTTATGGTCTAAATGTTTGTGTCCTCCCAAATTTGTATATGGAAAACCTAACTCCCAAAGATGATGATGTTAAGAGATGAGCCCTTTGGGAGGTTCTTAAGTCATGCAAGTGGAGCCTTCATGAATGGGGTTAGTGTACTTATTAAGGGGCCTCTGAGAGCTAGCTCATTCCTTCTAGCATGTGATGACATTGTCAGAAGTCAGCAGTCCACAACTGGAAGAGGGCCTTCACTAGAACCTATACTGCTGACATCTTGATTTTGAACTTCTAGCCTCCAGAAGTGTGAGAAATGAATTTCTGTTGTTTATAAGCAACCCACCCTGTGGTATTTTGTTATAGCAGCCTAAACAGGCTAAGGCAGAAATCAGTAGGAACTGTTTTTTTTTCTTTTTAAATCGAATTCATGATATTACTGGCATATGTAAGTAATGCAAAACAAAGCAAAAACAATTGGCTAGCTAAAGTATCAGTCTTACTAAAGCATTAATCTAGGTAGTTATGTAGAAAACTGCAAAAACTGACCTGGGGAAAATTTGCATAAGTAGAAATAACCAACACAAAATAAAAAAAGGCAATGGTTCCCTTTTCTCCGCATCCTCTCCAACATTTGTTGTTTCCTGCCTTGTTAATTTTCCCCATTCTCACTGGTGTGAGGTGGTATCTCGTTGTGGTTTTGATTTGTATTTCCCTGATGGCAAGTGATGCAGGACATTTTCTCATGTGCGTGTTGGCCATGTCTATGTCTTCCTCTGTGAGATTTCTCTTCATGTCTTTTGCCCATTTCATGATTGGATTGTTTGTTTCTTTGCTGTTGAGTTTAATAAGTTCTTTATAGATCTTGGAAACTAGCCCTTTATCTGATATATCATTTGCAAATATCTTCTCCCATTCTGTAGGTTGTCTTTGAGTTTTGTTGACTGTATCCTTTGCTGTGCAAAAGCTTCTTATCTTGATGAAGTCCCAATAGTTCATTTTTGCTTTTGTTTCTTTTGCCTTCGTGGATGTATCTTGCAAGAAGTTACTGTGACTGAGTTCAAAAAGGGTGTTGCCTGTGTTCTCCTCTAGGATTTTGATGGAATCTTGTCTCACATTTAGATCTTTCATCCATTTTGAGTTTATCTTTGTGTATGGTGAAAGAGAGTGGTCTAGTTTCATTCTTCTGCATGTGGATGTCCAATGACAAATACCCACCATTTGCTTCAACGTGGATGGAACTGGAGGGTATTATGCTGAGTGAAGTAAGTCAGTCGGAGAAGGACAAACATTATATGTTCTCATTCATTTGGGGAATATAAATAATAGTGAAAGGGAATATAAGGGAAGGGAGAAGAAATGTGTGGGAAATATCAGAAAGGGAGACAGAACGTAAAGACTGCTAACTCTGGGAAACGAACTAGGGGTGGTAGAAGGGGAGGAGGGCGGGGGGTGGGAGTGAATGGGTGACGGGCACTGGGGGTTATTCTGTATGTTGGTAAATTGAACACCAATAAAAAATAAATTAAAAAAAAGGCAATGGCTAAAATTCCACACAGTAATTTTTTTTGAGTGAGCAATTATGATGGAAAAATCAAATATTTGTGAAAAAAAAATGAATCTGGGAAAAATATTGGTCACAGAAAGACCAGACAAAATAACAACAAATATGTCACAATGGCAGGTACTAGATTTTGTAAAATTTGATATGAATATAAAGCCAATTAGTGGGCTAAATTTATCCTGTAAATTTCTTTATGCTGTAAATTTTATAAGAAAAATTAATTTCAATGAAAACAAATTTATTAAGATAGAAATTAAATGGAAAAAATTGGATATCATTTAACTAATCCAGGAGTTAAATTCACTTACTGGAGGTTGCTCCTTACTGTTGGTGCTACTCAGGCCTCCTTTCTGTACATCAGGCTTCAGGGGTACTGTCTCAGCTCAAGGCCCAAGTTCTTGCTGAGCCCTTGGCCCTCCATGGCCTGATACTTGACCCCTTGTGCTCTCATTTCCTCCCCACTGTGGTCCATGTTCCAGCTGCTTCAGCTTCCTTGCTGTGTTTGACACAGACCAAGCATATGTTACTTGGGCCCTTCCTTTGCCTGGAATGTTCTTCCTGTAGTTATCACCTAGCTCACTTTCACTTCATGGTAGCCCCAACTAACTATCACTCCTCAGGGAGAACTTGTACTACCCACTCACTTTCTACCTCCTTCCCTTCTTTTTTTCTCATAGGAATCATTATTTCCTGATATTATTATATCTATCTATTTAGTTGTTTACCAATTTGGCCAGAATATTAGCTCCAAAGGGTTTGGCTCACTTCTCAGTCTGTGGGGTCTTAAAGAGAGCTTGGCATGTAGGAGGCCCAACCAATATTGGTTGAACAGATTCTGTATTAAAGTGTTTGTATTTGTTAACACAGCACCAATGTTTTACTTGGATCATACTCTAGGGCCAGGTTGTCCACTGAGTTAAAATTGAAGGATCCAAATATCCTACATCACCAGAGCCTGTGCTTAGCATGTATGGCCAACATTAGTGTTGCTGCTAACAGTTCTGATTTTCAACCTTCTGGGCATGTGGTCAGATTACACTTCTTTCCTACAGATAGGTATGGCTATTGGATTAGGCTTGGCCAGTGAAATGTGAACAGAAGGGACATGTGTTACTTCCAGCTGGAAGCCTTTCAGAGCTAGTGTACAACTTTACAAGCTCCCTTCTCCCTGTTGTGGTGAATGGTGACACTCTAGATCATGGTGGCTTCATTAGCTTTGGTTCTGGAGGAAAGGTGGCATAGACAGGAGCACGTCCTGAGTTGGACATGGAGCATGAGGCAATGCTCTATTTATGTTTTTGTTGGGCCACTGAGATTTTAGGGCTGTTAGTTACATAGTTGATGGATACAAGTTACACATTTTATCTCATTTAAGTTTTCCATTGTCCATTGGAGGCAGTCTTTATTATTCCTACTTAGCACTGTGGAAATTGAACTCACAAAAGTTAAGTAATTTCTCAAAAGTCACACAGCTACCAAATTGCAGAACTAAAATTCAAATCCAATTCTGGCTGATTCTGTGATCTGAGTTCTTAAACATAGGCTTGTCCAACCTCTCAGTGCGTTATTAAATATGTGATAATCCGTACATGCAAAAGTGTGCTTTTAAGAGCTTCAGTGGCCTCATTAAAAACTGGAGAACCATTGAGATCTTCTCAAAGCCAGGTGATAGAGAAGATCATCAGAAGTGTAAGTATCATGTTTCCTCTGTCAGTACATACAATGAATTAAATATTAAAACTCACTTGAAGGTAATTTGCATTAATGACTTTGAAAGGGGAAGAAATAGTTCTCACCTGGATAAGATTTTATTTTTTCACCTATCTCTGTTTAGGAATTTCAAAAACCCCACTGGCTCTATGTAAAAACAAAATAGGCTAAGAAAACTAACTGATACAAAAACCTATTTCAGAAATCTCAGCATATTCTCTCCCTATGTGTGAACTGAGAGGAAACCAGACTTTCTGAAAGTCATGGGATGGCATGGACCAGGGCAAAGTACAGCAGGAATATGCCTCAGATTCAGGTGGCATCAGGCTTCATAGCCTGTAATGGTGATAAACCACCTTACGAACCCAGTGCAGAGCTGGTGTGGATGGGGTGGCTGTAACTCCTACTTCTAAGTCCCTATGACTGATATCCCCTTTTCTTTTAAACAGATATGAGTTAGGCTTGTTGTCATGGCTGAGTTCTATTTCTCCAATGGTGTTCTGTATTTCTATTCAGATCAATTATGATTTGAATTCAATTTCCAAGTTAAGGGAGGAGGAATACTTGATACTCACTCCATACAGGACTATCCAGGCAAGTAGAGAATTCTTTAGACATGAAGAAAACTACTTTAACAAATTTGCAATGCTATAGTTATTCCATTTGCAGAAATAAATGTGCTGTAATGACTTTATTTTGGGATATCAGCTGTAATATGCACATAAATGAGGTCTAAGTAAGGATTGCTGAATCCCTTCTTGTGGGGCCATGTGCTTAGGTCATGGTTGTGAACAAGTTGACGTGTGGATGATTTTCTATCTCAGAGCAGGATAGTACAAGGGGCAGGCAGGGTCTCCCAGAGAAGGGTCTGAATGTGGCCCTTTAAAAAGACTAGTCTGTCACAATGTAGTGAGTCTCATCTTCATTAACGCTGGGACATCCACAAACTGGACTTGTAGCTCTATTTCTTTTTCAGGTTGAACCTGAAAAATACAGGCTAGTCTTTCATCTATAGACTTGTGCCACTTGATTGAAATCAGGCCTGTTAGGATTTGTTCTGCAGAGCATGTCTCCGGGCTCATGAAAGTCCCTCTCGACTGATGGTCCTAAGACAATGTAAGGTGATCCAGAAAGCCTCTTGGGATTCCATGAGCACTAAACAAAAAAGTAGGGATTCTTCTTCTAACAAACCTCATTCTAAAGAAAGCCATCAGGACAAAAAGCAATTGTGGGCACTAATAAAAAGCCAAGAGAGAGAAAATCAATAATCCCTGTGTGTGGCTCTGAACCCCATTCTCTGTGGTCAGGAATCAGGTGCCTCTATCAAGTGTGAGCATATGTACGTGTGTGAATCCACACACTAATGCTGTAGGAGATGTTGAAATAAAGAAAAGATAGTGGCAGAGAGATTGATGAAGTTCTTGCCAAACTACGTGTGACTAAAAGAGTCTCTTTAAGTTGTGTTCTGGGAGGAGGTGGTGGCTTTACTTTGAAAGGGGTATATGGGCTGAGGCTGGGAAGGAGAGACAGTTCTAGTGCCTTGAGGTGACTCTAGAACTTCCATGGCCCAATGGCAAGTGTTGTGGGTTGACTGGTGTTTCTCCTCAAAATATGTCCAAATCCTAACTCCTAGTATTTTGAATGTGATATTATTTGGAAATGAGGTCTTCACAGATATAATCAGGTTAAAATATGATCATACTGGATTCATGTGGGCTCTAATTTAGTGACTGGTGTCCTTATGAAAAGAGGGAAGGGCTCCTGTGGTTACAGAGGCAAAGATGGAAAGGGGCAGCTGCAAACTGAGAATGCCAGGGATTCCCAACAACCACCAGACACCAAGGAGAGGCATAGGAGGATTCTTCCTCAAAAGCTTCAGGGGGGAGTATGTCCCTGCCTATACCTTGACTTCAGACTCCTGGCATCCAGCACATATTTCTACTGCTATAAGGCACTTAATTTATGATTTTGGTATGGAAGTCATAGGAAATTAGGACAGTAAACAAAAGGCAATCAGCTTCAGCCTCAGTGCAGTGGGTGACAGTGAGCAGAACTTGGACTACAGGTAGCAGTGAAGGCTCAGAGGGGCTGGAAAGTGAGGCAGTCTATTGATGGTGGCATTGGGTGCATACTGTGAAGAGGTGCCTGATTATTCTCTCTCTGATTTCTCACTCAGTGAGACCAGGAGTTGGTTGGTTTGGCTGCTTGCAGGAGCAGTGAGCACTCAAGTAGTCAAGTAGGGTCAGATTTCTCAACCCTCGACTTCCATCACTTTTTGTGATAGATGCATTTTCCAAAGGTGAACATAACAATACCCCCCATCCCTCCTGCTCTTTGGAAACCTGCTACTCCCCCATCATATCCCCTCTTCTGAATCTGGGCAAATCTATAACTCTCTTGTAACTAATAGAATGTGGTTGATGTGGTATGATTTCAAGGTTAGATAATGAGAGGCAATGCCACTTAAATCTTGTGCACTGGACCAGAGACTCAGTCTGGAGCCTGGACCACCTTATAAGTAGCCCAGCTGCCCTATAGCTGCCATGTTGTAAGGAAGGTCAAACTAGCTCACATGGAGAGACCACATGGAGAAATCCCAGGGCTATATGAAGAGCATTTTCCTGCCACTCTCAGTTCCTTTCCCCTCAACCTACACTGTTCTAGCTTCAGCCACCATCTGGTCCTGAGCCAAAGCCATCCACCACATTTTCCCCAAATTCCTGTTGTGCACAAACTGTGAGGAATAATAATTGTTGTTTTAAGCCACTAAGTTTCAAGATGCCTTATTATGCAACAGTAGTAACTAGAACTTCTTTAAACCTTTGCCCAAAGGCTACTTCACCTCTAAAACCTCCTCTGATCCTAGATGTCATGACTTCATCCCATGAAACTCTCCTTTCCCACACAGCTACTAGGTGTTGGAGTTCTCAACATTTCCCTTCACTCAGAGCTCAGTTTTGCTGGTGCCAATCTCTATTTTCTTCAGTTTCCCTCAGAAGCCTCATACTTCCTGTCCTTTTATTATACAGAATTCCTGTCCTACCAGCTACCTCTATCCCTGAGTACCATACTCATCTCAGCTCTCTCAGTAACAAAGAGGCCTCCAGGTAACAGATCTCACCCTCCTTAAGGAGCAGCGTTTGAGCTCCAATAATGCTGACGAGGCTTCACTTTTGTTTTTAAAGATTTCATTTATTTATTCATAAGACAGAGACAGAGGGAGGCAGAGGTAGAGGCTGCCCTGCGGTTTTTAATATAATAAGAAAACATTATTTTAGTCAATCATGAACTCAAATGATAAGCTCATCTGTCTCACCCAATGGGGACTGTGTCTTACTCATCTTTTTATCCCTAGGTTAGTTCACACCTTGACAGAGAAAAGACTCTGGATGGATAGATGGATGGATGGTTGGATGCATACATGCATGCATGGGTAGATTGATGAATACAGAGAAATGCTTGAAAAATATAAAGTGGAATTTGCAAACTTGGGGCATACGTGGTGCCATTTCCAAACTCTGTGCCATGGAAGGCATGATTAATAGATCCCAGCACTCTTTCTGGGGATTGGAAAGGCTGCCTCACCCTGTTTTTAAACTATACATAGAAGGTAGCAATCAACGATGGTTTGTACTTGAGAAGACTAAAAGCACAAAGACTCTTTTTTGGAACTTCAATTTATTAAAAATATCATTAAAATAGAAGTCAAAACTCTGTATACAACTGCTTCCTGATTTTCTTCTAAGGTTTCAGCAAAGTTCATTAAACTAATATACATGTTCCTGTGCTTTCAATGTACATAGATTTCACATTAAGAAGAAAATGTTCTGACACTTTATGGCCTTTGCTGTTAGCTGGAGTGTGGTGAAGTCTTTAAGTAAAAAATTCATCTCAAAAGGGGACCAAATAATAAAGCAAAGTGTGGGATTCTGAAAGTCAATATGGTCAATAGTGCTGTGTTGTTTACAACCAATCACTTACCAGGATGGACAGGACCAACGGAGAAAGGAAATTACCCACCCGCCCACATAATTGCACCAATTGCTAGAATCGGTTAATAGGTCATAAAAAAAAATCAATCCTAGAGAAGCATAAAGAGATACATAGAGTAGAACTTGGTTATTATTGGTCTTCATTCACAGCCACATTTGAGTACCTTACTCTTTATTAGCAGGATGACAGTTCTGACAAATTATCCTGTCACTTTCTGCTTTCGTGCCCTCTTTTTTATTGGGAGTGAGTTTTTTTCTCTTCTCTACTTTCTGTGTTTTGATTTTCATAGCACAGTGCCTGGATTCTGTGGCAAGGGAGGGGTGTTATTAGGGGAAGAAAAGAAGCTTTTGTTGTGCCCCTGACCAGTACCAGGAAGAGTGTCAAATTCCTTAGGCAACTTGTCTCATCTGATACACCTCCCACTTGGACCAAGTGGTAGCTATGATTGTGATCTTTACTCAAAGAAAAGGAAACTGATGTTTAGAGAAGCTAAGTCACTTGCTACACAACCAGCAAAGGGATTCATTCAAATGTAGGTCTGTCTGTCCGAGCCGAAAGTCTTACTTTTTCTATTGAATAAGTCCTTGATTTCTTATCAAAAAGGCCAGATGTGTGTTGAAATTCAGTACGGTACAGAATGGGGACATGATGCATATTCCATATATTACTTAATACTCCCTGTGGGGTCTAGAGCAGCACCCTGTAATCAAATCCATTAATATTTCAGCAGTGAAACATCAACATTGAAACTAAATAGGATAAATAAAAGTACGAATGGCCTTACTATTTGGTTGCCAAATGATTCTACACCTATTTTGTGAAATTTTTCATTTTCAGAGCTTTGGGATTTCATAATTTTGGCTAAGGAACTGTATCATGTGGGCTCCCAGGAGAGAGTTTGCACACATTTGTCCTCTCTCTCAGGGAACTCTGAAATGGAGCAAGCTGGAGTTAAAGAACAAAAACAAAACCAGAAACAGAAATCTGCTGTTGTTGGTCAATGGCCAAATTTATATACACTTGGCACTTAGGAAATGAAAATGGCTTTGAGAACAAACTGGTAGTAGAACCATAATAGCCCTTCACAGGCCTCTCAAATACAGAGAAGTGGGAATATCAGGAGTATCCCATGAACTAATAGGATCCAGGCCCATTGAACTGTAATTTTATTTTTTAAAGATATTTATTTGAGAGACAGAGAGAAAGCACAAGTGGGTAGGGAGGGGCAGAGGGAGATGGAGAAGCAGGCTCCCTGCTGAGCAGGTGAAGTGCTGAGGAGGGAGCCTGATATGGGGCTTGATCCCAGGAACCTGGGATCATGACCTGAGCCCAAGGCAGATGCTTAACGGACTGAGCCACCCAGGTGCCCTGAACTGTAATTCTAAACTGCAGCCCATGCACAGCAGCCATTTGGACTTCCCATGAAACTGAGACTCCACTTCTCTTTTCATCTCCCCTCCCCCTTTCAGATATCTCCTCTGAGGATTGATGGGAGTGTCAGAGAGCCACTGGTGTTTGTCCCAAGTAATTGGATTGACCCTTTGAAGAAAAGGTTAGTTTAGATAAAATGAAATTTTCAAGTGGAGGGACAGATTCTCATTCTGGAACATCTGTAGTTCACTTGGAGGATGGGTTTTCAGTCCTTGTTCTATTATTTCATGATTCTCTATCATACTAGCTACACTTATCAACATCTCGCCCACCCCATCTCTTTTGTTCATGTCATTTGACCACCTTCCCTGCTATCCTATAGTCACAGCTCATTGGGTCAAGCTGGACCTCATTTTTCTTTCTTGGATTTTGAACATAAGACGTAGAAACTGAAACCACCTAAATCAGGTGGTTAAGGACTCTGGGTTTGTAATGTCACATCGGGTTAGGCCAGAGTCATGCCCTTGCCTTCTCTTCACCTTAGCAGGCTGTAAAGGAACAAAAATCAAGAGGATGATCCTCACAGAAGAGATTTTAATGAAGTGTATTCCAGAAAAAAGTGGAGAGAGACAGAAAGAAAGGGAAAGGGGGCAAAAGAGAGAGAGAAAGAAAAAAAAAAGGAGTATTGAGGCTTGGTTAGCACTTGGTTTATTGACACCAAGTCTGTGTTCTCCAGAGAAAAGAATCAATAGGAGATCGATCTATCATGTATGTATGTATGTATATATGTATCTATCTATCATCTATCTATCTATCTATCTATCTATCTATCTATCTATCTATCATCATCTATCTTTACTAAGGCATTGGCTCATATGATGATGGAGGCTGGGAATTCCACAATCTGCAGCCAGTAAGCTGGAGATCCCATGGTATAATTCTAGTTTAAGTCCAAAGGCCTGAGAATCAAGAGAACTGATGGTGTAAGTTACAGTCTGAGTCTAAGTCCATAGGCAGGAGAAGATGGATGTTTTGACTCAAGATAGCCAGGCAGAAACTTCTCTTAATTAGCCTTTTTTCTACACAGGCCTTCAATAGAGGCCCACCCACACTGGGGAGGACAGCCTGCTTTATTTAGCCTACCAATTCAAATAATAATCTCATCCAGAACCACCCACCCCCAGACACACCCAGAAATAATGTTTATAGCCAAATATCTGGGCTCTCCATGGCCTGGTGAAGTTGACACATAAAATTAACTATCACAATCCTTATAATAAATCTTTCAAAGCAGGATGTACCAAGTTTATCTAAACAATCCAGAGACCAGTGATTGATGGGAGTCAGACGCTGAGAGCTCTTGGAAACATTTTATCATAGTCTTTGTACATCTTTCCTGAAGGAACTGTGGGAGAACTTATTGGATCCCACTTTCCTCAACAATGTTCCCTTCCATACTACTGTCCCTCCTCCTGGAGGAAGATCAACAATGGAGTGGGTCTCCTTACCTTTCATACATTTTATTTATTTATTTATTTATTTATTTATTTATTTATTTATTTATTTTACCTTTCATACATTTTAAAGTGAGGTTGGGGCACCTGGGTGGCTCAGTCAGTTAAGCATCTGCTTTTGGCTTAGGTCATGATCCTGGGGTCCTGAGATCGAGCCCCAGGTTGGGCTCCCTGCTCTTTCTCAACAGAAAGTCTGCTTCTCTCTCTTCCTCTGACTCTCCCTCTCTACTCATGCTCTTGTTCACACTCTCTCTCTCTTTCTCAAATGAATAAATAAAAAAACTCTCTTAAAAAAATCAATTGAACACCAATAAAAAATAAATTTATTATAAAAAAATCAATAAACTGAGATTAGATCAAATCAATGTTTCCCAAAGTATGGTATGTGTACTACTGGAGGTATACAAGATAATTTTAAAAAGTACAAGAGCAAAAAAATAAAATTAAATTAAAAAAATTAAAAAGTACAAGAGCAAACACTTATTTCACCCTTTGAGTATTTTCATTTTGTATTAGACAAACCTGTAATTTATATGTTACATTGGTCAGGGTAGGTTAGGCCATACTGTGTAACAAATAGGATAATATACAATAAAGGATTAACTCAGCAGGTCTGGGTAGTTCAAACTCTACATTCCAAAGAAAGTTTTGCTTCTTTCCCAGCTCCTGGTTGATAACCTCTAAGCCCTTGGAACAACCTGTTTGTTAAGAGTGTTTTTGTTTACCTGAGGCCTGTGCCACATCAGGTAGTTTATGTTCACAGTGTGATCTCAGGCCACAGACTATTAGCTTGACCTCTGGAGGAGATGGAACTAAGGTCAGCCACATGGGAGATCAGCTATGCCTGTGTAATGAGATCCCTGGACACCAAGGCTTGGGTGAATTTCCTTGGTTGGTAATACTTCATGCATGTTGTCACTATCGGTGATGGGAGAATGCTGGTCACAGGACTCAACTGGGAAGGGACAACTGGATTCTTGTGCCTGATCTCTCCTGGACTCTGCCCTGTGTGCCTTATCCTTTTCTGATTTGATTCTTTATCTTTTCATTATAATGGACCATAACTATGAATATGACAGCTTTCTAAGTTTTGTAAGTTCTTCTATTGAATCATTGAATCCAGGGTGGTTTTGGGGACCCCAAATGCAACTAAAAAATTCTTAGCAGCTTAGTACAATAATCTTTTTTTTTTTTTTTTCTGTTCATGTAAAGTCTGGTGCAGAGCTGGATTCTCTTCTGGCCAACACTCCTATTAGCAATTAGGGTGCCAAATGCTGCCATTTCAGAATCCTTTGTTTCCAGTTACACAGGTGGCAGAATGAGAGCAAAGGAGAACATGTGGGATGTTTTAGGGACCAGTTTTGTAAGTGTTTCACTTCTGCCCAGATTGCATTGGCCAGAATCCAGTCACATGGGGCCAACCTAAGGCAGGGAGGTTGGGAAAGGCAGTCTTCCTGTGTCACTAAGGAGAGAAAATTAAATTGATGAGCATTTAACTAGTCATCATCACATACATCAAGTCCTTGACTCTATGGGATATTAATACTTAAGGCAAAGTCAATTTTACATAAGTATAAAAAGTGTGTTGTTTTATAGAAAGATACTTAAAAAAAGTGTAGATAATTCACAATATGACAAAAATACTGAAGTGGCAGGTGAATTATTGAAGTTTGGGTAATACTGGACAAGATAATGGCCATGGAGACATTTTGGTTACAATGTGCTTCTATGATAATACCACCTGATGGACACTATAGTGTTCTACAAGGTTCCTGGGTCTGGTAGTTAATAATTTTAGGAGTTTAAAATTTTTAGTCATTCTCTTGAAATCTAGGATAGGAAAAAATAATGGAAGGAAAACTTCATTTTTAAGTATTCTGCTATGTCAAAATGGAAAGAACATTTAATTTTCATTCAAAATTTCTTTCTTATACGTGATACAAGAAAAACTCTTTTCTAGCCTAAGTATATTATTTTTTTTTAAAAGAAGTTCCATCCTGGCTCCATGTAGAATATTCCCTTTTAAACATCTGGCTTACTCTTGGTCTATGATTTAAATGGCTTAGTGAACATTTTCTTGTCAAAAATAAAGCAGGATGTTTGAAAGCTCAGGGAAAACTTTTGACAGCTGACAAATCTTCTGAATGCGGTGAACTTATCAAAAGCATCTTTCTAGGTAAACTTTGATTCACCTTGTAAAGCTAAAATAGAACAAAGACAGACCACACAATAAATAAAATGATATTAACAGAAAATGTGTATTAGAAGTTTGGTATTCTATATGGCCCACAATTACTTTGCCTGGCAATAATTTTTGGTAAGATAACAAAATAACTTAAGTATATCCAGTTATATAAAGGTCCGTCCCATAGGAGCCTGATCTGGAATTTCAGAATTCATGGAATTCAAGGGGAAATTTGTTTATCTCTCTGCCTTTGCCAGGGCTGCTTGAAAACAGCCTGTCAGGAGCTGATTGACCAACAGTGAGTCGTTTTTGCTCAGCAGAACCTCTTATCAGTCAATGTCTAGGTATATGACACAACTTTGGAGGTGGATGAGTAAGTTTTAGCCAATGTTGTAGTGACTTACATTTGATTTTTGGTTAGGTCTGTTACTTTGATACAAAATGGCAGCCTTAATTAAAAGTGTTCCAGTCATTGAATTTGTTGCACTATTAAAGAGCTTGTAGTGAATTTGTGAGAGGGAGAATGGGGAAACCTGATTGCTTTGAGTGGTGGCCTTGGTTCACACTGAAATTAATCCATCTTGTCTTTAGAAATCCTGAAAAAAAAAGACTTCAAAAACTCATATCAACTGTACATGGTATATGAAGGTACCAGTGAGATGACCACCAATAACCTATAAATAATGTGGATTAATTAAATAGAAATAAATTAGACTAATTAAATAAAATTAAGTGGGAGGAGTTGGCCCATGGGAGTCTAGAAATAAGATTGCAGAATTAAGTAGAAATAAATTAGACTACTCAAGTAAAATTAAATGGGAAATATCAGCCCATGGGAACAGCTGCTTGACTTGTAATTTAACCAGTGACATTAATATAGTACAAGAAAGAACATATTTATTATAGCATAAAAAGTGGATTTAAGAGAATAAAAATCTGCCAATACATGTGTATTATGGTTTGGTGTAGAATATCTATTTGGGAGACATAGTGAAATCATAGCAAGGTACTTTCTTATAAACAGTTATTATCTTGTTCACATAAAATATCCCTTACTACTGTCTACTTACATATATACTCATATCTGACCTTCTAATCACTAACCTGACTTCTTAGGATACTGGAAATAACAAGACCCATTCCAACTAAATCATTACAGGATCTGGAGTAGCTCACATACTGTCTGGGAGGGCCAGAGGGAGTGCTCTGCAGCCTGAAGCAGATCTCATGATGGGATTGCTCCAGAGACAATCCCACTATTGTCACCATGGTTAGAGATATGGGAGAGTGCACAATTAATACTGGAAAGCAAATACTCAGTCATTGGGCACCATTGCTTTAAAAGCACCCTCAATGCCATCCTCTTAAAAAAAAAAATCAGATTCTGTGCAGTGTTAGGTCAAAAATCTCATGTCTGATTAGAAAAGTCTAGGTTCCATGGATTTTCCTTAGCTTCAAGGGTATCTGGGAAAGCATGCTCTTGGACCCTACCTTGAGAGATGCCACTCTTGAAGAGAAAAGTCTCCAAATATAGAAAGGGTAGCAAAGATCCAACACAAGGAAAAACCCCTACAGATGAGTTGGCCTTGTGGTCATGGGAATCCCGTGTTCCCCACTGTAATGAATACACTGACCCTTCTGTATTATTCATTGGTTTCAATACTGAAGCATCTTCAATACTTCCTCTGGGAGTAGTGGAAAAACCCACTTTCTAGACCTGTAAGGCTGTCAAATAAACTTGAGACATAGTAAATTCTTCAATCTAATGCCATGCTAAATGAGACACTTCACTGCTAGTCAACCAGTCAGCTTTCCCTTGGCAACATCCTCTTGTTTCAAATTTCAACAAAGATGTTATAGATTGCATATAAACCAATCCCAAGGCCAAATGGCCTGACATATGAAAAGAAGAGCATGGGAATAGCTTCAACAACAAGTGCTCTTTTGATGAACATGAGTCTCTTCTTTCAATGTGCTAAAGTTTAGAATCAGGGACCCTGGTGGCTGGATTGATGGGTGGGTGAGGGCCCATATACAGGGAGATATGGGTAGAAGTGGTCTGCTCTGGGTGCAAGCAATATCTGTTGAGAATTTTAAAACAATAAAAGCAATGAAAAGGTGGTTTGCTTTTTGTTATCACCATGGTTGGGCAGTTCTAAACCATGTCAGTGATAAAATACTTCTAACCAAAAACACCTTTTTGCTTGCCTATATTCTAAATGATTATTAAAATTACTTTTGAGATTTAAAAATACATAATAATACATATGTTAGTTTCAAATTAGAATGGTTTTGTTTCTTACTCTTTAGTAAGGACTATATTCTCCATGGAAGTTAATTTGGAGACTCCTTCTGTTATTTAGTGGATCTCCAATGTGCATGGACTCAGTTACATGTTTGTTTTGAGAGTAAATGTGTAATGGTCTGGAATTGTTCAAGCTGGCTTTGGGCATTGTATGTGTCTCCAACTCCTGTGATACTGCATAGTCTGTGTTTAAATAGCAGATTTAAAATAAACAATGATAGCTTAGTGAATTAAAGATGAAAACTCAAAGCCCAAATTATTTTAATTGTTACCCCATGAGACCCCTTGGAGATTTGGGGCTTGAAATTTAAAACAGTAACTCCAAAACATAACACTTTTGCGCAGTAAGTGCAAATATTAGTTCTCAAATGAAATATTTTACTGAATTTTGAATAACATGCTTAAAATAGAACTTTCTTCTTTTTCAGTTAATTGTTTAACACCTAAAGATAACAAATACATCAAAAAATAATGGTCATTACTCATACAACATGAGTATAACTGACACTAATTTTATACTATGGACAAGGAAGTGTTAAAAAATGATATCCTGCAAGCATCAAATATACTGGGTCCTCTCTGAGGTGTACGTCAGATTCCTGAGAGTTGGAGGAATAATGCTCGTGGTTAATACTATTTTCACTGGGAGAGAGTAAGATGTGTTCAACATTGGTCCCGTGGCACTCTTGCCAACATTAGTGCAAATATTATGCCTAAAACAAACAAAATGCACAAACAATAACAACAAATCATAGCTTCTGGTTAACGCAAAGAATTAAATGTAAAATTGATGATAGTAGCTAGCAAAATATTGGCTGGAAGAAGTTACTTATTTACTTGGATTCTGGTTTGTAACTATCATCCCTAGGTTTGCACTTTAATGCAGAGTTCCCTTTCCTGGGTGCCACCTCTCGCCCAGGCCCAGTATGACACACATGCCGGCCTCAAAAGGTAGGTCTTGGGGTCTTTCTATTTAGTAAATGAAGAAACTCAGGAGCAGAGAGACTAAACAATCTGTCTGAAAGGTTAGCATGTAGAAAAGTTTGGGAAGGAAGCCTGTCTTTCTGGTTTCAAAGCAGGCTTTTTCCTCCCTCCATTGTGCTATTTTGAAAGGACAGAAACACATCCCAGATTGTCCAATGATCATTTATAGAGCTTGCTGAAATCCTATTGTGTCTATGATTCTTTTCCACCATGCTTTGTTTGGAGGCGAAGGCTGCTTTGAGCAGTGGCCACAGAGTGAGGTTAAGCAGAACAACATCCTGAGCTCTGTCCCTCCTCTAGGTCTGGGCTGGGTGCTGTCTCTGCTATCAATGGGTCTACCCCATGCCAGCTTCAGGGATGTGGAAACAAGGCTCAAGAGGAAGAGGCATTACCTTAAAGTTTTGACCACAGATCAGCTGCTCTTAACTGGTACACTTCACAGACCCTTGGGTGCTTCTCCCTGCCAAGTGCTTCTCTTCCTATCTTCACTGAAAGGTTGCTTTCAGGTTTCTAGTTTGGAGCTTTCCTATTCTCATTCCCAGGGCCAGGCAGCTGTCAGAGCCTCACCTTCTGCTGAGCACTGAGATGTCAGATGTAGTGACTTTCAGGGAGGGAAGGGAAAAAGTAGGAGGCTGGAATGGAGGGAAGGAGGTTGGGTCTCCTTCTACCTCCTCTCCACTTTCTCTCTCAATCTGATGAAGGACCAAAGGGCTTCTGCTGGCTGCCATTTAAATAATCAGAGGGAAAATGAGTGGGAAAAATTAGAGAAGGAGACAAACTATGAGACGCTCCTACCTCTGGGAAACGTACAAAGGGTTGCTGGAAGGGAGGTGGGCGGAGGGTTGGGATAATTGGGTGACAGGCACTGAGGAGGGCACTTGATGGGATGAGCACTGGGTGTTATACTATATGTTGGCAAATTTAACTATAATAAAATAATAATTTTTAATATTCTCATTCTCTCATTTCATTTTTTAGGTAGGCAGCACATTCACTTGGCTCAAATATCAGAAGATATAAAAAAAGCAAAGCATCCAAGGAAGAATCTCCCTTCTACCCTGTCTCGCCCACACACCTGCACCCACTAGCCTTGTGTCCCACTCCTGATAGACACTGTCGTGGTTACCTGTTATACTTCCAGTTTGGGTATCCACGAAAATACGAGCAAATGCAATGCATATTGATGCCCAGCTTTTTTACAAAAACATGGTGGCATTCTCTACTGCACTTTTAACTTAATCCTGCACTTTTAATGTAATGAGATTTTCCATGGGGGGTTGGGAGGGAGGGGAGATGAAGACTATCTGACAGTTGTCCAGGGGATTTGCACAATTACTCAATGAATTTATAGAATGGTGAATCTGGGGAATGTTCACTGGTTCAGACTAGTAAGATTGTGCTGGACTTCTCTCCTTCTTGTTTTTTAAGTTTCCTTCCTTCCTTCCTTCCTTCCTTCCTTCCTTCCTTCCTTCCTTCCTTCTTTCTTTTTTTTTTTAAATTTTTTTTTTAAATTTTATTTATTTATTTATGATAGTCACATAGAGAGAGAGAGAGAGGCAGAGACACAGGCAGAGGGAGAAGCAGGCTCCATGCACCGGAAGCCTGATGTGGGACTCGATCCCGGGTCTCCAGGATCGTGCCCTGGGCCAAAGGCAGGCGCCAAACCGCTGCGCCACCCAGGGATCCCCTCCTTCCTTCTTTCCTTCCTCTTTCCCTCCTTCTCTCCCTCCTACCTTCTTTTTCATTATTTCACAGTTGGTAAATTCGCTAGATATTTCCTACTATCTTGATCTGTTCAGATATTTTTGATCTTTGTTGCTGAGCCATAAGGTTCTCACTGAACAACTACCAAAAATGTGGTCTTATTGTACAATACTCTTGTGCCAAACAGAGACAGGTCTCTGCTGGCAGATGTCTTTCCTCAAAATGTGCAGATATGCCCCTGTCAACTTTAGTGAGAAATTCAAAGTCAAGTTCGCTTCTTGGAAAGAATCTGCCTATCAAGTGTAATTGTGCTTGGGTAAATACTCAGCAAATAAACTATTTCTACTTCACTAATCCTGGGAATGCAAACTTCTGTGATGCCAGTTCACAGGGACCCTTTGAACTGCTCTTGTCAAAACACCATGTGGGGATTCTCCTACCAGGCCATCATTACCGACATTGCCAATTCTTAGTCAATATTTTAATAAACATGTTGAGTGGAAATCAACTGGTTAGCTTGTGGAGCTAAACAAATTTAGGAACTTGATTGATGTAGTAAGGCAAAGATAGGATGCAAACCCCCTCCCTACTTCCTCTAGACAGGGTAATTCTTTTTCCTCTGCCCTATGGACTGATTTCACCTGATCCAAACGTGTCAGCCATCCAACTCTGGTGAGTGTTGGCGATAAATCTGCTCTTAGTCCATCCAGCCATTTGCAAATACTGTGGCAATAATCTGACCAAATTTCTCAGAGGAGATAAATTTTACATGGTGGTTCTTTGAGTCTCACTTCTGTGGGTAGGGCCTCCAGTAGAACATCTGTAGACTTTCAGGCATTTTCAGATTATTATGGCTAAAAGTGAAGTGTGGGTGTGTGGGTCTCTTCCCTACCTATGGCAGCTCCTATGTCCCTGAGTGATTTCCATTTTGGGATGGTTATGAGTGGAAAATGTTGGGAGGCCTTTGGCTTTTAGAAGCATATTTTTAAAAAAGGTTTTAATTTATTTACTCATGAGAGACACACACAGAGAGGCAGAGACATAGGCAGATGGAGAAGCAGGCTCCCTCTGGGGAGCCTGATGTGGAACTTGATCCCAGGGCCACAGGATCATGACCTGAGCCAAAGGCAGACGCTCAACCACTGAGCCACCCAGGTGGTGCCCCAGCTTTCAGTGTATTATTCAAGTTATACCACATTTAATTTGAAAAAAATTAATTTTTCCACAAATGCATTATTTTGAAAAGTAACTTGATGTAGTAGGCTTCCACAGGAAGTGGTCTCCCTTGCATAGGACTATATCCTGTGGTGTTGCTAGGAAGAGAGGGGGGCTGTAGTTAGTAGCACAGTTGGTGATGGTGAGACAAATGGTTCACCCTGAGGATTTCCTCTCTGCAATCCCCTTAGAGAGATGTGGGCCAGCCCTATAACTTACCAGGAGTGATCCATCATGGTGTGGATGGGTTTCAGGCTACAACATGGTCTAGACAGAGAGAAGGAAGGCCAATGAGAGGGAAGCAGATATTCTCCTGGATAAAGGCAGAAAAACAGATGTTAATGATTAGCTTTACTGTGGGTTCTGTGTCCCTGGGTGCATGTGAGAAGTCCATGTAGAGTTTTTGAGGCCTCTCTGGTTTTGCCCCAGAGGGAAGGAAAAAGGCCTTTTTCTGGTGAGGTCAGGCTGTAGGTCGGGGTGAAGAGTGGAGGGGAATCTGTCTTCTTTCTCCGAGGAGTGAATCTTGGATTTTAGACCCCCAGAAGTTTTGCCCACAATTTTTCTTTCTTCTAGCCCCACACCGGGGTTGGAAGGCCCCAGGTAGAGCACAGGGCTGTCAGCTCAGGGCCTTCCTCTTTAAAGCGAATAACTTACCTTTTTTTTTTCTCGAGCCATCCATGTTTCAGTCTTTCCCCGCTTCCTGGAATCCTTCCCCCACCACCAGTAGAAAAGGATTTGAATGCTGGCTGCTCCACTTCCTAAGAGTAGACCTTGGGCAGTTTCAGGGCTTTTGTCTGTAAAATGGGAGAAAGATAACCACCTTGCAGACTCATCATGGAGGTTGAATGGAATAATGTACCTACATCCCATAGCACAAAGGAGACACGTGATAAGGCTAGTTTCTTTTTCCTTCCCCCCCCCTTTTTTTTTTAACTCACCCCTGCCCCCTTGTGCTACCACATTTTTATTGGCCTTCCCTGTAAATGGGACTTTACACATGGAGCAGAGTCTAGCTTTCTGTCTTTAGAATTAGAAACAGCACTGCTATCTTCCTCTGACAGCTGTGACCCCTCCTATGCGATTTACACAAGTTGTGGTGTAACTGGAGTGAGTATTATGGTTTAGCACATATATTAAAAAGCATCTACTATAGAAACAAGTATTGGCAAGGATATGGAGAAAAAGGAACCCTCATGTACTGTTGGTGGGAACGTACACTCATGTAGCCACTGTGGAAAATCATATGAAAGTTCTTCAAAACATCAAAAATAGAACTACCTTAAGATCCAGTAATTGCATTCCTGGGTATTTACCCAAAGAATAAGAGAACACTTATTCGAAAGGATATATGCACCCCTGTGTTTTATTGTAACATTATTTACAATAAGAAGCTGCCTAAAGGTCCATTGATAGAGGAATGGATAAAGATGTGATACACACACACACACACACACACACTAGAATATTGCTCAGTCATTAAAAGAATGAACTCCTGGGATCCCTGGGTGGCGCAGCGGTTTGGCGCCTGCCTTTGGCCCGGGGCGCGATCCTGGAGACCCGGGATCGAATCCCACGTCGGGCTCCCTGCATGGAGCCTGCTTCTCCCTCTGCCTGTGTCTCTGCCTCTCTGTCTCTCTCTGTGTGACTATCATGAATAAATAAATAAAATCTTTAAAAAAAGAAAAAAAAAAAGAATGAACTCCTGTGATTTACAACATAGATGGAGCTACAGTGTACTATATACTAAACGAAATAAGTCAGTTAGAGAAAGACCAGTACCATATGATTTCATTTATAGGTGGAATTTAAGAAACAATACAAATGAACAGAGGAAAAAAATAGAAAAACTAAAAAACAGACTCTTACCTATAGAGAACAAAAAGATGCTCACCAGAGGGGATATAGGTAGGGGATGGGTGAAATAGGTAAAGAGGATGAAGAATATACTTACACAATGAGCACTGAGTATTGTAGAGAATTGTTGAATTACTATATTGTACACCAGAACCTATTATAAAACTGTTAACTATACTGGAATTAAAAAAAGTTTTCCTATAGACATTTTGCTTTACACAGCCCATTTGTCTCCAGGCAATATAAAGGAGGCTTGGGTTGTGAACACAGATAGGGATATACTGTCAAGCACCTTTGCTGACTTACTTGAATAGGTAAAGACATTCACTGTCCTTTGTGGCTACAAAATGGTAAAAAGCACAGGCCATACAGCCAGCCATGGCTTAGGATGCAGGGATGGGGGCTGCATTGATCTGATGGCCTTCCTGTCGTCTCTCTCCAGCCTGGCCTTAGTGCTTGAGATCTACAGCTTCCACTTGAAGGGATTTGTGATGGAGACAGACATGTGGATGCTTTTACAAAATCAGGTTTGTAGGCATAGCCTAAAGCATGCATTCTGAATGGGGGGGATATCACTCCCAACAGCATGCAAAATGTTTCTCGGGGAACAAAACATTATATTTCTATGTATAAAACCCAGGTATGCATATAGTATATAAACTGACATGCAGTAAGCTGTGATATTAAAATTACATGAGGAATATTTAGAGGAAAAATTTTGAAAAACTCTCCTTAGGGGTGAAATAATGAAGAAAAAAGTTTGAGAAACCCTGATCTAAGGCAGTGATTCTCAACTTTGCACACTAGAATGATCACAGAGGTTTAAAAAATCTCAATGCCTGGGCTGCACCCAGACCAACCAGAAAGGAGTCTTTAGGGTTGGTCTCAAGCATTAGTATCTTTATTTATTTGTTTTTAAACATTTTATTTATTTATTTATTTATTTATTTATTTATTTATTTATTTATTTATGACAGAGATAGCGGGAGAAGCAGGGAGCCTGATGCAGGACTCAATCCCAGGACTCTGGGATCAGGACCTGAGCCGAAGGCTTACTCAACTGAGCCACCCAGCCACCCAACATTAGTATCTTTCTTTTTTTTCTTTTAAGATTTTATTTATTTATCATGAGAGACATACAGAGAGAGGCAGAGACACAGGCAAAGGGAGAAGAAACAGGCTCTATGCAAGGAGCCCGATGCGGGACTTGATCCCAGGACTCTGGGAACATGCCCTGAGGCAAAGGCAAATGCTCAACCACGGAGCCACCCAGGCATGCCCCAGCATTAGTATCTTTAAAACACTCTACATAATTCTAATGTGCAACCAAGTATGATATGCCCTGCTGTGGATCCCTGGTACTTAGTGTGGTCTACACAGCAGCAGCATCAATGTCACTGGGAGCTTGTTGGAAATGCATATCATCAGGCCTTCAGGTGATTCTTGAGCTTATTAAAGTTTGAGAAGCACTTGGATAAATATTTATCGTTAATAAAACCTCAGAGCACATCAGTGCAGCTGCATTAATGCAATGTCAGCATGTTTCCAGCTGTTTCAAGACCTCATTGCTGGCCTTTGGAATGAGAGGCCTTGGTATAAGGGGGATGGCCCAAGGTTGAATTTGTGCTCTGACATGATGGGAAGCCGGGCGATCCCTCAGAAGCTGAGCAGACAGCTCGTTTATAGGAAGGGGACCAATGTGCTCAAAAGGTTCAAGTCCAGTCAGCTGGAACGAAATGAGATGGAATCTCACCATTATGCCAGGAGGTGGCAGTTCTTGGGCAAGAGGTTGATCATGGAAAGTGGTATTTGGAGCCAGCTTAATTTGGCAAGTCTGTGGGTTGAATGAGAGCAGAAAGATTGGGAAGTTGGTAAAACTTCTGGGATCTTGTTCAGGTGTCTTGGTGAGATCTGCCATTCATGCATTTGATCCTTTATTTATTCACTCCCTCAGCAAATGTTTATTGAGTGGTCACCATTTGGATTTGACTTGGCACGGTTGTTATGGGGGAAAAAAGAAGAAACATGACAGACCTTGAAGGGAGACTTTTGGAAGTAAGATTCAGATCCCAAAAATATAATCAGTTATCTCTCATCAACTTAAAAACACTGGCTTATTTATTGAAATCTACAGACACAAAAATATTTTTAAAAGACTGCAGAATAGTTTCATAAAGTGGATGACTTACAATATAAGTAAAGACTTTAATATCATCCATGTTAATTTAAACAAACAAACAAAAAGATTTCTGGAGTATTTTCACTTCCTGTTTTAGATGGGCACAGGTTTGGATTTGGATCTTCCAATTTTTCTTTGCTTATTGCCACAAACTCTTTTGATGCATTGTGAAACATTCTTAGAGGAACATAGCTCTGATGATTCTATCACTATTCAGGTTGATTCAGGTTGTAAGCTGATGTATTACTGCACCAAAATGTCTGCTTCTTGGGGTTTCTACATCTACTTGACTACTGCAGGGATAATAATTATTCTTGATTGTAGTTTCATAATTTAACCAATTTAAGGTTACCAGAATAAAGCATTTGAAGCTATTATATGGCTAATGGTTTAGACATTTTCATATCTCTGTCTTTTGGGTGATAAATGTATAATGTGCTTAACTCTTCCACCAACATTAACTTCTCACATTTAAAATGTTGAATTAAACAATTTAGTGTCCTTGACAGTGTAATAGATTTTGTTTAATAGGCAATGCCTAAAGCTGGACCTAATTCACCTCATTTTAGTTAATGTAATTTTTCCCACAAGGGGTGTTGGATGTAAATCTATCAGACATGTATGGATCTGTGTGACCTCGTAACAACCCCTCAGAAGGTTACATAAGAATCACTCATCTCACCATTTTAACCCTGATGGTGGTGGTGGTGGAGTGACATGAAATGGTGAGAATGATACCAGATGAAGCAAGGGTATTTTGCTCATTTGTTCCATTAATCCTAGAAAAGAATGTATATTCAACATCCATAATGAAACACAGAATAGACCTTAAATGCTGATACTAGGATTCATCTTTAATTTTTTTCTAGTGTTATATATTTACAAGGTTTCATAAAATGTTTCTTAAATTTTCTTCTCAACACCCTTTTGAGATTGGTTAGGTTTTCTTCCCTTCTACTCTCTCAAATCACATATAGAAAGCCCAGAAAGAGTGGGCAAAAGAGGAACATGGTCAGGTCTCTTAACAGCTGACATTCTCCTATGCTGGGCTTTCTATTATGAGTGTAGAGCAGCCACTCTCTGGTCAGATCACCTGGGTTTGATACCAGCTCTGCCACTCACTAGCTCTTTGCTTCATTCATTCATTTGCTCATTCAATACACATGTATTTGAGCATCATTTTCCAGGAGTGGCAAACTAAATGCATAGGAACTACTTAACACCATATTGATAAACATTGCTCCAAACGTAGGATTCAATGATCTTTTCTATTTTGGGCTATGAGAAAAAGTGGTGGTAATTTAAAGAATAAGAAGTTAAATGTGTTTCCTGGGCTTTCAAATAAGGAAACTTTGGGACGAGTGGATAGCTCAGTTGGTTAGGGATCTGTCTTTGGCTCAGGTCATGATACTGCAATTCTGGCATTGATCCCCATGTAGGGCTCCCTGCTCAGCGGGGAATCTGCTTCTCCCTCTCCCTCTGCCCCTCTCCTGGATCACATGCTCACACACTCTCTCTCTCAAATAAAAAGATAAAAAATAAAAAATCAGGAAAGTTTATTTTACAGAATAAAGTTTACAGAATAAATGTCCCAGAGCATCTAGGGAACACTGCCCACAAAAAAGGTAGTCAACAAACTTCTACTAATGAATTTCATTCCTTCAATATTGAATATACTGGGGACCCAATAAGAAGCTTTGAATTTGGGAGATAATTGCCCTGTAAGGGTTCAATGAACTAAAAGCTGTATAGGATGCCTGCGATTACTGTTTGGTCCATGTTGTTATTCAGATTGGTAAAGTTGGCAGGAAACAAGAATGCAAAGTATGTTGGGCCAGTACTAGGAGATGAGATTGGAAAAGTAGGCAGGGTAGGGCTATGGAAAACCTCAAATGGAATGACCAAGAGCCACTGAAGAGTATCAAACAAGAGAATGACATAATCAAATTTGTGTCTTAGAAGTAGAACTTTACACATAGGAAGAGGAGTGCATGGGGGGCAGGCCAAGGTTGATTAACAAGAGTGGTGATAGGGAAAACATAAGGACTCGGGTCAATAACTTAGGTGAGCAATAATGGCCTAATATAGGAGCCAAGAGGTTGGGAGGAGGGGGCAGATATAAGCAACATGAGGAGTAGGGAGTTAAGGGTTGGTGATTAATTTCATATGGGGATAAGAGAGAGGCTAAACTCTTTGGTGACTTCTAGGTCTCTCCTTTTAATGCACAGGTAGATAATAGATTGGATTCCATTAACTGAAAGATTGAGGTAGGGTAGATTTTGAGAAAAAGATCACAAACTGAGTTAGATGTGTCTTTGGGACCTCGAGTAGGTTGTTAGTATATGTGGGGGAGGGTTGACGCCGTTGAAATCAGATGTGTCAAAAGACAAGCAACACAGGTCAAATTAAGTACCCCAGGGAACAACACATTTAAAGGATGGGAGGAGTGGGTGGAAGCAAAAGTAGAACTCTTAAGAAGCTCTGTTCCTTCTCTGGTGTCTCCAGTCTTGGTGAGTGACACCCAGTCATCCAAGCCAGAAATCCAGATGCTGTCTTTGACTTTACAGTCTCCCATATTCCCTCAAAACCAAATCTTGTAAATTCAACCTTCTTAAAATTGTCCTGTGTCCATTTTTCTTTTCTACCCCACTGACAACTTTAGCCTCTCTAAACATGAGTCTCTCTAAATGTGAGAATACTTAGTTATATGATTCAGTAGGTTGCCAGTAGAGGCTGCAATTCTTCAATTCTAACAAGCAGAATTTTCCCTAACAATATCGAATTAGGAAAGATTTGAAGGAGTTGGTTGGAGGTGGGGTCCTAGCACCTTGATGGTCCACATGATAAATGAATTAGTTCACTTTTAGCAAGTGCCAACCACATTCCGCTTTAGCTAGTTCAGTGGCATTAGAGATGCTGAGTTACTTACTCATTTGGCCTTCTAGTCTTGCCAACTGGACAGACGAATTTAATGTCTCCTTGGGGTAGTGAAATTGTCCTCAATTCAGATATGGGAGTGATTTGTAAAAGCAAGCCATTTTTCTTTTAATGTGCTGCACAAATGAAAGGGGTACTAATAGTTTCACAGAATAATTTTGTGAGATTGCATGTATTATCAACTCTATGCTAAATGGAATTGTAATTGCAATGTACAGCTTTGAGTTGGCTCCTTGAAGAAATCCAACGGCCATTCTGTTTGGGCAGCAAAACAACTTCTTGCATGAAATCAACCAGATTCCTATCTATGTATACCCAGAAGTGGGGTTACTGAATCATATGGTAGTTCTACTTTTAATTTTTGGACAGACTTCCATACTGTTTTCTGAAATGGCTGTACTCATTTACATTCTCACCAACAGGTACGAGGTATTTTCTCCATAACTTCACCAACACTTGTTGTCTGTTGTCTCTTTGATAACAGCCATCCTAACAGGTATGAAGTAATAGCTCATTGTGATTTTGATTTGCATTTTTAAAGATTTATTTATTTATTCATGAGAGACACACACACACACAGAGGCAGAGACATAGGCAGAGGGAGAAGCAGGCTCCTCGCAGGGAGCCTTATGTGGGACTCAATCTGGGATCATGGGATCACGCCCTGAGCCGAAGGCAGACACTCAACTGCTGAGCCACCTAGGCATCCCATTGATTTACATTTCTGTGATTGTTAAGTTGAGCAATTTTTCATATATCTGTTACCTGTTTCTATGTCTTTTAAAAAAAAAGTCCATTCATGTCCTTTGCTCATTTTAAAAACTGAGTTATTTGTTTCTTGACTCTGAGTTTTCAAAGTTCCTTATATATTTTAGATATTAATCCCTTGTCAGATACATGGTTTGCAATTTTTTTTCCCATTCCGTAGGTTGCCTCTCCATTTTGTTGATTATTTCCTTTGCTGTGCAGAAGCTTGTTACTTTGATGCTGTTCACTTGTTTGTTTTTGTTACCTGCGTTTTTGGTGTTACACACCCTGAGTATCATTCCAAGACCAACATCTAGGAGTTCTCTCTCTGTTTTCTTCTAGGAGTTTTATGGTTTCATGTTCATTAGGATTTTGATTTGTATTTCCTCATGAAAAATGATACTGAACAGCTTTTCATTGCATATTGGCTATTGGCTTATCTTCTTTTTTTTTTTAAAGATTTTATTTATTTATTCATGGGAGACACAGAGAGAGAGAGAGAGAGAGGCAGAGACATAGGCAGAGGGAGAAGCAGGCTCCATGCAGGGAGCCCGATGTGGAACTCGATCCTGGGACTCCAGAATCATGCCCTGAGCTGAAGACAGATGCTTAACCGTTGAGCAACCCAGGCAGACACAGGCATCCCTTGGCTTATCTTCTTTGAAAATATCTGTTCAAATCTTTTGTCCGTAAAATAAATTGGACTGTGTGTGTTATTATCAATGAACTGTAACACGTATTTGTAATATATACTCAACATAGATATATTAGATATTCTACTGAATCTAAGGAATATTTTTTCTTTAAAAATTATTTTTATTTTTATTATTAAGTCTTTAATTTTTAATTCCAGTACAGTTAACATATAGTGTTGTAGTATAGGTACAACATAGTGCCTTATTATTTTCTTAGAAGCGTCTTTTATAGAGCAAAACTTAAATTTTGATAAAGTACAATTATCAATATTTTCTTTTGTAACTTTTACTTTTTGAAGAAATCTTTACCATAAGTTTGAAGATTTTCTCGTACTTTTCTTCCAAAACTTTTGTAGTTTTAGCTTTTAATTTAGATCTATGACCCATACCAATTTAATTTTTGTATATGTTTAAGGCAAAGGTTGTCTTCTTTCTCCTTCAAATGAATGTCTAGTTCTAGCCTCCAGTGTATCGCTTTTTAAAGTGATTTTTAGGAAGCTTTTAAATAATGACCTTCAATTCTTGCAATTGTGAGGGCATATAATTACTAAATATCTATTAACCATTTATCTCCCGCGAAAAAGAGTGCATTGCATTTACTAGATCTTTTTTTCATATTCATTTTCCCTGAAGACACTTCCTAACCTCCTGCAATCAGGCAATTCTGGCCAATTATATATGAGTGGAAACACATGTGTTGCTTTTGTCTGAGACAGTGAAACATCCCTGCATGGCATTCCAACTTTCTCTCCCCTACACTGGCAATTAAGAAAGCCTGTGTTGGAGGATAGAGCCACAAGATTAAGGAGAAGTCATCATTTGAAGGACCACTTGAAATGTCACCCCAGGCCCATCATGGCATTTGTGTGAATGATAGTACATTTTTATATTTTAAGCATCTGAGATTTTAGGATTAATGTTACTGCAGCATAGCTTACTCTATACTGACCAATATACATCAATAGCCTTTAAAAAATAAATTTTCATGAGGCAACTTCTCTAGTCAGTTTAACTATCGTTTATTGAAATTGTTCAGGTTAATGTAGCTCTCCCAAAAATAAGGCAATTGAAGGAGTACCTCCATGATCTGAGAGAATTTATAAGGATTAGAACAAAAGGACTACTTGTCTGAGGAATGATTTTGGGAGAAACCTCATTGCATATTGGAGAATAGATCATTTGAATGTATAACAATATAATTGTAAACTTTGATTATTTAAGAATACACCACTAGCTAGGGGATGGAAATATATTGGTGCTATGTCTAAATCTAAGGAGTAAGATATGACCTGATAAGATCAGGTAATATCTCCTCTTCATAAATTACATTTGCTGCAATAGATATTCATAGGATACTCAGTCCTCAAGTATTTTCTGGATATCTGGAAGAAACCCTATAAAAGGTTCCTATGCTCCTAAAATATATACCCTGAGCTCTTGATCTAGTACATTATAAAAGTCAAGTACAAAGTCTATTTTTGTAGTCTGCCATTATCTATAAGACAAAACAGCAGAGTTCAGGAGAACCTCTCCCCACCCCCACCTTTACTTTTTCTCTGTTTTCTAAACAACTGGTTCATTTTGGTTTGTTTCAAGACTGGCAGTATGAATGGATAATGTCCTGGATGGAAAGTTAGGAGTCATGGGCTCTGGGTGCAGCAGTGTAGTCTGGGGCAAATTACTAACTCTTCTTTGGAACTTAGTTTCCTCATTTGTAAATAAAAGACTGTGTCTATATTAGTAATTCCCAGTTGGGGGTTTCCAGGAGATTCTCATACTACTTATAATGTGTCAAAACGTCCAGCAAAAACATTACCTATTTTCTGATGAGGTTGTACAGGCTTAGAAAAATGTTACATTTCTTGGCAATTTTGGCTCTGAATTTTTTAACTTAGCAGACTAGCATTAGTTATCTCCTGTTGATATAAAACTGGGTTTGAAAATTATGTATGTCTTTAGTACAAATAGTAGCTAACATTTATTGAGTGCTTATGAAGTGCTGAGTAGTAGTCTAAATATTAGACCCAGGGGAAACCTTATTACATTCCCCATAGCACACTACTTTGGCCATATTCTCTACCCTTCTGTTGCTAATTTCTACCTTTTTTATATTGTGGTCATCTATCAGACTTGGCTTTCAAATGGGCCCAAATAATGTAAATGAAGTAGAGTGTATATAAAAGTCACATTTCTTTTTGTAAGAAGTCATTGTGAAGATGATAATAGAAATATTAAAACCCCAAACTTTCACACCAACTGTCTCTAAAATATAGACAGGATATAAAAAATATAAAATAGGAAATTGGCAAAGTAAATCAGATTTTTTTTCTAACTGAAGGGAATTTGTTCACTATAAAAATGAGGATTCTTCCTAGATTCTTAATGAAACAGGAAGAGATAGGTGAAAATGCACTTATTCCAGACCCTTGATTAGGTTTCTCCTTGGTGCATAGCAAGGTATTTAGTGGTTAAGAGTGAAAGTAAGTGTGGAGAAAAAAAAAACAGTTAAGAAAAAAAAGAAAAGAAAAGAAAAGAAAAGAAAAGAAAAATCCATTCATCATAAAACCAAGTCATCAAAGTCAGCCCAGATTTAAGAGCAAGAGAATTGGACTCCACATCTCAATGGCAGGAAGAGGTAAAAATGTGGCCATCTCCAATTAACCTTAGTGTTTACATCAAAAACAGTGGAAACAATTAGCAAGAGAGCATTTATATGAATCCTGGCAAATACATATAAGTGCTCAAAGTGCAGGCTCTGGCCACAATGTGCTGAGGGAGTATGGAGTCAAAGAGTGAGCCAAGTAAGGAGCTTCAAAGAGCTTCTTGTCCCCTGGGCTGTGTGTTAGAGCATCCCCTAGTCTTTGTTTCCCAATACTATCCTTAGACTTTGAAAGGTTTGTAATTCATGGCAGAGCAACTCCCAAGAGGATGGCGCTAAAATAATTATATAGCCTTCACAATTTTCCACCCTCATCGCCTGTTTTCCCAGAGAAGCACTTTGGAAACTCACTAAATGAAACCAGCTATCCTTTTTTCTTGTTGGTGTTAAGTGTTAACTGGCTAGGGCAGCTGGCCAGTGGCTATCTCCATGCCTGTGTAACTGAGTAACTTGGAGGCTCTTGGCACTTGTGTTAGCCCAGAAACCACATGGGCTCATGGAGAATATCACTGAACAAGGGACAACCCCTTGTTCAAAGAAGCCATCTCCCATCATCACCAGCTGGGCCGCAGTTTCTGTGGAAAAAAGCTTAAGAAAGATATTTCCCAGAAGGTGGTGGCAGACAGGCGGCAGACGTTTGCTCCCCAGCTTCACTTCTCTCATCTTCATTTCTATTGCTACCACCACACTTAGTCTCTAAGGAATATATTTCCTCTTTCAAGGTTAAGTATTTTTTCTCTGTACTCTTTTCTTTTTTAAAAAAATTTTATTTATCTATTTGAGAGAGAGAGCGAGCAAGAAAGTGCAAGCGGGGGTGGGGTAGATGGAGAGGGAGAGGGAGAAGCAGAGTTCCTGCTGAGCAGGGAGCCCCGCTGGGGGCCTGATTCCAGAAGCTCGAGATCGTGACCTGAGCTGAAGGCAGACACTTAATCAACTGAACCACCCAGGCCCCCCTTCCTCTGTTCTCTTGAGGTTAGTTGAGATAGGTCAACATTCTGAATACATCTTATTAAAGAACATAAGGAAAGAAGAAATCATCCTAGAGAATATGGATCATATAACAAACCTCACATGCAAACATATAGTCAGTTTTCTGGGCCTCCAGACCAGCCATTACCAGTGGGATACCAACCATCAAGTACTAGAACATGGAGGTAAAAAAATCACCCAGCCATACCCTGCCTTATTCCTGACCCACTTAAAGTCATATGGAGTCATAAAATGGCTGCCACTTAAGCTATTGAGTTTGGGGGTAGTTCATTACATAGCAGTAAATAACCAGAACAACTATCTAATCAACTGTAAGTGCCTAGACACTACTGGATTTTATTTCCTTTATTTTCATTTTAATTGTTCTTTCCCCACAGTTACTAAGATAACTATAGTCTAGCTCCAGAAGGCTGGGTTCAAGCTCCAACCTGCTGTTTTGTTCCTTCCATAACTTATTTTTCTGATTCCCAGGAAATGTGCTTATGTACCACCTAATTTCATTCTCTGGATAAATGTAAAAGACACATTAATGCTAATAATACTTCCTCTTTGATTTGACTTTAACTTCCATGTTGTGTGTTGGCCATTGCTATGTTCATGACCAGTGGCAGGGTTGTGGAGTAGCTAGATATAGCAGACCCAAGCTACTGGAAACAATGTTTAATTTTTCCGTGACTCACTGAAGACCCATCTTCCCTGGTGCTCTGAATGTTGTAGGCACATGGGGTTTAGCATGGCCACTGGGAGTGAGGGCTCTGGAGTCAGATTACCGTCCCACCTTATTCCAGCTGAATGGTGTTAGAGGCTTAATTTCTCATCTGTAAATGATAATGATAATAATACATATTTCATAGGATTGTTGTATTAAGTGAATAGGTATAGGGTACCTTAGGATAATTCTTGCCACAAAGTCTTAAAAATATTAGTTGTAATGATGATGAATACAGAATGCCCTGAGTATGCTGTAACTAAAGTATATGATATAATAATACCTCTCTGGACATTATGTCAGGGAGGGTCAGAGCTTTTATTCCTCCAGAGAATAGCCATTTATCCTTAATCTTCAGATGTAGATAGTTTCAAATAGTGTATAGCAAACTCTTTGGTGTGAAGGGGATGGGAAGCTAGATGATAAGGAAGGGGAAGAAGGAGGTTGACATTCAGAGTGTTTTGTGCTGAGCCTATGAGTCACACACACACGTGTAACCTTATGGAACTGTGTCAGCAACAGTGTGAGGTACATGTGCACCTCTTTTCCTTTTACAGTTGAGGAAATTGAGGTTCAGAAACTTTAAGCAGCTTGCAGGGAGCCCTGGGTGGTGCAGCGGTTTGGCGTCTGCCTTTGGCCCAGGGCACGATCCTGGAGACCTGGGATCGAATCCCACGTCGGGCTCCCGGTGCATGGAGCCTGCATCTCCCTCTGCCTGTGTCTCTGCCTCTCTCTCTCTCTCTCTGTGACTATCATAAATAAAAAAAAAAATTTAAGCAGCTTGCACAAGTCATGTAACTAGCAATGATGGGGCTAGGATTCTAACCCAGGAGAGTCAGGCTAAAAAATCCTGGTGTTTTTTTTTTTTTTTCCCCCTCCCGACCATACTGAAGTGCAGGTTTCTTTGGTGTAGTGTGGAGAGGATTAGGGCCTGATGTCTATTCTGATCTAGCTGGGAAAAGTATCAAACTTTAAGAATAAAGAGGGTCAGGAGAAACAAAATAAAACAAAACCCCAAACAAAATGAAGCAGGACAAAACACCAAAAGACTCCTGCAAACACACACAGACAATTCTACTTGCATTCTATTCTAGCTTATGCTGGGCTATTGTATGCTCTCTAGCATAGAGAGTAGAATGTAATAGATTTTTGTTGAGTCCACAAAATTTGGAGGATATCTACAGCTTTAAAAAGATGGATTCTGACATGTCTCTTTGTTTAAAATTCATAGTTTCCTTGCCTAAAAATTATATTGACAGCATTGAACCTTAATCTTAGGCAGGAAAGAGTGGTTGGGGTGAGCTAGAAGCCTTACTTTTCTAAGTCTAGGTATTTTTTAAAAGATTTTATTTATTTATTCATGAGAGACACACAGAGAGAGGCAGAGACATAGGAAGAGGGAGAAGCAGGCTCCATGCAAGGAGCCCGATGTGGGATTCGATCCTGGGTCTCCAGGATCACGCCCTGGGCTGAAGGCAGGTGCTAAACCACTGAGCCACCCAGGGATCCTAGTCTAGGTATTTTTTTGTTTGAGGGAGTCTTTTGGTGTTTTGTTCTGCTTTGTTTTGTTTATTTTCCTCAACTATAAAGGGAGGAGAGGTATACATAATGCCTCACACTCTTCCTGAGACAATTCCATAAGATTCCAGAGAGCATTTGCCTCTCTCTCTCTCTCTCCTCCAAATTTTACAGCTCTCCTTGGAAGTTTTTCCACTCAGATGTTGTGATCCTATTTTTCTCCTGATTCTACCCAACAAGATCCAAAGCTATTTATTTTTCTGGGAGTGTCCAGAAGCTCCTGACCGTTTTGCTCAGCCTTTGGATATTTTGACAACCTTTACTGCCAGTTAGTTTATCACAGAGGTTTGGTACACCCCCCCCACCAATATTGCTGGAAAATGTGACAAGAATAGCCTGGTGTAATCCTAGAGAGTTCATTCACCAGGTCCCTGCATCAGAAGGGAGATAATGGGGTGGGGGGATATGATGCCTGACAATATTGAGCCCCCAGAAAAATTTAGCTCTTCCTCTTTTCATCTGGTCTATATTCTGCTCCTGGTCACTGGGATCCTGTCTCTTCTTTAGATACCTTCTTTATGGTGGACCCTTCATACAGCTGGAAATCTGCTCTGTCTTCCTCTGTCAGCAGCAGATGGCAGAGGGTGGGACACTGCTTACCTATTATTGAAACACCTAAAACATTCTCCTCTGGACTTTGATTAACAAATGAGAGGACATCTGGAGTAGGGTAAAGAGGATGGGATTTATAATTAGAGAATCTGGGTTTGAATCATGCCTTTTAAAAATTGAATTCTTGACTGTTTCAATAAACCAAGATTCTGTATAGAGTGAAATATATTTTTCACCAACATGTAATCTTACTTGGAATGACCTGGTCTACCTGGCAATTTCCTTTCCAGTTGCCGGTAGCCTAGAGCTACTCTCCCTGCCTCTGTGACCCTTTCCTGGACTCCTTTCAAAATCCTGTTTTCGAACCTGCTTGCTACCGATGATTGGTACTGGTAATATCCATCCTAACAGGAGTAACTTTGCCCAGTAGCCACATGGCAAGCCTTGCCCTGTGCCTTCAACAAGACAGCCATGTTAGATAACAACTCCCCAAGATTAACTACTGAACAAGAAACACATAAGTTTTGGGGTAGCAGATTAGAAATAGGCTAGGGTTGTTACTTAAAATCAAATATCAAATTCTAGGCAGTTACCAGGGATATGTGTGTTGGATAGTATATGGCTTTTTGGCAAGCAACATTAAGCATTCACTTTGTAGCAGATGCCTCTTATGTCCCGCATCACATCCCCTTGGCCCATCTTTGATTTCATCCATAGTTTCAGTGAATAGTTCCGGATGAGTTCCATAACGTCCCACTTCCAGAGCATGCCTAGGGCTTTCTCTGATGTCCTGGCAGCCTCCTCAGCCAGCATGAAAATGCAGCCTGGAAATGAGGCTGATATTCTCAGACACAGACCTTAATCAAATTGGGGAGGAGGCCAGGGAATAAGTGTCCTAGATCCCCATAGCTCAGATAGTCCAGTCTGAGGGCCTTTGGTAGGGGAATCAGGAGGTACTAGTGGAATCAGCACCCTGTTGCTCCCAGTTATGACTTTGCTGATATACTCTCACCTGGGCTTTTTTTCCTTCCTGTCTCTCTACCCTCTCTCCCATTCCTGCTTCTTGGGATCTCCTACTCTGGTAGGCAGAATAATGTTCCCCACATGTCCATGGCCTAATCCCAGGTATCTGTGAATACATTACTTTAATTTATGAATATGGCCAAGTAATTTTATATATTTGATTTTAAGTTAAAGACCCTGGGTTATTCAGAGAGGTCTAAGGTCTCTGAAGGGTCTTTATAAGAGAGAGGCAGGAGACTAAGAGAAAGAGATGTGACAGTGAAAGCAGAGATGTGAGTGATGATTCCATAAGCCAAGGAATGAAGAAGTGGTAAAGGAAAGGGATAGATTCTTTCCTAGATTCTCCAGAAGGAACGCAGCACTACTGACACCTTGATTTTAGCTCCATATATTAGTTTCCTAGGGCTGCTGTAACAAAATATTACAAGCTAGGTGACTTAAAACAATATAAATTCATTGTCTCATTACTCTGGAGGCTGCAAGTACAAGATTGAAGTGTTGACAGGGCCGTGCTCTCTGACAGCTCTAGCGGAGAGCCCTTTCTAGCCTCTTCTAGCTGCTGGCGCTGGCAGCCCTTGGTGTTCCTTGGGCTTTACCTGCACTATCCCAGTCACATGGCCATTTGCTCCCTGTGTGCTATCACATGGTCTTCTTTCTGTGCATTCTTTCTGTGTATTCAAATTTCTCTTTATTTATAAAGACAGTCTTTATAATGTTTAGGGTCCACTTGAATGATGCCTTTTCAGCTTGATTACCTCTATAAAGACCCTATTTCTAAATAAGGTCACATTCTAAGGTATTGGGGGTTGTTAGGACTTCAACATATTTTTTGGAGGAGGGCACAATTCAATCCATTATACCCCATAAAACTTACTTCAGACTTCTGACCTTCAGGATTAGAAGATAAATTTGTGTTATTGTAAGTTTCTGAGTTTGCAGTAATTTGTTAGAACAGCAATATAAAACAAATGGACTTCCTAAACTACCTGCACTTGAGCCCTTATCTCTAACTGACTCTGCTTTTGGGCATCCCCGTATACAAGGATTGGGAACCTGGAAACCACATTTCCTACAATTCCATGCGATATATTCTGGAAGCCACTTAAGTTCTGCCTCTGAGATGCATTTTCATGGATTTGAAAAATGGAAGACAGGTAGTTTTTTTCCTCTGGCAGTGATGGCTTCCCCAGACAAAAGACTGCAGCAGCCTTTGGATTCCCCTGATGTTCACCTGTTTCAGGGGTTTGGTAGAGTCAATAATTAGCAGCGATTACTTTAGCTTCCTGGATACTGGATGGTAGCAGTTATCTGATCCTCTGAGGTGGTCCTCCTAATTTTCTTTTTCTTTATAAAATTCTTTTGAGTATTTGACTTTATGGTCTTAACATTTCCAATCAAGGATTTTTTAAACTTATTGAACTATATGAACTTAAAAATTTGTTATTAAAATTGTTTTTTTTTAATTTTAGAAGGGGATGGTAGAGGCAGAGGAAGAGGGAGAGAAAAAATCTTAAGCAGGCTCTACACTGGGTGTAGAGCCTGATGCAAGGCTTGATCTCATGACCCTGAGATCATGACCTGAGCTGAAATTAGGAGTCAGATACTTATCCAACTGAGCCACTCAGGCACCCCATATGAACTTTTAAGAATAAACTTAAGGAGATTACCTTTTTATCAATCATAAATGTTGTAAATATTTTCTTTTTTTGCAGTAAGAACATTTAACATGTGATCTAGCCTCTTAAATTTTTAAGTGCGTAATACCTTGTCATTAGCAGTAGGCACTATGTTTTACAGCAGGATCTCTGGAACTTACTTGTGTCTTATAACTAACTGTAGCTTTGTACCCATTGAATAATAGCTACCATGTTCCCTTTCCCCCAACTCCTGGTAATCACCATTCTGTTATCTATATCCATATGTTTGACAATTTGAGATGCCTCATGTAAGAGGAGTCATGCAGTATTTGTCCTTTTATGACTAACTTCACCTGGCATAATATCTTCCAGGTCCATTTATCTTGTTGCAAATGGTAGGATTTACTTCTTTTTAAAGGCTAAATAATATTCCATTATAGGTATAGGCCATATTTTCCTTATCATTTATCTGTTGGTAGACATTTGGGTAGTTTCTATATCTTGGTTATTGTACATAATTATGCCACGAATATGGGAACGCAGATAGATCCTGATTTTGATTCTTTTGGATATACACCCAGAAGTGGAATTGCTGGGACATGTGGCATTTTCCTTTTTAAATTTTTGAGGAGATTCCATCTGTTTTTCCCACCAACAGTGCACAAGAGTTCTGATTTTCCAATAATGGTTATCTTTTGTTGTTTTGATAATAGGCATCCTAACAGATGTGAGGTAACATTTCATTGTGGTTTTGACTTACATTTCCCTGGTGATTATTGAAGTCAAGCATCTTTTAATATACCTGTTGGCCATTTGTATGTCTTCTTTGGAGAAATGTCTATTCAGGTCCTGGTACCTATTTTAAAATCAGGCTGTTTTTTTGTTTGTTTGTTTGTTTGTTTTTTACTATTAAGTTTTAAGACTTCCCAATATATTTTGGATATTAGTCTCTTTTCAGATGTATGTTTTGTAAATATTTTGTTCCATTCTGTAGGTTGCTTTTTCACTCTGATTATTTCCTTTGCTATACAGAAGCCTTTTGGTTTGATACTGTCCAATTGCTTATTTTTGCTTTTGGTGTCCTACTCAAAAAATCATTGCTGAGACCAATGTTAAGAGGCTTTTTACCTATGTTTACTTCTAGTGGTTTTAAGATTTCAGATCTTACTTGTTAGTCTCTAATCACTTTGAGTCAATTTTGGTATATAGTGGTAAAATAATCCAGTTTAATTTTTTAAAAATATGTGGATATCCAGTTTTCCTAACACCATTTATTGAAGAGGCTATCGTTCCCCCATTGTGTGTCTTTGGCACTCTTGTTGAAGATAATTTTACTGTATAAGAATAGTTTATTTCTGGGATATTTTGTCCCACTGATAAATATATCTATTTTATGACAGTATCATACTTTTTTGATTATTATAGCTTTGTACTATATTTTGAAGTCAGGAAATGTCCTCCAGCTTTGTTTGTCTTGCTCAAAATTACCTTGGATAGTTGGGATCTTTTGTAGTTCCAAATGAATTTTAGGATTGTTTTTTTCTATTTCAGTAGAAAATGTCTAGGATTTTGATAGGAGTTGCATTGAATCTGTAAGTTATTTTGGGTAGTATGGGCATTTTAACAACATCAACTCTTCTAATCCATAAATTGATAGATTCTTATTTATTTGTGATTGTCTTAATTTTTTTATTGGTATTTCATATTTCATACTTTTCTTTTTGGTACTATTATAAATATGAGTGCTTTCTTATTTTTATTTTTAGTTATTCTGTTTTTAGTGTATAGAAATGCAATTGATTTTTTAAAAGATTTATTTATTATATATATGTAATCCTATACATATATATATATAGAGAGAGAGAGAGAGACAGAGACAGACAGAGACAGAAAGAGACAGACAGAGAGAGAGCACAGTGAAGGGAGTGAGGGGACTGGGTAAAAGTAGAGGGAGAGAGAATCTGAAACAGACTCTGTGTAAAGCAGAGTCTAACATGGGGCTGAATCACTCAGGACCCTAAGATCACAACTGGAGCCAAAACCAAGAGGCAGACACTTAACCAACTGCATCACCCAGGCACCTCTACAAGTGATTTTTATATGTTGATTTTCAATCCTGCAACTTTACTAAATTTATTTATTATTTCTAATAGTGTTTCATTTTGGGGGATGTCTTCAGAGTTTTCTACATATAAGTTCATGTCATCTTCAAACAGATAATTTGTATTTTTTTTCCAATTTGGATGTCTTTTATTTCTTTTCTTTGCCTATTGCTAGGACTTCCAGTACTATGCTAAATAGAAGTGGCAAGAGTGGGCATCCTTGCTTTGTTCCAGATCTTTCTAGATCTTAGATAAAAAGCTATCAGTTTTTCACCATTGAGCATGATGCTACTTGTAGACTTGTATATATGGCCTTTATTGTGTTGAGCTAAGTTCCTTTTATACCTAATTTGTTGAGAGTTGTTATCATGAAAAGGGGTGTTGCATTTTGTCAAATACTTTTTTGGGGGGCATATATTAAAATGATATAATTTTGTCTTTCATTCTGTTAATGTGGTATGTCATATTTATTGCTTTAGTGGCATTTTAAAAAAGATTTTGTTTATTCATGAGAGACACACAGAAAGAGGCAGAGATGTAGGCAGAGGGAGAAACAGGCTCCCCACAGGGGAGCAGTTCTATATCAGGCTATAGAACTCAATCCCAGGACCCTGGGATCACACCCTGAGCCAAAGGCAGATGCTCCACCACTGAGCCACCTGGGCATACCTATGCTTTAGTGGTATGTTTAACAAACCTTACATTCCAGGATAAATCCCACTTGGTCACAGTGTATGATCCTTTTCATGTGCTATTGAATTTGGTTTGTTAGTATTTGTTGAGGATTTTTGCATCTATGTTTCTCAGGGATATTGGCCTGTAGTTCTCTTTTCTTATGATGTCTTTGTGTGACGTTGATGTCAGAGTGATGCTGGACTCATAAAATGAGTTTGGGAATATTTCCTCTTATTTTTTGGAAGAGTTGAAGAAGAATTGGTATGAATTCTTAAATGAATGGAAGAATTCACTTTTGGGTTTTTCTTTGTTGGGAGGTTTATGATTACTCTTTCAATCTCAGTATTTGTTCAGGCTTTTGCTTTCTTCTTGATTCAGTCTAGGTAGGTTGTATGCTTCTCGGGATTTTTCCATTTCTTCTAAATTGTCAAATTTTGTTTGTGTACAGTTGTTCACAATAGGATCTTATGAACTTTTTATATTTCTGTGACAACAGTTATAATGTCTCCTATTTCCTTTTGGATTTTATTTATTCAAATCTTTTCCCCTTTCTCCTTAGTCTAACTAAGGGTTTGTTGATTTTATTTATGTTTTCAAAAATCAATTCTTAGTTTTATCAATTTTTTCTACTGTTTTCCTTATTCTCTATTTCACTTATTTCTGCTCTAATCTTTATCTCCCTTTCTTCTACAAACTTTGGGCTTATTTTGTTCATTTTCTAGTTCCTTGAGGCATAAAGTTAGGTTGCTTATTTGAGATCTTTCCTGGTTTTTTTTTTAAGATTTTATTTATTTATTCATGAGAGACAGAGGGGGAGAGAGAGAGAGAGTGTGAGAGAGAGAGAGGCAGAGACACAGGCAGAGGGAGAAGCAGGCCCCCTGCAAGGAGCCCGATATGGGACTCGATCCCAGATCCCAGGATCATGCCCTGAGCCAAAGGCAGACACTCAACCACTGAGCTACCCAGGCATTCCTTTCCTATGTTTTTTTTGTTTGTTTTTGTTTTTAATGAAGGCATTTATTACTGTTCACTTCCCTTTTAGTACTGCTTTGGCTGTGTCCCATAATTTTTTGCTATGTTGTGTTTTCATTTTCATTTGTCTTGAGTAGCTTTAAATTTCTTTTGATTCCTTCTTTGGCCCAATGGTTGTTTGAAAATGTATTACTTAATTTATTTATTTGAGTTTTTCCGACTTTCTTTGTTATTGCTTGTCCACCCTTTTCTGCTTCTTAGCTGTCCCTGGTGATCTAGCTAGGCCAGATCCTCTGCTATTTTGCATGAGGCAAGACAGAAGTGGACTTCTCAGTAGAGCTCTGGAATACTGGGTAAGTTGTAGGCCAACCTCATTCTCTCCCTCAGTGGAGAAATCCTGGCAGAGGGTATCCTTCTTGGGTCTGCATTGTGCTGGCTTGGGGGAGGGGCCGTGTAGACAAAGTTGTTCGAGGCACACAAGAATGAGTCCTATGATTCTGGGGACCAAGAGGCTTCCGTTTCTGAAGTTTCAAGACGTCCTTCTATAAACTCCAGCTGCCAGGAGGTCAGCTGTATTTGTCAGGTGAACAGGGGTTGTTGTGGATATGATCCAACTCAAGGGAGGCAGGGTCTCTGCTGTGCTGCTCTCTCAGTGTATGGTTGGCTGCTGGGGAGAGTTCACAAGACCTGAGATCATGGGAGCAGGGCATTAGCTTTCCAAACTTTTCTTTTTAATAACAGGACACCTAGGTTAAGAAAAATCGAGCCCGCGAAATACCAACATAGAAAGCATAAAAAGGCAAAACTGCTGTGGTTGAATCCAGGGAATGAGTGGTTTTGATTTGGTCTGCTGTGTAGAAAACAGATCTAATACAAATGCTGGATACCAATTTCTTACTTTGAGGGCTTGGGCACATCACTTTACCCCTTTATTATTATTTTTTCACTTCACCTCTTTAAGCCTCAGTTTACACTTTTATAAGTGAGTATAGTCATATCTTCTCCTTCTGGAAAGTCATGAGTTTTGGATGTAGCACATGTAAAGCTCTTGGGGTGATCCTTGAAGCAGCAGGAGCTTTAAAAAAGGTAACTCTCATTTATCATTTATTTATTTAAACTCCATTAATTATTATATTGTCATTGTATTTTATTATTTATCTATTATCATGTATTATTATCAGATGATAGGGCAGCTTAGTCCCTAGGCCATCAGGAATATATCACATTTAGTATGATGTCTCAGGGACATCTAGCAGTTAAAATATGCCCCCAACAGTGCTGCGTAACAAATCATACCAAGATCCAGTGGCTAAGGCACCATTCATTTATTTTCCATGGATCTGCATTCAGCTGACCTTGGCTGGACTCTGCTTTGAGGGTCTTTTATCCTTTTTTCAGCACCGGCAGGTTGATTCTCCTGGTACCAGTGGGCTAGCCTGCGTATACTCTCATGGCAATAACAGAGGCACAGGAAGGCAAACCCAATCACCCGAGAAACATTTGATCTTGTTATGCATTAACCTTCCATTTATCCAAACAAGGCACATGCCCGGACCCTAAATTAAGGATCTGGAAAATATACACTCTTTCTTCAGAGTGGGAAGAACTTCAAAGGCACGTGACAAAGGATATGAATATGGAGTGGGGTGAATGATCATGTCATTAATGTACTATCTTTGGGGATCATCTGGATTCAAGATGTCAGTAAAAGATCTCATGAAGACCTGTGGAAGAGACAGAGATATTCGAAGGGAACAGGAATACTGGGTCAGGGAAGCATTTGGAAAAGGGAGATTCAAGAAGTGTCTGTTGCTCCAGAAAAGACCCACAAGGTGAGGCCAGTTCAAAGGGGTGGGGGGGACTGTTAATGATCTTGAGAGACTATCTAAACAGGCTAGTTAATCCTTTAATAATCAGACTGTGCTGGCTGACCTGTTCCTATCCAGAAGTCAATGGGAAATGCTTATTGTCTGTTTTCTTCATCAAAGGGGGACAAAGAAATCTTTGGCAAATTATAATACTGATTCCTTATTCAGTACTTTCAAGGGGAATTTTTTTTTTTTATTTTTTAGAAAGAGAAAGAGAGAGCGCACATGTGGGTATGGAGGAGGAGGAGCAGAGAGAGGAGAGAGAGAATCCCAAGCAGGTTCCACAAACAGCCTGGAGTCCCAGGAGGGGTTCAATACCACAACCCTGAGATCACAACCTGAATCAAAACCAAGAGTCTAATGCTTAACTGACTGAGCTACCCAGGTGCTGCATTTTAAATGCATTTTTAATAAAAATTGTGTGTATTTTTAATACATATTTATGTTTTTACTGTGAAAACTATGTTTGGTGTATTAAGTCACAATAAGCTGTTAGCAAGGGGAAAAGTAGTATTTGCTTCTTTAGGTTGAGTGGTTTGCTAGCACGTGCACATATATAAAGCCAATGTGCTCTGAATCCACACTTAATTAAACCAAAAAAATTAAGAAAACACAATTATTGATTAACTCAGGGAGCAAGCCCAGTGCACACATCATGCCAAAAAAATATTACCCAGGACCATCTGCACCATTGGTGTGGTTGCAATCACAGAGCAGGCATGAATTGTGAGGATTTGGTAATCAGATTGAGTTGATCAAGGGAAAATTCTGTGATTTCACACTCACAAAGCCTCTTAAATTAGAATTGTAGTTGGCAATCACACGGCTACTTTGCTTTGCAATCCCCATGCCAGAAGAACTTTTCCTACTTTGATCCAGGACTCAGAGTATCTGATTTGGGAATGCAATCTGCTTACAGGATTTTGTGGCTTTACTTTTATAATAAAAATTAAACCTTATTTTAGCTAGATAAGAAACGTCTTGATAAAACCTTTAGGGATCTTAGAACCCCATTTTTTAGTTTTCTTGACCGTTTTAAGATTCCATAAGTTGCCATAAAATTTGCATTTTCACATCTTGAGTGATTTGTACAGCTTTTATCAGCTAGAGTGGATAGAAATTACCAGAGTACAAATAAATCACATATTAAAGGGGCTTATAGGAAAGTAAACAACACACATGATACAGCACTTAAAACTCTGGAGAGCAAGAGAATGTGCTCATTGGCCAAGGAAACTCACAGCGAGGGACACAAACAACCGTTGGCCAAGAGTGATGGTAGGATATGAGTCACATTTTAGCTCTTTGATGAGAACTATGGGCAGCATTCAGATTGTGAGAAACAAGCAGTGTGTTGTAGTGGACTGAATTTTATATTATATGTTCACATGACATGTAATATAAATATATCTATGTACATTTAAAAATATATATACCTTCTTTTTAATATGTCATGTAAGCTTTTTTTTTTTAATGAAAGAAAGTTTTTTCAAAGACAAATAATATTTTACCAAACTGTTAGAGTAAGTGTATATAGCTTTTCTCTCCTTGGGATACTGCAATCCTGCATTTTCAACTGTCTTTTGTCACCGATCCTAAATTCCTGACTGCTGTCAGTTCAAGAACACTTGTAGATAAGCTTGTAGAAACAATCAGATAAGACCCCTTGTAAGTAGGGCAAGCGAGCTGGGTTGTAAATGATCTGGAACAAAGTCATGAAGAACTGACAGGCTCACGTTATGTTTGGGAATGACTTTAGGGGAGGAGGATTTACAGGGAGAGAGGAATGGTCATGACTTCCTGACACACAGATCTGCACAGGAGGTACCTTATCTACTGGTAAACAAAAATATGTCTCTGTCCCTTTAAAAAAATCTTTTCCTTTTTAAAAAAATTTTGTTTGCTTATTTTTTTTTTTGTTTGCTTATTGGTTAAAAACAGTCATGTCAGAAAGCTATGGAGAGAATTTAAAATGAAAGCAATTAGCAAACAGGCTGCCACAAATTGTTTAGATTCTTTCCTTCTAATTTACTATTGGGCTTCTCTTTTTTTGAAGGAATTCAAATGTGAATGAGTGTATTTGTGTTTGCTAATAGTTGGAGAGCTATGAGCAGGGATTTGGGAAGCTTTCTGGACTCAATTCCCAGCTCTGCCTCCACTTTACAAAGTAGTAGTTACCCTTAGCTTATCTAAACACAGGGTTTAGAATCCACACGCTGCATTCTGTTTTTATGCAAGTAAGTCATTAGGAACCTTCTGGAAGAGTGACCCAGTGTGACCATTCCTTCCACTGCTCTCTTGCTTTGTTTCTGGCACTTTGTATCTCTGAGCCACAGGTGCATGGACCACTGAGGGCCTTGGGCTGCAGCACAGACCTGGGATAGCATCCCTGCAGGGATCTCCTTTTATACCTCTGTTCCTTTGGTTTTGGAGTAAACCATTACTTTGAAAAATTTGAGTTCCATCTTAGTGGAATCAAGGAGAAAGGTCTGTGGCTCAGAAGTCTGGGGAACACGGAGGAATTCAGTAAAAGTTCTGGAAGGACTTGCCTTCCGGCTTCCTGGCTTGGAATGGGACAGATGGGAAGATGAATGAGTGGGCCTTACAGGGAGTGAGCAGTGATGGGGAGAGCCAAGCGAGCTGACCCTTCCTCCCAGGAAGGTTCCCTGTAGGGTGGTAGTTGAATGATGATCATTTAATATTGGTATAAAAAAGGAAGAAGCCATTCTTCTTCAGATCTTTTTCCTGGAGCTGGTTTCATGGAAAAAATAAGGCAGCTTGTGATATTTCTGTGTTGGAGCAGATTCATTCAGGCTCACTGAGGCAAGCTGCAGAGACTTTAGGGACAATCATGTTTGCTGCATTGCCTGATAAAACTCTGAATTCATTCTGTATCTGTCCATGCCTCTCTTCTGGATTGTTGATAACGTACAATATTTAAAAAGTAAAAAAAACCCACTATTTCCATACAAATAGATAAGCATGCATCAAAGATTTAGCTAATTAACGAAGGTACCAGCAGGATGACAAAGCAGATACAAAGGCAGAGAAGAGAGGCTGATAGTCCCATCTAGGTGCTTATCCACACCTGTGTCTACTACATATACATATATGTAGTGAGTGGGAAAAAGATCACTGGCATAGGACTATGCAAAATTAATACAAAACTGGGGAATATCATGCAGGACAATGAGCTATAACTTTGGAATTTGTGGTTTGTACCAGACAAATTGTCATTTATTCAGTCTACAGGTTGACATGTAACTTTACCCAGTCTGGGACTTTATCATAGTAAATGGGGAGTGGATGTTTCAGGTCCCAGGGCAGGGCTGGCAACCAGCCCGGGGCTGCTCTGTGTAGCCTGTGGTCACAGCCAGGCCCTTTCATTTAGCCTTGTCTCTCTGGCTGCTTTCACACTACTGTGGCCAGCTGAGGAGTTGTGACAGAGACCACATGGCCTGCAAAGCTGAAGATATTTATTGCTTGGCTCTATACAGAGTAAAGTTTTATGACTCTTGGTCTAGAAACTGAGTCAGCCAATCCTAACATACGCTTCCTAAAAAATGCTCTCAGGGCGCCTGGGTGGCTTAAGTCAGTTGAGCCTCTGATTCTTCCTTCAGCTCAGGTCATGATCTCAGTGTCGTGGGATCAAGCCCCAAGTTGGGCTCTGTGCTCAGTGGGGAGTCTGCTTCTCCCTCTCCCTCTGCCTGCTACTCTCCCTGCTTGTGCCCCCCTTTCTCTCTCTGGAAATAAATACATAAAATCTTTTTAATAAGTGACAGAAATGGTCTAGAATGAGTCTGAACAGTGTTCTGGCTGATTGCTCTTATTCAAGATTTGGTCATTAAGGAGGCACGTGATGTGATGAGCACTGGGTGTTATGTTGTATGCTGGCAAATTGAATTTAAATTAAAAAACCCCAGAAAAGTGTACTAAGAATTTCATAACAGTGACAGTAGAGCATTAAACAAAATGAAGTATGCCACTGCCCTGTGTGTATAAGCACGGCAGTGCCCTGGTCACACTCACTGGAATGATCTCTCTGTTGTGTTCACCTTTGCATCCCAAGCACATAGCAGATCTGATACATGGTAGGCCATGGACAGATACATTTGTGGAATGTTATTCATTATTTAGCAGAGCCTGTAAAAAAAGTGACTCTTTTGAAAGTTTCATTTTTGAAAATTCTATTTGTTTCCAAAACCACATGTATTGCACAAAATCTTTGTAGGTACACATTTAAATTATGAGTAAGTATAGTGTGTGTTCAGCATATTAGTTCACTTTCCAATAAATGTTCACTTTCTTCATTTTTTTTTTCCTTTTGCTCCTTGGACTGGATAATGTCAATGGCCCCAGTTGGTTGCTTCTTTCCTCTGCCTGCTCAGATCTGCTGTTCAACACCTCTGTAACGGCTGCTTTTCTGCGTGAGGCAGGCTCTTCATGCCCTCATAATGCTTCTGGTTGTGTTTCTTGTGTCTTCAGGGTCATGGTCTTGTGAGTGCCTTGGCTAGACACAGCTACTTCTTCTGGGCCTTTCTGTCTGGGCCTGCTCGCTGCCTTGCCCCCACACACCACAGGCTGCCACTCGGTTCCTGCCCTGCTTCTGCCAGAAGTTGCCCCTTCTCCTGGTATAGGTAACTCCGACTTTCTGGTAGGATGGCAGTCTGTGGAAAGTGGGGAAAGGAGACGCAACTTTCTTCCCGTCATATTTGTTAGAGAATATCAAAGCTCTGTGTGTGTCTCTTGTCTTCATGACTTAGAGTGCTTGGTGGAGTGGCATTTGCAGTGTTTACTTTTGCTGACTTTCCCTTTGCAGCCACACACTCACCCACTACATACATTTCATACATAGATTAACATCTGGAGACACATCTTTTGTAACAATGCTAGGCTTTTCCGCCAGCCCAAGCTTGTCTCAATATCCTTTTCTTATGAGTTCTTTCTCACAAAACTTTTTAGGCCTTCATAGAATAGAATTTTCTGGAAGGCCACGCCCTGCTGGCTTATCAGACAGGTTCAGACAGCTCTTCCCCAGCACAAAAAAAGCTGACTATCCCTTCTTGGTCCTTCCATCCACCTCAGCAGCCTGAACATCTAAGGCCATACCTTGCTTTCTCTTACTTTCCATCAGACTTTATTCAGACCATCTGGGAGCATCATTGACTCATTTAGTACAGCAGAGAGTATAATTACATGTATTGTAATTAACTCAAATTATTTAGCATATTTTAATGTATTCAAGGTTTCATATGGTTGTTATGTTTGCTCAGAAACCACATTTAGGATCATAGTATATCTGTGTATGCATATTTATCATGTCCTGACGGGTCATATTGGCCAGAAGAAGAGGGAACAGTAGATCATGTTTAGACAAATATTTGGTTCCAGGCCATAAACTACACAGTTGCAAGGGGGAAAAAATGCCCACAAATATGTACAAATAGGTTATGAGTTTTAATCCGTGATGATTAATCTATAGATTTTACATTTAAAAAGTAAAAAAGACCTCATATCCAAAAGAAACTTTAGTTAAAACCTCTGACAGGCTTTTCAAAAGACTTTTGAAAAGAAAAGTTAATAATTCTATCTTAAAGCCAACCCTACTAACAGTATTTATATAGCATTTAGCATGTGCCAGGCACTGTTTTAAGTGCACTGCAAATATAAACTCATTGAATTCACAGAACAGCCCTGTGATATAGGTGCTTTTAGGTATTGTTCCCTATGTCACATCTAGACGGGCTCTCCTGCTCTTTTGCAAATATGACCTTTTGTTTAGAGAAACAGGCCATGACATTTATTTTCCATTTAAAATATATGTTTAATTTCAAAATATGTCTGTGGGTCATGATTTTATCCATCAACGATCGGTAAATTAATGTGGTATTTTTCTAGTCATGATTTGCAAACCAAAGGATTATTTACATAATGGTTCTCATAAGTTTCTTAGTAAATCTAAAAGGTTTATGAAATAATTTTATATTTGTCTTAGAGAAGAACAAATATCAGGATAATCTTTTTTTTTTCAGATTAACTGAGCTAATGAAGAGAGTCGACATCAATTAAATAAGCAACTGCAAAGAGAGCAGAATGCACAGTGACTTTCAATTAGTTGACCTCTCAAAACTTGTTTATACGTACTGGCCAGCTGAAAGACGCAAGCCATCTCATGTATTCATACATTATTCATATGCATCATTCCTTTTATATAGTTAATGGCATGCATATAGCCTGGATTTTCTGGTTTGCTAACTATTCTGCCCTCATAAATAAACCTGTGATTGTTAAACCACATGCCCTGATTTTTGTTTCAGAAGCCGTGACCACTATATGATAGAACAAGTGTCCATACACACTATTAGGTGTCAGCACAATTGAAGCAAACTAGAAACATTTTCCCCAGTAATCATTAAGTTGCACTAATTTTTTATTATTTATTTATTTATTAAAAATATTTTATTTATTTATTCATGAGAGACACATGAGAGTCACAGAGACATAGGCAGATGGAGAAGCAAGCTCCCTGTAGGGACTCAATCACAGGACCCGAGGATCACACCCTGAGCTGAAGGTAGATGCTCAACCACTGAGCCACCTAGGCGCCCCTGCACAATTTTTTAAAAATGTGAAACATGACTCAAAATCTCCTTTGAAGCCTAAGCCACAATATGCAAAATATTTAGGATCAATGTTTCTGACATAGGACCCAAAGGGGTGCTGAAGGTGTCCTCTGGGGAAGATAGATGGACAAGGGGCATGAGAGATGAGTGGTGTGTGCTTCACAAGTCTGAAGTTTCTCGAAAATTCAGGCAGCATGTACAGGGATGCCTTTGTTTTTAAATGAAAATTTGGCCCCTTTTGCAGATTTACTTCTTATCTTTTTGGATGGCAAATATCTTTGGCAATTCCACAAATATGCCTTCTGCAAGATGAAACATTAAAGTGCCACAAAGAACAAAAACAAGCACAGGACCAGATACATTCTAGAAGCATGTATCATTGGGGCACATTCATTTTCATCTCTGTTCACCTGGTAAGCCAGGTGTTATAAACATATTTACCTCTTTACATATTACCAAGAGTAGAGGGTAAATGTTGGATGGAGGGGTGTTGGGGAGGCAGGTGGAGATGGGTTTGGGTTCTGACTCCACCAGGTCATCAGCCTTAGTTCACCCGGTCACCTGCATGTTATTTAACCATCCAGAAATAGCTGAGAGGAGGACAGTTAGGAACCAGGGAGCAGACCCCTTGAGCGCTTTCCCTTAGAGCAGGCTTTGTCAGCAACCTTAAGCTAGTAGGTGAATGTGGTCATTGTTAAGCCCCAATGCATTCCTTACATTTGGAAGCTGGGAGACTGGGAGCCCCAGGGAGAGTAATTGACCAATGCAGAGCACTTCCAACGTGCTAGGTACTGTTCTGAGTGTCTTACATAGACCAGTCCCTGGCAACAGGCTATAAGGGAAGGACTATTTTCATCATCTTTGTTTTACAGATCAGGAAATGGAAACACCTGTGGCAAAATAATTTGCCTGTAGCTCTGCAGCTAAGGTGAGAGTGGGTATTGGAACACACAAAAGTCTGGCGTCAGCACTGGTGATAAACATCTTGTATCTCAGAGAAGGATCCTAAGGGGTGATGCTTCTCTGGGCCCCAACTGCCAGGGGGTCCCAGAGCACCTTCTTATAGGAACTGACAGTGGCCTCAAGTATTGTTAGTGGAACTGAGAGGATGTCTATTGGATGTCTGCACAGAGTTGCTGTACAGTGAAGATGAGAAGAGGAAACAGTTCTTGAGTCATCATGAGATATCTTGAGAGATGTTAAAGTTCACAGGATGGATTAAATTCTGTAGCAAAGCCTAGAAGTTTCTAAGCCTAGAATTTCTTCGCCTAGTTAAACTATAGTTTCTTCTTTTTATAGTCTTAGTATAAATTGCCTTTGGTATTTTCCAATCCCTAAAGGAAAAAAATGCTCATTGTTAAAAAAAGAAAGGCGGGGGAATAATCAGTAAAACATAAAGAAGAAAAAGAGAATTCCCTTTAATCTACCACTGAGAGAACACAGCTTTGAAAATTTCATTGTTTATCCCCTTGGACGCCCCATCCATAGATTTATAGGCATATACAAATATACAGACTAAAGTTTTGGGGAAAATGGGCCAGACTATATAAATATATATAAATCCTGTTTCCCTCCATGTTTTCATTTAATTCAATGTGGACATGTGTGCATGTCAGTAGATCTGGTTTCACCTCTTTATGATTGAAAAATCATTGCAAAGTGCTTCATCATCTGTATGTTTCACAATTTACTTAAAAATTCCACTACTGAATGACACATAACTTGATTTATTTACTGATTTTGATTTATTGCTATTTATGATTTGATTTATTGCTATTTGTATTTTGATTTATTGCTATTACAAACAAGCCTGGGAGAGTTAAAGGCAAATCTATGTATATGTGACCCTTGAACAATATGGGTTTGAATTGCACGGGTCCATTAATAGGCAGATTATTTTTTGATAAAAAGTGTTGAGTGCTGTATATGTATTTTCTCATCCTTATGGCTTTCTCCATAACATTTTTTTTCTCTAGCTTACTGTGCTGTAAGAATATAGTCTACAAAATACATGTTAATTGACTATGTTATCAGTAAGGCTTTTGGTCAACAGTAGGCTATCAGTTAAGTTTTTGGGGAATCAAAATTATATGTGGATTTTTGACCACATGGAAATCATGCAAACAACTAACCCCTGTGTTGTTCAAGAGTCAACTGTACTTCTGTTTGATCAATCATTTCCTCAGAGTTAATTCCTAAAAATAAAAATCTTTAATCAAAGAATAGGTCCATTTTTAAGGATTTTAGTGTATTGTGTCAATTTCCACCCCGCTCCCTCTCCTAAACCCCTGGAAATTGCATTTTTTTACTCTCTCCAGCCTGGTAAGATACTTCCCCATGTAGTTGTCAACACTGGGTTCAGTAATGCTGGCTATTCACTTGAATTCTTACCAATGAGATAAGTAAAATGAATAAATGAACAAATAAAATGGTATTTTATTGTTTTAATATGCATTTCCTTGTTTAATACTAAGTTGCACTTTTTTCTTAAGTTTGTTTACTAGTCACTTGTATTTCCTCCTTTTGGAAGTGACTGATCATGCCCATTTCCCATTTTCCTTTTGATTTTGGATATATGCTTCTTATATATTTTAAAGATTTAAAATTTTTTTTTAATTTTCAAAATTTATTCATTTGAGTGAAGTAAGTCAATCGAAGAAGGACAATCATTATATGGCTTCACTCATATGCGGAATATAAAAAATAGTGAAAGGAATTATAGGGGAAAGGAGAGAAAATGAGTAGGAAAAATCAGAGAGGGTGACAGAACATGAGAGATTGCTAACTTTGGGAAATGAACAACGGGTAGTGGAAGGGGAGGTGGATGGGGGGATGGGGTGACTGGGTGTTGGGCACTGACGGGGGCACTTGATGGGGTGAGCACTGGGTGTTATACTATATGTTGTCAAATTGAACTCCAATAAAAAAATATACAAAAAAAAAAAAAAGACAGAGAGACAGAAAGTGCATAAGCGAGCAAGAGCATGAGCAGGGGGAAGGGTCAGAAGTAGAGAGAAAAGCAGACTCCCCACCCCCAAGAGTTCCTGATAAGAGGCTTGATCCCGTGAGCTGAAGGCAGATGCTTAACCGACTGAGCCACTCAGGTCTCCTCAGCGTTTTAAATATTAAGAATATGAACTTTTTGTCATAGATTATGTTAAAACTGTTTTTCCTATTTGTTGTCTTACACTTATTTATGATTTTTCTAACCACACAAATATTAGCAATGTGTCAATCTTTCCCTTTAGTTTCTGCATTTGATCACAAGCTTATGAAGATCTTCTAAGATTATAAAACTATTTACCTATATTAACTTTACCTTAAAATTTTAATCTACCCAGAATTTATTTTGGTACATGATATAAATGACTGATCTAGCTAGTCTGGTTATTTTTTTTCACTAGTTAATCTAAATCTTTTTGTGCTTTGGAAATGTTTAATTTTTTTAAGTGAGGGTGAAAAAATCAAGATGTTGTAATTTCCAGGCAAAAATGTAGTCAAGAAAAAAAAAAAATGAAGTCAAGGACCATTGCTATTTTCCCATTGGCAGTGCTGAATTCCTGAACTGTCCATCCTGTTCTTGTCTGCTTTGTCACCAAAGCCACCTACCTCTAAAACCTGAAATGGATTTCTCCTTTGATCATAGCCTTGATGTGGGCCATGGGAACATCATGCTCTACCTAACAATTAAATTGATAGTCCCTGGCACCAGTGAAAAAATGAAGAGAGCAAAAAATCTTTCTTCCTGAGTCTCATAGCAATGAAGCAACCAAACAGAAAACTGGCCCAAACCCAAGTTGAAAAGCCTTGTGGGAAGGAGAGCCAAGCAGGCTAAAGAGAATGAGGCTATCTCTGTGCCATATCACTGCATACACCTCATTAACTATCATGGCCGCAGGTTGGGTGGATCTCAGCTTGTCCTGCAGCCTGTATTAAGTTCAGGATGTTTGGAAATACCAAACTTGGAAGAAGATCACACAAACCCCTGCCTGAGGTAATGGAGTGGCAACCCTTGTTAGGGAATTCTTCCTCATAGCTAGCTGACTTAAGCTCATTGAATTTAGTTGGGTCCCCTCTGAAAACCAGTGCCTGTAGTTTTCTCTGCACCGTGGGCTATGAGGTATCAGATATTGCCTTCTACGTTTCTCATCTTTCTCAAGAGAAGTTCTCTTTATTTGGATCAAATGACCTCATGATCTGAAGTGATTAACAAAAATTAATTTGAGAGGGACACAGGATGTGGCACCGGACTTTCCAGAGGCCCTGGCAAAACCTGTTCATTTTTTTTTTTTTCTGAATAGAGGATAACTAAAAACATAAAACGTGCCCTTCTTTTTCTCGTCTCTGTTTAACAAATAGAACCTTGTTGATTAATTAAATTCTTTCTAAATTCCATTGCAAAAACATGTATATTTATCTCTACTTGGTATTCATTTATGCAGCTATCAATTCAAGCGATGTTTATTGAGCACGTATTATGTGAAAGGACAGAAACAGGATTTGAGTCTGCCAGGTATTGTGTGCTTTTAAGCTACTTCCTCATGTAATCTGCATGAGAATTTTGTGAGAGAGTTTTACTGTGCCCATGTGATGCGTGGAGTGACCAAGGCCCAGAGAGATTGAGTGGTTTGTCCAAGGACACTCAACAGGCATGTGCTGAACCCGATTTAAATGTATGTCTCTCAGAGTTCATGGCCCATCTGTTCTTCCTACTCTAGCAGTGACTCGTCTTTTGAAAATTATCTTATTTCTAATTTAATTGCTTTATTGGAGAACATGACCTATGTGATAGCTATTCTTTGAATTTGTTGAGACTTTCTCCATGACCTAGAATGTGGTCTGTTTCTATAAATATTCCATGTTTACTTGAAGAGATGGTGTGTTCTCTGCTAGTACAAGGTTCCATATATCTATTAGATCAAGCTTGCTAATGTGGTTGCTTAAATCTTCCATATCATTACTAATCTTTGGTCTGCTTGATCTATCAGTTCCTATTAGAAATGTGGAAATCTCCCACCATGGTTGTGTATTTGCCAAATTCTTCTTGTCATCTTTCTTTGTATTGTTTTGCTTTATATGTATTTTTGGCTCTGCTCTTAGTTGCATGCAAATTCATGATTTTTATATTTTCCAGATAGATTGTTCTAGTCACTATATGTGGGATTCCAAATCATCTCTCTTAATGCTTTTTCCCTTAGCTTCTATTTATCTAATCCAAGTATTGGTATACTATCTTTATTTTGGCTAGATGTTTGACATTTGTTTCTGTCTATGGTGATATATAGATACATGCAAAATGAGATGATAAAAAGAAAAAAATGAGTAATATCATATAAATATTATAAATGCAGATTTAATAAAAATTTATGAATATATAATATGCAATGTGTAATATATATGTTTTCCATCACTTCATTTTATGCTTTCCTGTGTAGTTTGATCTTAGGTATGCTTTTTTATAACCAGCACAGATGTTTTATTTTTAATGCATTCAGACAAATGCTGTCTTTCAATAGCAAGTTTCATTGTTCACTGTTGGGCTGGACTTCATTTTTGCCACCTTATTTCATGCTCTTTGCCATGCTTTTATTTTGTTCCTTTTGCCTCCTTCCCTGCATCTGATGGGCTGATAAACTTTCCTACCTTCCCCTTTGACTTGTCTGCTGGTTTAGAAGCTAAAGATTGCATTTCCCTTCTTTGAGCCATTACCCTTAACATTTGGACGTACATCCAACAGTAGAGCTTTAATAATGTGGCGGGTTTTGTCCTCTTTCTATCCACCAGTGGTGACATGAACGTGTGCTGGAACAGCTCAGGGACTGTCAATCTGTGTTGGTATTTTGTCTGGAATTGTGGTTTTCCCTTCTGTACCGTGTCTATCCGCACATCTGTCTATTTCAAGGTCCATGTCTCTGTTTACCTATTGATTTTTCTCTCCCTTTACTTGTCCACTCTTTTGCTCCAGCTCCATTTCTACTCAAAGGTTTGTACTTCTGTTTCTGGTCCACAGACATGTTCATCTTGTGTTGGTTTCTGGCTGTTACTTGTTTGCTTTACTTAAAAAAAAAGAAATCTACCCCTGTTATGTATTGGGAGTCACAAAGGTGTGTCAGAAGTGGAAGTAACAGAGCTTTCGCAGCCAGGATTCCCCAGCATAGAGTCTGCTGGTCTTTGGAGGAGCCCTTTGATTGAAAGATGAAAGTCTTCTGTTATTTTTCTTCTGTGTGAACGACTCCTGATTCTATAGTTCTTCATTTTCACCTATGACCGTGGGCTATTTACTGTCAGGGAAGTCCTTAGCACAAACCACAGCATTATAAAAATTACAACAAGATGCCCAGTAGCTGCAGCCCTGCAGCTTGCAAGAGGAGGTCAGATTGCATTTCGGTCTATGCTCACCCCTCCGGCAAGTGCCTTTGTGCAGTGCATAGACCGAATGCCTCCATACGGTGGTTCTGTTCCTAATAAGTGAATCATTAAGGGTTACTAATACTTTTAATAGCGTTTGTAAACCACAATCACCATGTCGTTAGAAGTTACTAATGTCATTTTCAGAATTCTTACCCCAAAGCCTGGTTGCTATGCATTTAACTAGAGTTTTTCCTATTCCCATGCATGCACTGATCGTCAAAATTCTCTTGGTGCTTGGGCCCTGGTCAGAGAAGTTTGATATTTCTTGCAGTAGATTATACTCCATGTTTTAGGCAGGACTGTGGAGGGATCTCTGATCTTTTATCATAACTTTTATCCCTTTATATTAGACCCTAAAAGTGAATCTAGGTAGAAGCATTAGAATAACCTCAATATTTTAATGGAAGCTAATTATAATCATAATAACCAGAGCACAATCACATAGGAACAGAAATGCACCAATAAGTGTCTAACAATAGGCTTTCTGAAAAGAAAAGCCTTGATTTCTCGTATTTTTCCAATTTCAGTAGTACAAATACTTCCAATATGGCAGATTTAAGGCTATCACTGCATTGGTATCACTGAATATGGAGCTGGGAAGAGACACATGTAACATTGTCTCCAGCACCCCACTGGATCATATTATGATCATCACATAAAAGAGGTCATTGATATTTGTATTGTAATTTTTAGTGATAATTTTGAAACCAGATTATCAAAGTTCAAAGAATAATCAGTCTAAACAAGTATCCAGCTTGGAAACAATGGCCACCAACTTAGTCTTATGTGGAGAATGGATGAGTCCCAGAGAGTCAGTAGCTGCAGAAGACAGCAGATCTGAGGGTGAGGTGACAAAGCCTGTCTGTAAATTCTTTTATCTGCAGCTCATAAAGAAGAATGGCTCCAACTCTAGAGATGCTCTTTTGAAGAGGACATCTAAATCATATTTAGAAAATTGCAAGTGATTTTCTTTTCATTTTTTAAAAAAAGTTTATTTATTCATGAGAGACACACAGAGAGGCAGAGACACAGGCAGAGGGAGAAGCAGGCTCCCTGCAGGGAGCCCGACGTGGGACTGGATCCCAGGACCCTGGGAACACAACCTTAGCCAAAGGCAGAAGCTCAACCACTGAACCACCCAGGTGCCCACAAGCGATTTTCAAAGATATTATTGTAGGCACTTGCATATTTTTCATTTTTCCAATGTGCAGTGTCCTTTGTTCATTGGAATTTGGGGTATCTTTGCTTTGGTTATCTTACCTCCACCTGACATTTGTTTGCCTTTCCAGAGCTGATCTGCAACCAAGTATATTCTATTTTTATGATTCATATATTTGCTATCACACTTGGTCTCATAATCTGGTATAATACTTTGGCACTCATGGCTACCTTAATTCATCAATGTATTCCTTTTGGAGTTATGGTGGAATGATAAGTTTCACTTTTTCTTTTCATTTGAGAATGTCAGAGCATTTTCCTGAATTGAACTGAACTGAACATTGATATTATTGACAGTATATGGTGTTACTTAGCAAAGTGGCAGACTGGAACACATTATTTACTCCGTTGAATTGTATATGTCTAGCAAAAATTTGCAGAAAGATAAATGTGAGATCCTTTTCTGCACTCCTGCTTTCCTTTAGAACATCTGGCTCTTGAAAGAGGTAGATAACAGGTAGCTGTGCATCAAACTGGATATATTTGTGAACTTCTACAATTTTATCTTGAACATTTTAATAATTCTTTTGCATGACTTCTCTATCCCCTCCACCCACCTCCCTCCACCTTTTTTTTAACAGGTTGCCACAGTGACTACCCTGGGGTGGTTGTTTTTTCCCCAATGTTCCAGATTGAATTATGCTAAAAATATAAATATGGAATTTGCCTTTAAGCAAAGGTAAACCACTTCCAGTAGCAATGTTTTGTTTAGTTTTCAGTGTTGACAGATGACATGCATTTTCATTGATTCCATATACCACACTTTGTGGAATACACAAACTGGAACAGACATCAGAATCTAAGTTAACATTTTCCCAAATGGTGGTCCTCTAAATGTTCATCTAGAAACTAGTAGCTCTAGAGTAAAAAATGTGTTCTATAACCAAATAAGTCTGAAAAATGTAGCATACTATATTCTCTCTTAACAGTCTACAATACTTATTTACCCATTAAACTTGATATTCTGTTAGTTAAAAAGCAAAACAAACAACAACTAATGAAGTCACACACACACACACACACACACACACACCACACACTCTATTTGTTTAACCCAGTGTTTACCAAATATTTTGAGAATAATTTTTTTCTTATTATATCTATAAATACCTTTGAAAGGAGGTTCGTGGAATACCAGTTTGGGAAGTTTGCTTTAAACCCATCTACCTACCCATGGCGACCATATGTAGACCCTCTAGGTTTTATTGTTGTATTGATGGAAACGCAGAGTATTTTTACACTGTTTAAGCAAGAGACCCAAAGTGGAAAACACAAGACAAAATTCATCCTATGATTGAATCAGATTATTCTTGGATTCATCCATGAACACTTTGGCAAATGTAGTTGAACATGAATAAGACTGTGTTTTACTAAATAAAAATTGAGAGCACTTTTGCTTTTTGTGAAACATTTCATGTGCACGCAAGAGGAGACAGTTTTCCATATACCGTTGTCGCATAGTCAGTAAGAATTATGGCAATTTGTCCACCCTTGCTGTTGCATATTATCATTTATCAATGAAGTTATCAGCATTGCAACTTTGTATATGCATCTATAAAGTGCTGCAGAGAATACTTAAGTTGAGCAGTTATAACTTGTGAATACACACTGCACAAAGCTAGAAACATATCAAAGAGCTCAAATGCCTTGGGAATTAAAGTACCTTTCATGATCTTTATCTGGATAAAAAAACAAATCAAAAGATTACAGCCCTTCGAACAACGGAAGCCAGAAGAAATATCACTTAAACTAATTCAATGTTTGTTTACTGGTTAGTCAAAGAAAATTTTGATGATACAGAAAAGTAGACAGGAAAAAAAATCAACTTGGGGTTAGAACACCTAAATACAAACATTGCTAACATTTTGGGGGTATTTTCTTTCAGTCTTTTTCTGTGCATTAAGTTTTGTCCAATTTGTTTTGTTTTCAAAACAGAGCACAGAGGCATGCTTACTGTGAAAGTAATAAGGCTTTAACTTCAGGGTCTCTCATCTGCAAAAAGTACCCTTCGTGGCCTGGGAAGCCCTAGCAATGTGTTAATGTGGGCACATATTTTTTTGTTTTGTTTTGTTTTGTTTTGTAGATTTTGTAAAAGTGAGATTAATTAAATTGAGATTCTTAAACTTGCTGCTTTTGTCCACTCGGATTTCCATTCATTACACTTCTCAGATCAGGTGAGTGCCAATGAAGTGGCAGCAGGAATTTGGGGTTTTGGCTAAGGGAGTAGAATTGTGGAAGCATGTTGTTGGGGTTTGATGGGGGTATGTTCAAATGGTTCACAGTGACTTTTGTAGAAGTGACATCCAGAAATATCGTCCTCTGTTGTCCTTTCTGTTTTTTTTTTTTTTTTGAGATTTTGTTTGTTCATGAGACACACATACACACAAACACACACAGACAGAGGCAGTGACATAGTCAGATGGAGAAGCAGGGAGCCCAATGTGGGACTGAATCCCAGGACTCCAGGACCACGCCCTGAGCTGAAGGCAGACGCTCAAACACTGAGCCACCTAGACACCCCCTTTCTAGTATTTTGATTTGATATTTCAGAGCCAAAAGTTGTATCAATTTTTTTTTCCTTTGGTGCCCAGCACAGGAAGTGTGAGTAATGGTAGAGAAACGAAGTCTGATATTTCTGGAGCCAAAAATTAGTGAGTAGGAAAGTCCTCCCATCAGCAGACCCGAGCAATGGTAGGCACATGATTAAATTGTGATGTCTTTCAGAGATTTACTGGATAATGTAGAGCACGCAATTGCATTGTACAGCTTTGGGAGTTACATATTTTATTTTTATTTTTACTCTTTAGGGATTATCTTAAAAAGATTTAGCTTATATTCATTTCAGAAGGCTAAGATTAATCAATATGTTGCTCTTGTAAAATACAAAAGCCTATGATACACAAATCTAAATGTGGCCCTCCCATCTTCCATGTTTTTTTGGTTCCAGCTTGCTCCATGTCTTTGTTCCATGTATTTTTTAGTTCCAACGTGTATGTAACACCCCCATCTGCAATTACCATCATCATTGGAATGACAAATATGTCTTACTGATTTTTTCCCCTTAAAATGCTTCTTGTACCTCCATGTCCTTTTCAGTTCAAGCTTCTTTTATTTTTATTTTATTTTATTTATTTTTTTGCTAAGGTATCTTTTCTTTTCTTTTTAAAATATTTTATTTATTTATCCATGGGAGACACACACACACACACACACACACACACACACACACAGAAAGAGAGAGAGAGAGGCAGAGACACAGGCAAAGGGAGAAGCAGGCTCCATGCAGGGAGCTCGATGTAGGATAGGATCGCGCCCTGGGCCAAAACCAGGTGCCAAATTGCTGAGCCACTCAGGGATCCCCTGCTGAGGTATCTTTTAATCATATTCCTTTCTGGGTCCAGGAGAGTGAATTATCTTGATATTTCTGTTTCTGAATATGTTTTTTGTTTTTCCTTCTCTCTTGATTGATAGAATCGTAGTTGGACAGATATTTCCCTTCAGCTCCTTGAAGATGATACTCAATTGTTGTCTGCTATTTATGGGTGCTGATGAGAAGCCTGAGTACAGTCTGATTTTTTTTTAGATTTATTTTCTTTTTGGAAGTTTCTAAGATTTACATAAATGTTTCTGTTCTGTGATTGTACTATTATGTGCTTATGTGTGGATTTGTGTTTGTTTACCTTCCTTGGGACTTCTAATGCATTACACATTTTTTGGTCTCATTTTTAATGTAATAGACTTTAGAGAATTTTTAGGTTTATAAAAATATTGAGCAGATAGTACAGAGTCCCCCGTAAACTTTTTCTCCCCCACTCAGTTTTCCCTATTATTAATATCTTGCCTGAGTATTTATAATTGATGAGCCAATATTGATAAATTATTATTAAAGTCCATGGTTTACATTAGGGTTCACTTTTTGTGCTGTATGGTTTTGTGGGCTTTGATGTATATGTCACAAATCCACCATTATAGCATCATACAGAATAGATTCACTGCCCTAAAAATCTTCTGTGCTCCATCCATTCATCCCTCCCTTCCTCCTAACCTCCCCGCAACTGCTGACCTCTTACTGTGCTTAGTTTTGCCTTTTCCAGAATGTCCTGCTTTTTCACTTAGCAGGATGGACTTAAGGTTCCTCTGTGTCTTTTTGTGGCTGGATAGCTCATTTCTCTTTAGTACCTAGCAGTGTTCCATTGTCTGGATGCACCACAGTTTGTCTATCCATTCACCTATTGAAGAACATCTTGGATGCTTCCAAGTTTTGGCACTTTTGAATAAAGCTACTGTAAACATTTGCATGCAAGTTTTTTTGTGTGGACATGAGTCTACCTGCTCATTTGTATGGTAAAATTACGGATTGTCAGGTAAAATTATGGATTGTCAGGTAAAATTATGTTTAGTTCTGTAAGAAACTACTAAACTGTCCTCCAAAGTGTACCAACTCGCATTTCCAGCAGCAGTGAATGACAGTGCTTGTTACTCCACATCCTCATCAGCATTTGGTATTGTCAGGTTTTGGATTTTAGCCATTTTAACAGTGCCAGTATGCCATTGTTTCACTTCGCAGTTCCTTGATGACAAATAATGATGAGCATGTTTTCAAATGCTTATTTGCTATTTGTATGTAATCTTTTGTGAGATGTCTGTTAAGATTCTTTTGCCTATTTTAAAATTGTGTTGTTGATTTTATTATTGTTGAATTCTAAGAGTTCCTTGTATATTTTGGAGTTAAGTCCTTTATCAGACATGTGTTTTGCGAATACTTCCTCCTCATCTATGGCTTGCCTTTTGACTCTTTTACCAGTGTCTTTTGAAGATAGGACATTTTAAATTTTAATGAGTTCAAATTTATCAGATTTTTCTTTCATGGATTGTGTTTTTATTTATTATTTATTTATTTACATGAGGGAGAGACAGAGAGAGCACAAGTTGGGGGGAGCAGCAGAGGTAGAGGGAGAAACAGACTCCCTGCTGAGGAGATAGCCCAATGGGGGCTCAATCCTAGGATCCTGGAGTCATGACCTGAGCTGAAATCAGATGCTTAACTGACTGAGCTACCCAGGTACCCCTGGATAGTTTCTTAAAGATGTATGAAAAACACTCATCCTCAAACCCAAGGTCATCTAGATTTCCTTCTATATTTTCTTTTTAGAAGTTTTATAGAATTATGTTTTATATTTAGGCCTATGATCCATTTTGAGTTAATTCTTATGAAAGGTGTAAGTTCTGTGTTTGAATTCTTTTTTTACTGCTCTTGTTGCATATGGAAATCCAATTATTCTAATAACATTTGTTGAAAGACTATCCTTTCTCTATTGATTTGCCTTTGCTTCTTTAGTAAAGGTGGTTGACAATATTTGTGTGGTGCATTTCTAGGCTCTTTATTCTGATCCATTATCTAATGTGTCTATTTTTTCACTGATAACAACACTGTCCTAATTACTTAGCCATGTAGTACCTCTTGAAGTGAGGTAGTGTCAGTCTTCTGACTCTGGTCTTCATCAGTGTTGTGTTATCATCAATTCTGGGTCTTTTGCTTTTCCATATAAACTTTAAGAATCAGGTGGTTGATATCCACAAAATAGCTTGCTGAGATTTTGATTGAAATTGCACTGAATTTATAGATCAAGTTGGGAAGAATTCAGAAAATAATATTTTCCTTCAATCTATGACACAGAATATTTCTCCTTTATTTAAATCTTCTTTAATTTCTCAAAGTGTCAAAGTGTTTTAGTTTTTGCTTATAGACCCTGTACATAGTTTGTTAGATTTATATCAACATCTTTCTTTTGGTGTCATTATAGATGTTATTGTGTTTTACTTTAGAGTGTTGAGAGGGCATAGTTTTGCCCTGTTTCCCATCTTAGGGAGAAAGCATCAGTTTTGCACCATTAAGTATGGTATTAGCTGTAGGTTTTTATAAATGCTCTTTATCAAATTAAGGAAGTTCTCTTTTATTATGTGTCTGCTGAGAGATTTTTTTTTAAATCATGAATAGTAGTTGGATTTTGTCAGATCTTTTTCAGTACCAATTGACATGAGAATATCTTTTTCTTGATAGACTCATGCAGTAGTATGTTAATTGGTTTTTATGTTGACTCAACCTTGCATACACAGCATAAATCTCACTTGGTCATTATATATAATTCTCTTTATACATCATTGGATTCAATTTACTAATGTTTTGTTGAAGATTTTTGCATGTATGTTCATGGGAGATATTGGCCTATAGTTCTCTTCTTATAATGTCTTTGCCTGGTTTTGGTATGATGAAGATGGCTTCATGGAATGAGGCTTCTATTCTCTGACAGATTGTAGAGAACTGGTATAACTTCTTTCTTAAATGCTTTGTAGAATTCATCGGTGAAACTATCTGGGCCTGGTGCTTTCTGTTTTATAAGATTATTAATTATTGATTAAATCTCTGTCATAAATATAGACCTATTCGGATTGTCAATTTCTTCTTTTTCAAATTTTGTTGCTATGTGTTTTTCAAGGAATTGGTCTATTTCATACAAGTTATCAAACTTGTAAACACAGTTGTTCATAATCTTTTATTTTTCTTTTAATTCCCATAAGACTAACAGTGATGACCTTTCTTTCATTTCTGATATTAGTAATTTGTCTTCTTTTTATTTTTTTTCTGGGTTAATATGGCTAGAGATTTATCAAAAAATTTTTTAATTTTTATTTATTTATTCATGAGAGACATAGAGAGAGACACAGAGACATAGGCAGAGGGAGAAGCAGGATTCCTATGGGGAGCCCCATGCAGAACTCAATCCCAGGACCCAGGGATCACGACCTGAGCCAAAGACAGATGCTCAACGACTGAGCCACCCATACATTCCTAGAGATTTATCAATTTTATTGATCATTTCAAACAATCAGCTTTTAATTTCGTTGGTTTTCTCAATTTCCTGTTTTTAATTTCATTAATTTCTACTTTAAATTATTTCTTTTCTTCTGCTTTCTTTTTTTTTCCTTTTGGTTTAAATTGCTCTTATTTCTCTAGTTAATTATGTCAGAACATTAGATTATTGATTTTAGATTTCTTTTCTTTTTAAAGATATGCATTTAATACTAGAAATTTCCCTTGAAGCACTGTTTGCTGCATTTTTCAAGCTTTGTAAGTTGTATTTTCATTTTTATTTAGTTCAAAGTATTCTAAAATTTCTCTTGAGATTTCTTCTTCGACTCATGTGTTATTTAATAGTGTTTTGTTTAATCTCCAAATATTTAATCTCCAAAGATAATTTTCAGCTATCTTTTCATTATTGATTTTTAGTTTAAGTCCATTGTGGTTTGCGAATATACTTTGTATGATTTCTATTGTTTCAAATTTGCTCAAGTGCCTTTTGTGGCCCACAATGTACCCTATCATAGCAACTATCCCATGTGAGCTTAAGAATGCCTCTTCTGTTGTTATTAGATGAAATATTTTATAATACAATTAGAACCAGTTGTTTGATGGTACTTTTCAGGTCAATTGTATCCTTACTGATTTTCTGCCTGCTTGATCTATTAATTATGATAGAGGGATGTTAGAGTCTCCAAAGTGGATTCATCTATTTCTTGCAGTTCTATCACAGTTTTGCCTTATGTATCATGATGCTTTGTTGTTATATACATAAACACTAAGGATTGTTGAGTCTTGTTGAAAAATTGATCATTTTTTCATCATGCAAAGCTCTTCTTTATTCCTATAATTTTCTTTTTTTTCTGAAGTCTGCTTTATCTGAAATCAATATAGCTATTCTAGCTTTCTTTTGATTACTATTAGTATGGCATATCTTTATCCCTTTAGTTTTAACCTATCTGTGTCTTTATTTTTGAAGTAGAGTTCTTGTAGGCAACATATAGTTGGCTCTTGTTTTTTTATTTGTTATGACAATCTATTCCTTTTTATTGTCTTTTTAGACCATTGATGTTTATTTTATTTTGAGATTTTATTTATTTATTCATGAGAGACACAGAGAGAGAGAGAGGCAAAGGCAGAAGCAGGCTCCCTAAAGGGAGCCTGATGCAGGACTTGATCCCAGAACCCCAGGACCACAATCTGATCCAAAGGCAGACCCTCAACCACCAAGCCACCCAGGCGGCCCTAGACCATTGATGTTTAAAGTGATTATCACATCAAGTGCCCCCCTCAGTGCCCATCATCCATTCACCCCCTGAGTACTGGGTGTTATTCTGTATGTTGGTAAATTGAACACCAATAAAAAATAAATTTATTATAAAAAAATAAAGTGATTATCAATATAGATAGGTTATATTTTCAATGTTTGTAACTTTTCTATTAGCTCCACTTTTTTTTAATCTTCTCCTCTTTTTCTGTCTTCTCTGGTTTAAATTGAGCACTTTATATGATCCAATTTTCTCTCCTCTCTAGCATATTAATTATATTTCTTAAAAATGTTATTGGTTTCCCAAGAATTGCAATATATTTTTTCAACTAGTCTAAGTCTACTTTCAAAAAACAAGAGTTGTGTGTATTCCTTAGACAAAGTATTTCCAATTATCCCCATAATCAACATTTACCCTTTAGTCATTTTTTTTCCAAAAAACACACTACTTTCCTTTCTGATATTCTCAAATTTACGAAAGCATTTCCTAGATGCTCCTAACTTTTTATCCAGTAATTTCTATTTTTGATATGACCTTTGTTTTTTGTTATGTTTCTGTTTTCTTTCAATTCATGTCCTTTAAAAAAACAAAACATCTCCTCTTATGTTTGTCCCTTATAAGTCCTTACATTTCTTCCTGCTCCTCCCCTTTTCTTGAAATCAGATTTCACTTGCTTTCTTTAATTTTTGTAAAGATATTTGATCATCACCTCAAATCCAATGTGCTGTCAGGGGTGAGAACCACATGCCTTGGATGATGTCATCTATAATATACCTTCACTTACTCTCGACATAATTTGTGGTGTAATTTCCTGGTGCGTATTCTTTATTTGCCTTGTTTTGTGATGTTTCTCTCCTCCTTGTTTCTCTGCAGTGTGTTTGCATTCATTCCACACCAGTGTCTATCATTGCATTCTGGAAGTTTTCCTGGACCAGCTATCTGCAGCACAAAAGTACAGGGATAAGCTGAGACACACTGGGATAACAGAAACATTTGTTAGGTTGCTTTGATCACTTCGTCACAGTACTCTACCTGGTTGATGTGATTCTGCCTCTGGCTGGGGAAAATCATTCTGGCTACTTGGTCACACGTTCTTATCTGGCAATTTAAATATTACTCATCTGCAAGTGATCAAAGCTGCAGCTCTGTGTGCCACCCAGGTTTATCCTAAACCTACTCTCACTGACAGCCTGTTTCTTGCAGAAATAAGTCCTCTGATCCTCTATGAAGAGTTCAGCTGGCTTGCTCACACACCCTGATTTTGCTACTCCAATCAGGACACTGTGGTTACCCCTCTGGGGAGCCATGTAGTCTGGAGAACAAGTTATCTCAGAGTCTGTAGAGCTCACACTCCTCTTTCTGAGCCTCTCCTTCCCCAGGTACAATTTCCAGTGCATTTAACAGCCCTACTTCACAAATTGTGGTTCAAAGTGGAGGTGTTTTCCTCGTTTTACTTATTCATTTTAGTTAGTTTAGAGGGGACGACTGAATAGAGTCTTTTTCCTGTGTTATCTCAAATAAAAAATTAATGTAACACTAATGAAAAAATAGTCATGTTTTCCAACCATTAGGTCAACATTATTACATGGCTTAACAGCTCACAGTACCTAAGTAATCAGATGCATTTCTCATTTTTAGTTTTTACTTGTTTGTTTACTATTTTGGAGCTTAGTTTTTTTTCTAATTAAATCCAGCGATCCAAAAACTGATACTAGAGTTGATCAACAAAGCTGATGTGTCTAATATGTGTCTAAGATGTGTCTAATGCCTAAATCAGAAGAATCCCCTGACAGTAAATGTCAATGTTGCTTTGCCTACTCCACCTTAACAATTCCTTTGCTTTTTTTATTCCCAGGAAAGATTTGTTTTTCACTCCAAAGATTAACTATAAACATTTAGAACATATTTTTTTCCTTGGACTTAGCCCCTTGGAAACCAATTGTTAGACTAAGTTCTGTCTAAATAATGAAACCTAATTGATATGGAACAGTTGCCTTTGATATTAACTACTGGTCTATTTAAACCGTTGACCTGAAAATAAGTGACACTAAGTGCATATCTCTTTACCAATCATCTGAACCATCCAGGCTCTAGGGGATTAAATAATCTAAAAGTAGCAGATTTTATTAGCTACTGGGATTTTCAATGGCATGCCCATATGATCAGTTCATGGTTGTCACCTTGCGTAAGTTGATCAACCTATTATGTTCATGTAATGTTGTAATTACATTTCTTTTTGACAAGGATGCATTAAGTGTGGCTGTGATATGGGAAACTCTTTCAGCTTTCATTAATTCGATATAAATCCAAAGCTTGCAGATTCAGCAGGATGGTCTATAGTGGCTTAATTGGAATTGCTGGTCAAGCACATTGATTCTGCTTCACTCAGGTAAAGATGAAAGTAGCTGTAACAATAGATACAGCGTTTGAAGGTCATTGAGTGGTAGTGAGGCATGGGGAGCAAGGCAGCAAGACACACACACAAAATAATGGAATTTTTATTTGGTATCTGGGAAGCTTTGAGTGACACAGTATCAACTGACCTTGAAATTTCATACTTTTGTGACTCATAGCATTTGTTTTTGAATGCCAGAGAAATATGATGATGCTTTAAAGGGAAATTAATACAGCCAGTTTTACTCTCTGGGAAGCTTGCACCTTGTATGTTTTATTTGTTGACTTTATGATAATATGAAAAATGAAGACCCTTGTTAATTTCAGATGAATATGACATAAAAGGTAAAATCACTCTTTCATTAGCCTCCTCTTGATCTTAAGTTCATACATAAGGGGCTATTAGGTCCACATTCTTCATTTCCAAGCATACACTGCCGTGAGGTGTCCACACTGAGCACAGTCTCAAGAAATGGTCCACCACACACCCAGTCCCTGCCTGATCATCCAATTCTTACCCTGCACAGAGTTCAAATATGCCCATCTGAGTGCACTCTTACCGGAACACCAAATTTAAGTACCAAAGCTGTGCTTTAGTTATTTAAGAAAGGAAAAGAACATCAGCTGTTTCAAATTTTAGACTCTAGCTTGGGCAAAAAAGAAAATTGTCTATTGTGTAGTCATTTTTCTGAAAAAATAACATCCATAGGAACAGTAAGTGTCCAGCAATGTGAAATTAGTCTATAAATGGGAAGATTGAGACCAAAAGCATCAGATTACAAACATCTCACCAAAACCCCATAGTCTGTGGAGAGCAATCTATGGAGTTGACATAAGAATCTTTTCTCTTCTTTCTTCCCCTACATTAACACTGATCTCAGAAACTCATCATTGCATCTTTTGTGTAGAGGACTGCGTAATCAGAGGGTTCCCATTGCTAGAGTATTTAAAAAGACAAGTAGAAATTAGCTGAAGTGTATTTAGTCTCCGCCCCTCCTTCTGACCCCAAGGGTAGCTCGAGCATCTTACAATTCATCCTCTGGGGGCTGGCTTATGCTTGCTCTCTTCTCTTTGGCAATGGCTTTAAATAACCAAGTTCTTATTACAATCCTCAGATTTAAAATTAAGTTCTGATCACGTCTTCTCAGGGCACACCTAAGAGGCGCTGTTTATCCCCAGCCAAATCAACTGTTTTCCCAAGTGACTCATTCCTGGAAAAATTATTGTTCCTAATAACCAGCTCAAATATGTATTTTCATTTAATCTTTCCTTTTACCTCCATTTCACATGTGTTGCTGCATGTCATGCAGTTTCTATGAGGATCTGCTATTACATCATTGTGTGAAGTATGAGATGGAGTTTGTTTTAATTAAAAAATTACTTTTACTCAGATAGTGGCTGGGCTTGGAAATATTCTCTATTGCCCTGGAGGTTTTAGGCTGGGGCCCTAGTGGTGTGTGTGTGTGTGTGTCTGTGTGTGTGTGTGTGTGTATGTACTTTTTTCTTTTAAAGGATCTCTATTTTGTGAGAGAATCCATTACTTATTTTTCTTCCTGTAACAAAGTGGTGTAGGCAAGTGACATCATAGTGGGAAGAAGAAATTTCCAAAGGTGTTTTCTGCATACAGAAGTCAGCACAGGCTATCCCTCTGGGTACACAGCACAAGGATGCAGCAGAGTGACCTCTCTTTGCCCCTCTGACCAACACCCAGGGGTCTAGTAGTGGCATCTGAATGACGGATATCTAAGGGCAAGACTGGAGTTTCCACTGGGGAGCTTCTATAAACTTCGAGAACGAACAGGGGTATTTTGTAGTGTTTTAGCATAACGGGTCCATTGGTACAGATTCCAGGTTTTATTACATCTGTTTTATGTCCTACAAATAGTAACAGACGTTTCTCTTTGCTGTACAACATGGTGAGCCACTGGCCTAGACTAGAGGCAACTCTGCATTGCTTTTCAAATATTCTCCCTCTCAACTGCAGGAACTCTTTGGTTTCTATTATCCTTCTGGTCTTTAATATCTCTGATGGTGCATCTGATGAAACTCAGTGGCTGGGTTTGTGAACATGGTTAAAAAGACCCATGCAGGACGAGCGACATCTCCCCATGGCGTGTTATGATCCCCTCCCGAGATGTCCCACTGTCAGCAAGATTGGTACTGAGTTGTTTTCCTAACCAAGAGGATGGGTCATATGACCCCTTAGTACTTTTGGTCCCAGTCCCTTTTTAACTAACCACACACATTGCATGATTTCAGGCTGGCGTCCCTGACCGAGGGCAGAGTTTTCTTGTGTAGGTTTTTCCACAGTAGACATTTACACCAAGCTGATAGAATAGACCCATCACAGCCACCATTTTTGCCCCATCACAATGGAATTATCCAGGTACAATCTTCAGAAAACATGTGTGGGATTCCAGAGTAGGGCAGCCTCTGAACACATTCCCTGTCCAGTAGCAGATGACAGGCACTGCATCCTGTCTGCTCCCTATTGTAATAGCTTCCCCATTGTTCAGCTATTCTGCTGCATCTACAGATTGCCATGGCTGAGAAGCAGCTCCAAGAAGTTGAGGACGGTGGTGATCCTTCAAGAAGCACCAGATCAGTGGTAGAAGCAGATGACTGTGAGGCCTTTCATCTTACTTAAGAAACAAACAAACAAAAACAAATAACAATGTGAGGGTTCTATATTAGATAAGAAAGGACTTCTTACAAGTACAAAGTGCTATATAAACTATACCCATGTATCAGTCCTTTTAGGGATAGTATAATTTCAAGTGAGTCTGCTTGGAAGATTGCATATTTGGTGAAGAAAAAGAATCTGACTTTTAGGAGCAGTGATATTCTTTCACATAAAAAGTGGACAGTGAAGATCGAACCTGACATGGATCATGACCATGGTCAGGACCAGAGAGATGATATTTCAAGGTCTTCCCAGATCTCTGACCTATGCAGAAATGAATATAATTTTTAGGCTATTTTCTCTTACATCTTGTTTTAGATTCCCCTTCCTCTCTTATTTAGACCCAAGAGAAGGTTTCCAGTGGATGATAGTTATGGAAAGTTATGTGACAAGTGAATACCCTCAGAAGGGATTTGGAAGAGGAGACAAGAAAACTTAAACTAGCTTGTGAGCTAGAAAAATCATGGCAAGCTATCATTAGGCACCTATGATGATTTAACCTCACTCCCTCCCACCCTGCAAAGTGAGGCATATTATTGCAGTTGGGGAACCAGGCCTCCGAGAGGCTAGTAGATGGTGGAGCTTGGTTTTGAAACAAAGAGCCACCCTCCATCAACCTTGCTTGGGTCCCATACTTTAAGTGACTGTAGCTGGGATCCATGACTTTGTGGATGACATATTTGAATCTCCTGCAGCAAGTGGAGGTTAGTAAGAAGGTGGAAAGCTAAATTTTCATGGCTTTAAAGTAAATATATTACTTAGGCAGGAATCATGTCTCCCCTACTTTTTCTTTAGTGATAAGAGGGAGAATAGAGAAGAGAAGGTGACTGGTCCCTCTGGTGCTAAAACAGGACCTTAGAATGGATGTTTTGGCTGACATCCTGAGAAGATAGATAGAAACACCAAACTGAGGCCATCAGACCAAGGTGAATATGTTCAAAGCAAGTGGATGACAACTGGATGGGGTTCTCCTTCCCCTCACAAGGAGTGAAGATGAAGAAAGGGATTCTGAATGGAGGGAGCATCTTTAGTGAGAATCATTAGTATGCTATGAGTCCCAGTGCTACTTCCTAGGAGGAAAGGGTGGGAGATGCCTCTTCTTCCCTCTAAAACAAATGGAGGGACATTGAGTCCACTCAGTGAGCTTGATGTCAACTGATGGCTAGACAAGTGTCTGATTCATATCTAAAGAAACAGAAAGTTTGATTCCTACTCTGGTGGTGAGTGTGAAGGAGGGCTGGCTGCTTCTGTCCTGGGAACATCCTCCCAGAATCTGCAGGAGCAAAGGCTGCATGAGCATCTCCGGGATCAGATGTGGCCAAATTAGAGAAGGGGCTTTTGTGTTTTAGACCTTGTCCAAGAAGGGCCATTATAAAAGTGAACAGACTGTTGTTTCAGATGGGGGCACATTTGTTTACTCACTTGAGACATGTCAAGTGGTTTACTTATGTATATGTTATTACTGCAGCCAAAACTTCTTTTAAGAAAATAATGAAGAAGTTTCATCAGAGAAAAATTAAAAGTATTGCTGGATTCCTCAGGGCTGCAGAAAGAATAAGCAGAAAGTTGGAGAAGAACACATCAACCACACTAATGGAGTTTCTGGTGAATGGTCCTTCGCAAAGAGGGAGGTTTCAAAATATTTCCCAGCATCTGTCTGAGAAGAACCAGCTTTATGCACTGGCAGGGCCCAGGAAGCCCATAGCCTGCACACAAGGCATCACACCTCCCTCCCAGCCTGGCCTGTTCTCCCTCACTGGAGTATGTAGAAATCTGGTTTGGCAAATTGGGGGAAGAGGGACAGACGAAGAAAGAGGAATGTGACAGTCCTGTCCCCTCTACTGACTCCAGCTTTTTCTCTCTTTTTGTAACAGCATATTCTAGTTAGGAAAGGGTGAGTCCTTAAAAGTTTGAATGAAGTTGGAAGCTTCTCTTAGTATGTGTGTTGGTTATTCAAAGTACAAATCCAAATTATGTTTTGTTAATCAATTGCCTCTAAGATTTTCTAGTACCTAAGAGTGACCAGAAAACAAGTTTCATCCAAGGATAGGGGAAAAACTAGCCCTCCTGAGCAAATGAAGGGATAACAGGAAAAGAAAAGAAGTTTGCTTTATTCTTACACACAACATATCCATTTGTTTGATTTATTGGTTGCAGTAGTTTGACAGAAAGACTATGATATTGCCCCAAAGTAGTAAGCAACAAAAGCTGACCAATGAAGATCCAGAGCCATCCAATAGATATATCTTGCAAACCATATACATGGTTTAAAATTTTCTGGCACCCACATTAAAATAGTAAAAAAAACAGATGAAATTAATTTTAAGATAATCTATTTTTACTTAACTAATGTGTCTAAGTATTATCAGTTCAATGTGTAATCAATGTAACAATTTTTAGTGAGGTATTTTATATTCCTTTTGAATTTTTGCACTTACTCTTCAAAATCTGGGTATTTTTTACACTTTCAGTACATTCCAACTTGGGCTCATTATGGGTAAAGAGCTCCATTGGCACATGTAGCTAGTGCTTGCCAGATTCCACAGTACAGTTGTGGGGTCCCTGATGAGGTGGAGAGTGATCTTAGACAGTGAGTAATAAGTCTTCATGCTCTGGTGATGAAGAGGTTGAGGCAGAGTCCCCAAAGTGGACAAGAGGATGATCTGAGATTCTGTTTGCACTTGTGTTGGGTCTGATGAGAAAGCATCTGGAAGGATATTGAGCAGAGTGGTAATGGTAATGGTAATGGGGTAATGTAGAGCTGAAATGAGACCTGCACAGGCTGTGACTCCACCATCCATCCACGCTGACACTGGAAACCAATCTAAACTGGTCAGGAAGAGAGGAAACCGAGAGAATGTCTAACCAAGGGAAGTCAAAATAAATTCAGCACACTTTTCTGAAGTAATAGCTATGGAATTTAAATATTCATTAAAATGAGCAAAACATGCTCCCATAGGGGCTGTTACTGGTCTTTGCATGAACCAGCATTCTTGTCTGAAATAGAAGTATTAGGCGGTATGCTTAGCATCGTTTGCAGGGTAAGCCTGCCATTGTTCTGGTTTTGCTATGAGGGGAGTGAGGCTTAGGTAAGAGGAATAAAATAATCCACTTCTTACTGTAGAATATTATGGCTGAGGGAACCCTGGGAAACACTGGGTACAGAAGACAGCCCTCAGAGATGGGAGAATTTTCTGTGGAGGGGTGGCAGGCACATGCATAACCAGAGAGCCGGCTTCAGATTCTATATCAGGGCATTTTCCCAGATATCCCCCTGTGGTTTGTAGGAGTACTGGGATGGATCCCCTGTCTCTCAAAAAATAATCTGCTGTGGAGCAGAAATAATGATGAGGGGGTTTTTTGGCCTTCGGTGTCAAGTCTGTTACTATAGGGAGAGTGAAAAGTCTTCTTGCAATCTTGGTTTGGCTGTGAGTGATGTCATGAGTGATGTCATGAGTGATGTCATTACACATGATGTCATGTGTAAGCCCCAAGAGCTCCACGATGGAAGAAAGGAGTGAGTGTGGAGGAGCAAGGTCCTAGCAGTGACGGCAGGAGAAGTGGAGGTGAGAAGAAAAGTGGAGGTGGGAGAAGTGGAGGTGGGAAAGTCAAAGGGACTGGATGATGAGAACACCGGCCATTTGTGGAGGACATTGAGAAATTGTTACTGTGTTCATTTTGGTTGGCCGGTAGCAGAGTTGTAGGAGAGAAATGTAGAGAATGCGAAAGGAGCTTTGTAATATAAGGAATTAGACTAAAGGGAAACCAAAAAGAAAAAAAAAGAAACAACAGCAAAATTAGTGGCTTAGAATGGATGTCCATTAATCATCAAATGTTTAGAATTATGGATTTTGAATATAAGGTATTCAGAGAGTTGGTAGACCAGCGTCATCCATCAGAAATATAATGCAAGCCACATGTGTAATTTAAAATGTTCTAGTAGTTACACTGAAAAAGTAAAACAAAACAGGTGAAATTCATTTTGATAATGTATTTTATTTAAAACAGTATATCTAAAATATTAACATTTCAACAAGTAATCAATGTAAAAGGATTAATGAGATATTTCACATTCCTTCTCTCATACTAAAGTATGTCTTCAAAATCTGGTGTGCATTTTGTCCTTCCAGCTTATCTCAATTTGGACTGGTCACATTTTAAACACTCACAGACACATGTACTTGGTGGCTCTGATATCAAAAAGTATAGTTCTAGATAGCTTCTTTCCACATTGTCATATTTTTGTCTTTATTTAATAAACTTTTCAAAAAGTATAATTATTTCTAAGTGGAATTTCAAAATAAGCCAAACTAAAAGTGTATTGCTTAGAGATGTGTATTTAAATGGGTGATAAAATTAGAATGAAGCACAGGGGGATGATTCTCACAAAAGCAAGGACAATAATTTTTTTTATTCTGTGGGAAATCCGTGATAGAGTTAGAAAAAAAAAATGGAAGAGAAGAAAATAAGAATCTCCCCAAATTATTCCACCAATTAGAGATGAGCATTATCAGGGGTTTTTTTGTTTGTGTTTTGTTTTTTGGGTTTTTTTTTTTTTTTGGTAGTTTGTTTGAATTGGAGTTTTTAATTCGTTTGCCTGTTTTACTGAAAGAGAGCAAGAACCTGGAGCTGAATGAGGAGCCTGGATACATCCAGGGTGGGCCAGGCAGGGCAGGTTAGGCTGCTGCATCATAGGCCTCAGTTACTGGCTGCCAAATGAAGTTTTCTAAGTCAGGCTAAAGACTACAGAAAGACTTTTGTCTTCTAACAATAGGAAGAGGGACCATTTCCAACATTAAAAGAAGGCAGACAATGCTGGACTCTTGGCCAAGTCTGATGATGCCCATTCCCATGAGAGGACACCCTAAAAGATGAGAGAGCAATTAAGGACATTGACTGGTTTTTTTCCTCTTTAAGGCAAGAACTTAACCAATTTACTGGAATTTTTAAAAGAATTTACTAGAAAAAACACAAGCCAATAACCTCATAAACCATTAGGTACTCAGTGTTTCTGGAAGGGCAGCTGTAAGTGCATGGTCTATGTCCAATTTTCTGTCATCTTGGAATGGGAAGAACATTGGAATGACAAGTTAGATTGAAAAGCTGTTAAAAGCCAGAAAAATAACAAGTGCCTAATCCATAAATGGAAAACTGTCAGTCCCTTATGTCTTTATACAACTTGGTTTGATGGTAATTCAAGCAAAACTTCTGTGTTTTCAACCAGCCCTTAATGGCAAAGAAAATAAACCATCCAGAGAAAAGGAGTCATAAGAGGAACAATATACCTCAGTTTAGTGTCTGTGGAGAGTAAATTTGAGTAATATAATTTACTTTAGGGGGAGAGGAAGAATGGACAAAGAAATGATGTGAAGCTGCAGACGTGAAACCTGGTTTGTGATTTCAGAGGTGAAACCCTTTTGGTTTATGACCATGACCTTCAGTGACCTGGCTCTGGCCACTGTACATAGCTAACAAGGCTGACGGGGACCCTGTTTACCATCCTGCTCCCCTTATCCAGCCTGCTCTGCTCAGTTATCACGGGCTTGTCTCTGCGTCACTGGTCTCCTAGGCTAAGAGTGTTGTTTCAAAGCTGGGGTTTCCAGGGCTTTCCTTTCTCCCCGCTGAGATCTGGGAACCCCCATGAAGTCTAAATGGCAGCTAGAGGTTGTCAGTTACATCAGGAGAAAACCTCAGAGAAACACATAATGTGTAAAAGTCACTGCAGCATGGAAGCCCGCAGATACCCTCTGATTCTGGGCTCCAGCACTGCGGGAGCCCTGCTATTATGCCATAAAAACAACTGCAAACAGCAAGCCTGGGGATGCGGATGTGCATCGCCAACTCACAGCGGTCCTAGGAACATGAGCTTTCGATATCTTGGGAAATGCGTCTTGCTGAGCAGTTTGGAGTGTTACCCCAAGTAGATCAGAGAGCTGTTTTCTTCTCCATTTATTTCAATGCAGCCTTGACGCTGTAGCTGGAGATTGTTAGATCCTCAGAAATTAGGTGGGCTCCATCAAATTTGCTGAGGCTTTACTCCATGTACCCTCCCCCAGCTAGCTGGCCATCGGGATTTCTTTTATTGCTGCCCATGTGGAGGGGCTCAAAAGACAGAGACACTTGCCTGCTGCATATCAAGTTAGAAGAGCATACAGTGGTGATGTTGAAAAGAGAATTGGTGAGGGGCCTTGAGCTGGGGCTCTGATCTTGACTGTGCTACAACCGACCTGAGTGACCTTGGGGAAGTGCTGTCACTTCTTAGGTGTTCAGAGACTGGGGTGGGCTAGCTCTGATGGCTTTTGTTTTTTGTTTTTTTTTTTTTTTTCTGATGGCTTTTGAACTGGGCTCTGGGGAGTCTATTTAGGGGCTGTGGAAAGTGGAGACAAGAAACTGAGAGAGGGGCCTTCTAGTATCTTCTACTGGAGCAGGTCCACTTTTATCCATTTTACATACTGGGATCCTTTAGAAACTTTTATTTAAAGAAAGGGTTACAAGACTAAAAATTTCAGAATTACTTAGGTGGATAGTCTCTCATCCACAAAATTCTTATTTTATTATTTTTCCCGTGTTTGTTAGATTGAACATTTTGCAGAGTGTTTGTTGATGGCTGATACAGCAGATTCCTTATTGACTTTTGTATTCTTCTATGGAGTATATTAAAGACTATAAAGAGACATATAATGGCTTTTTGTTCTTTCTTCTGGAGGAATGACTGTGGTCTTAATGATTAGAGCAGTGGCTGCCAATTCACTAATGGTTGGAACGTGTAATTAGAACTTGAGAACTTCACTCTGGTCATGATTATGCCACTTAGCATGGCCTTGAGCACATCCTTTACTTTCTTGGGAGGGAGGCACTGTACTCTGTGATTAGGGGCCTGGGTTCAGATCCCAGCTCCACCACTGACTAGCTATGTATTTTTGGGTAAGTCATCTTACATCTCTGTGCTTCGGTCATGTCTTCTCTAAAATGGGAGTAATAATACAACCCACCTCAGTAGGCTGTTAGGAGTGTTAAGTAAGTTCATTCATGCAAAGTGCTTAGACCAGAACCTGGCACAAATTACAAGTCTCAATAAACATTAACTATGATTATCTTTGGATTTTTTTTTCCTTGTGTGTCCTATGAAGGTGTTGGGTCAGGTGATGGATAAACCCATTGATTAATTTATTAAACTGTATACCTTGGGGCCTACAAAAGTGCCTGGTACACAGCAGGTGCTCAATACATTCTTGTTGACTGAATGGCCAAGATTTTGCATTTTGCCTTATAGGAATTATATAAGAACCTGATTTTGCACACCTATTATGCATCATGAAATTAAAATATCCAGAGTGTTAGGATGAATGAATGACGAACATCAACCATTTATTGAGAACTGTCTGTCATCTGTTGTAGACAGAGTCCAATCAGGGAAATAAATAAGCTCAAGCCAAGTAGTTTAGTAGAGGCCATTGAGGGTGAGGAACAAAGGGGCCAGGAGAGCTGGCAAGCCAACAGGATAGTGAGGGAGCCCAGAGATTAGCCAGCAGGAGGAGATGGTCCTGTTAGAGCTTGATGCCAAGGCATCCACCAAGCAGAACTGGAAACTGGGGCTGTTGAGGGATGGGTTGTCTAGCTGAACAAGTCACTGGCAGACTCAACAGAGAGTTCCCAATTTCCAAAGCCTCCTGTTGGCTAGATCCATCCAGAAGCCAGCTGGCAGAGGAGGATGGGAATTGTAGTTTGAGGAGGGGCTCTGGAGGCCAGTAAATGGCTGTGAGGGCAAGCAGGCCAAGTCCAGCACCTCTCCAGACTGTGTACCAAGCTCTTCTAGTGGCAGGGCTGGCAAACTATGACCCTCAGGTCAAATTTACCAACTGCCTGGTTTCATAAATAAAGCTTTATTGGAACACAGCCACACCTACCCTTTACACATCGTCTATGACTCTCTTCACGATACATGTGCAGAGTTGAATCCTTGTGACAGAGACCATATGTTCTTTTACAGAAAATTTTGCTGATCCTGGTCCTAGACTGTGTCTAACCCTTACAACCACTAGCCAAGTAAGTATTTCTACCCTTCTTTTACAAATGGGGAAACGGGCTTGTGAAATGGATCTGACTTGCCTGAGGATGAGCGCCCGGCCAGAATGAAGCTTGCATTTGACTGCTACCCAGATTTTACCAAACTCTACATGCCTTCAGTTGTACCCCAGGTCCCCTCAGGCCCCACTGAGCTACTGCGGCTCCTCATCCTCACCTTGGGTTGATATCTCTCTTTGGCATGTCTCTACCTCTCTATGCCTCACCATCAAGTTCATGGTAGCAGAGAGGTCAGAGGTTGTATAAGCTGGAATGGACCAGAGTTCACAGGACAGAGTCCAAATGTTTGGGGCTTGAAACTCTCAGTTTGTTAGACTGTCCTTTCCAGGGAGATAGTCAACCCTTAAGAGGCTCTTCCCCCTCCCCAAGTCTGTACAGTCATCACAACTAAGCAGCAAGACCAAAAGATTTGGGAGAACATCTCTGACATAATGGAAATCAATGTTAAAATGAACTTTGCTTTACAAAATTTACAGTATAGCTAACTCTTTAGGAATATTTCTCCTGTAAAGCTAAGTGCACCTGTCTGATGAAAAAATAAAACCCTAAAATGGAACATTATTGCCAACATTTCTCTGCATTGCTTGGAGATTCATCTTAGGTAATAGTATTTATGAGTCAAGCTGTGCTGCCTTTGCATACTCAACAACAGCAGGTAGAAGTCTCTGGAAATACAGGAGAATTTATATTTGCTGGGAATTCCAAGTGATTGCAAGGTAGCTGCTGCTTGCATTTGTTTTGCTCACACAGATGGCGAGAAATTGCATCTCTGGGAAGAGCATAAAGGGGTAAACTGAATGCATGTGAGATTAATAAAGTCAGGATTTACATGTGATGACACACAATCAGGGCAGAGCCATGGCCATAGTATTATTTGACTTAGCATTTAGCCAACACAGGTATTTTTATAATGTAATAAGTGCATTTTCCTGCCTCCATGAAAATGATCCTCCTGACCACTCCTCATAGGGTAACTGACACCAGTTATGCTTTTAAAGCCGTGATGAAGCTCTGCTGACCACCTGACCCTTCACATTCTTCTCTGGCCATTAGCTATTTGGAATGACTTAAGCTGTTTCCTCGAGCTGGCACCCACGGGCTACAGCCAGACCAGGCACCAAGCTGCCTCCATCATCCTTGGGGCAGGCAGCAGACATTTGCTTCCGAGTAGACCTGGAACTTAGGAATCTTTTCCATCTTGGGGGTCCTGGGTAAATTTGTACCCTCCGACATCCAGAAATTCACTACCATTTCAAAGGAGGCAATATGATTATGTAGGGAAAGCTGGAGTTTCAGAGATGAAAAGAACTGGATTTCAATCCTCTGTTTATTAGCCTTTCCTCTCATGAATCTGATCCTCTCTCCAGGCCTGAGAAGAAGCTGGGGATGTCTCTGTGGCAGGCTGAATATGTGGCCCCCAAACACGTCCAGGTACTAGTCCTCCAAATCCTGGGAGTGTTACCTTATACAGAAAAAAAGGTCTGTGCAGACATGATGAAGTTAGGGATCTAGAAATGGGGAGATTATCCTTGACTATCTGGATGGGTCCTAAATCACTTCACAAGTGTCCTTATCAGAAGCAGGCAGAGAGGGGTTGCTTGGGTGGCTCATTTGGTTAAGCGTCAGCCTTCAGCTCAAGTCATGATCTCAGGGTCTTGGGATTGAGCCCTGTGTCAGAGGAGCAAGTTGACAGGTGAGAGGCCTCATGGTGCTTTAGATTCCCATATGAGTGGTCTAGACAAATGGCCAATGTTAAGACTGACTCACAGAGTTCTTGGGGTATTGGAGGAAGATTTGCACACACGCGCGCGCGCACACACACATATGGCAGGGCTTCTTACTGTATGAACTTTAGTAATCCCTGGGAGCCGAGCCCTGGCGAATCATCAGTGTGGTTAAAAACAATAGCCACCACCAAAGCAGCCATAATCACCACAAAAGGATTCATTTTTCTACCTTCCAAGAAATATAGGACTAAAGATCTTTGCAAGAAACTTTAAAGATTCACTGACACTTCAAGGCCTCTGGTCGTCTGTCCTCACAGGGAGGTCATCTGGAGCATCCCTGGAGAAAAGGCAGTCCAAGGTCAGGAGGATTGGCTCTGCTGTTCAGACACTGCACTGTCCTCATACCAGGCTAGACGGTGGTGAATCTGAGAACAATGCATCACCCCAGGGCCAGGTACCAGAGAAGTCAGGACATCCCCTACATCCCAGGTCCCACAGAGACTATTCAAATTAGCTAAACTGAAGTCACACTACGCTGCCCCTTTCTTCCAGTGGAAACCACAGTAGAGGCTCTCTTTCACCATGTGCCCTTACCTCTCTGCCTCCTGATGCCTCCTGTGTGGCCCAGTGTGGCGTCACATGCCCCTTCTTCTTGGGAACGGTGAGTATCAAGCTATCTATTCCATGGCAGTCCTTTTCTGATACTGTTGGCCTCACCAGACCTGAAGAATAATCAAGCTCATATTTTGAAACAGTATGTGCTCATTTAAACCCTGGACAGGTATGGCCTGGGAAGCTCAGGTGACCTGTCAAGCTCCTAGCCTTGTGCTGAGCCCCTTGGAGGAGTTCTGGAAATGGCTGTCCTCATTCCTCCCTTTCTCTCTCTTCCTTGACTGTGACCTCATTGACTTGCTCTAGATGCACTAATCTTTCCCAGCAGCCTCATTGCTTACACCTCGCAGTTTATGCTGGCATTGTTCCTCTTCCCAGACAGCTGCCTAAGCAATCCTCTGCTCTCACTGTCCCACTTTGAGAGGCTGAGGGTGAGGTCACAGCATGGTTGGTGCATCAGTGCTTGCATTGCTCAGGCAGTGTTGTCAGAGCCTGAGCATGCATGCCTGTCATCCACCTGCGGTCAGTGACCTGTCAATACCTCATTCTGGAAGCAGTTTTTTCCTCCTCTTGAACTTGATCCAGACCTCACACAGATGAACTCTTATAGGCCAGTTTACATTCCTTTCACTGGGGCGGCACTGAAGAGGATTATCCAATTCTCTAATTTCGGTTATCTGTTCCCCCCTCCCATGCTCATCCCTTCTGCTCAGTCTAGAACTTACCTCTTGGATTTATTACTCCTCATTAGCACCTCCTCCAGGAAAGGTGCCCTGGAGAGAGGGTTGTCTTAGGCGGTTTCCTCTAAGAGCAGAGCCTGAGACATATAGTTTATCTGGAAGTGTGAATCCTGGAAGCTGGAGTGTGGGAGTAAGGAGTGAACAGGATAAGGAGAAAAAAAACCCAACAGAGAAGGTGCATTTGAACTGGTTACCACTGTGGGCATCCCAGGCTCAGTTCCCTGGGGACCTCTGAGGAACTGTGTGGAATGCACCTCAGAATTGTCCTTCTGAATGTCAGAATCCTGGGACATTTATCCACCAACTCCTGTGAGCCGTTGACAGAGGACTGCCCTGGGGGTGGTAACTCCTCCCTATTCCTGGGCTGAACCTGAGCCAAGGCTGAGTGTTCCTCCAGGGCTGAGGAGAGAGGCAGGGAGGCAGAACAGCAGGGAAATCTTTGAGATGAGACTCAAGATGGAAAGCTGGCCGTGGGGCTACAACCATCTACCTCAGGAGTGCAAAAATCAGTGGGCTTATAAGTCAGTGTCCTACAGAGAGGGTGAAATTTAAATCAGTCAGGAGTAGCTTAAGAGAAGGATTTGGAACTGAGGGTTTACAATTGATGACCTAAACTGATGGTTTAAAAAATCACCGGTAGATCTTACCTGCCTGTATTTTTCCTTTCCTCCTTATGTTCAGGAGAGGACTTGACCTGTTTACCACCGACAATTCCTTTAGGATGAATGATTACTGGTTACTTACCTTTGCCAAGGTACCCTTGCATTGTTATTATTCCTCCTCTAATTTGATCAGTCAAGTAACTAACACATTCATCCCCAAAGTCAGACTGGTTCATATTTTGAGATGCAAACGCATGTGATTTTCCTCCTTTGCTTTTCTCCCATCTGAGCGGGTCTTGGCTATACTTTACTGTCTCAGAAAATATTTCTCTTAGATTTGAAAGCAGTGGAAGCCAGCAAGGATTTCTGGCTTTTGTTTTCTAAAAGTATAAGTCTGCAGGAGGATTTACAGAGGAGGCAGAAAGGTGAAAGGGACTTGATGTTCCAGATAATTTGTCTTGGAAATCTCTCCCACTGCTAGAAGGGGAGATGGCCCTTAGCTGAGGGGAGAAAGGAGAAAGAGCAAGCTGTGGTCCAGGAGCAGTGGGGATCCAGAACCTGCTTTCTGTCAGGGCCCCCAGGATGATACAAGTCTCCAGAGAATGGTTGGGTGATACAACTAATTCCTACATCCCAAGCCAGGTGCAGAAGTACTGGAAGAGGTTATAGATAGACTTAGTAGCAACCAGGGCAGATAGGTGATGGATCTTTCCTACACATAGTACTTTGGCACAGAGTAAGATCTTGACTTAAAAATAAATATTTATTTATTTGAGAGAGACAGAGAAGGATGGAGAGAGCATGAACAGGGGGAAGAGCAGAGGGAGAAGGAGAAGCAGACTCCCCACTGAGCAGGGAATTCAACTTGGGGCTTGATCTCAGGACTTTGAGATCATGATCTGAGCTACTCAGGCACCCCAGATCTTTGATTTTTCACGTGACTCTCAGGAAAGGGGAAGGAAAAGGAAGGACTGAAGGCAAGCAAGGCAAGCTTCCTCCCAGCCTGAGAGAGGAGGCTTGAAGTTGGTAATTACATTGATTTATTTAAAATAAGACTTAGATGCCTACTCACCACACAAACATTTGAGTGTTTACTACATGACAGACGTCATGTTTGACATTGAGAATGTAAATTTGACTAAGACATAGCTTCTTGCTTCAAAGATGCACACATCCAGTCAAGGGGGATACTCCTATAGGATGGTGATGATCCAAACACACGTGTAATATATATCTATAATAATAGGTATCTACAGATTTTATGGAGCCTAGAATAGGTGTGGAAGGGTGAGTTACGAGAACATTCTTGAAAAGAGAAGATATTTAAATTGAGCCTCGAAAGGTGGGTAGGAATTCTCTATGTAGAGGATGAATGGGAATGAGTGGGAAGCTGTATGGTCAGTGGGAAGGGTGAAGAATAGCAGGAGTGTGTATTAGTTTTCTGTTCTGCATAACAAGTCACCACAAATTTAGTAGCTTAAACCAACACATGTATTTATTTTCTCACTGTTTCTGTGGGTCAGGACTCTGGGCACCACTTAGCCAGATTCTCTGCTTCAGGGTGTCACCCTACTGCAAAGCATTATGAAACAATTTTCATGGTTCAATAGTGAGGCTATTGGTAAGGGAAAAAATTCCCCTATAATACATAATCTCTGCAGCCCATTTGATAAATATGCCAGTTAATTTACTCCTCCCTTTCAGCCCCCACCAGAAATTGCAGTTCAGTGTCACTTTTTGTTTTTGAGGGAGGTAAACTTCTGCTGAAATTCATGACTCTAACCTTGGAGACTGCATTATCATTAATTTCTCCTTTTCATGAGTTTTTAAACGTTTCCATCTGAACACTAATCATATGAACATGATGTTGACACTCTCCCAAGAAATGGCCAATACCAACAATAGCTCAGGAATGCAGATTTTGACAAGGCTGGATTTGATGATTTGCACATCCTGAGAAACTGTTGGAATTTTGAAGCAAGGCATTGGAATTAGGAGGGCCCAGCCTCTGGATTTACCTGAAAGTAATTTATTACTTGTCCAGCACACTGGTTCCAAAGGGACTCAATATTCCCATAGACTCTTTTCTTCTCAGCATCTTTCAGTGAATCTGCCCTCAGTTAGTTCTGGAATCAGAGATCCTCAGTAAGATTCAATGTGATGTTCTAACCTTGGCCCCAATTATCTCAATATTGGATTTACAATTACACATTACACAGTGTTTAAGAGTGTTGGGGTCACTACTCTTTTGGAGCTGTTTACTTTGGAATTTCCCTGAAGCCTCTGTATATTCTACGGCTCTAGAAGGTGCTGTTCTTTCTTGTGTTAAAAGTTGTATTCTGGGGCAGCCCGGGTGGCTCAGCGGTTTAGCACTGCCTTCAGCTCAGGGCGTGATCCTGGGGTCCTGGAATCGAGTCCCACATCAGGCTCCCTGCATGGAGCCTGCTTCTCCCTCTGCCTGTGTGTCTCTGCCTCTCTCTCTCTCTCTCACTCTCTGTCTCTCATGAATAAATAAATAAAATCTTAAAAAAAAGTTGTATTCTGATAAAGGACTTTGAATGACATTCTCAGTGCTTACACTGTGACTGCTCTAGTCAAGTTTTCTATCGAAATTTTGCTAGGAAGTTACCCATCTTAAGTTGTAAAACTCATTGCCATCAAATGATACAAGATACTCTCTTTTGATGATTTTGATCAGTCTTAAATATTTTTTCTCTCTTTTCTTAATCAAGCTCACAAAAGTTTATCTTTTTGTTGGTGTTTTTGAAGAATGAGATTTTGATTTTATTTCTTTCTTTTATGTTTCCTATTCTCTTTCTAGCTGAAATTAATTCTATTACTCTTTTTCTGATTTATTATGATGAACTCTAAATGTCTTTAATTTTAGGCTTTGAAGCCATTTAAGGCTATAATTTCTAAATACAGCTAATGCTATGTCCTGCAGATTTTATTATAAAGTGGTCACATTCTAAAGACTTTCTAGATCGTTTAAAATTTCAGTTTCACTTCATCTTTGATATAAGGAGCGATAGGACTGTTTCTCAATTTACAAGTAGCTAAAGTAATCATTATTATTATGATTACTATTAAGCTTAAATTGAGCACATGACCTTTACAACTCTTATACAATTTATGAGTTTTCTTTGTGGCCAAGTATTTTATTTATTTTGGCCATAACAAATAAGCATACTTTTCCATTCAGGACATCAGTTCTTATATATGTACTAATATGTACTCTATATCCTCACTTATTTTTAGAATTTCTTGGACTTCATTAAACTGAATACAAAATAAGGGATAAATAAATAAACAATATGATAAATAAACATAATAAAAGGGCAGAAAATGTGGAACAGGTTTAAGATGTTGAGGAAGATTCAAGGATAGGAGAGAAGGAATGAAGGAAAAGCAACAAAGACAAAATTGGTATTTTGTATTTAGAAAATTGAAAGACACTAATTCTCAGTTTAATGAAGTCCAAGAAATTCTAAGAGGGTTAAATAAAGAAAAATCCATATTTAGAAGCAACAGAGAAAAATTACAGGATATCACTGACACGGGGGAAAAATCAAAAGAAGCTAGACAGAAAAGACAAATCAGCTACAAAGGAATGACAATTTGATTTGTAGCTGATTTTGTAACAGCACAAGAAAGCCAAAAAGCCGTACAATAATATTTTTATAAGTGCTGAATCTATATCTAGTTCATATACATTCACTATATTCTACATCTGATGGAAATGCCTTTCAGTTAGAAAAAGAAGTTATTTTCAGATAAAAAAAAAATTATGTATCCACCCAAAGACGTCTGTAGAGGAAATTTGGAAATGTCCATTTCAGGGAAAATAGAAATTATCTTAGATAAAAGATCTGAGAAGTAGGAAGAAAGGGAAAATGTATTAATTGGTAAATATAAAAGTCTGTAGAAACATATATTGATTGGGCAAAAACACTGATAATGATGTCTGATTTGTGGATTAAAACAATAGAACATAAACACTGATTAAGAGTGGCATATAAACTGTTATAGAGGTGATTATAGTTAGTGTTCTGGAGCTCTTGGATTCTTTGTGACAAAGGTAAAGATAGTGATCAATTTTGGATTTCTTAGGTTAAAGTTTCATATTAAAGTATTTGGTGAAAATACCACTAAGGAAGGAAGGAAGGAAGGAAGGAAGGAAGGAAGGAAGGAAGGAAGGAAGGAAGATTATGTATACTTTTCAAATTATTAGAATAAGAAAAGATGGAGTCAATATAAAAAAGGTCAAGAAAATTGCATGTCAACTATAGTTTAATAAAAAAATAGTTCAGGAAAGAAAGGAAACAGAGAGAAAGAAGGAGAAAAGAAATAAAAAAATAGCACAAAACCAAATGATAGAAATAAATCCAAACATCAACACTCTCAGTCAAGGTCAATGAAAAATTAATCCTGATAAAAAACAAAGATTATCAGATTGGATTAAAACTCTTTACGCTATTTTTAAAAAATATTTTATTTATTTATTCATGACAGACACAGAGAGAGAGATAGAGGCAGAGAGAGAGGGAGAAGCAGGCTCCATGCAGGGAGCCCGACATGGGACTTGATCCCTGGTCTCCAGGATTACAGCCCGGGCTCAAGGCGGCACCAAACCACTGGACTACCGGGGCTGCCCTTTATGCTGTCTATTAATAACGACATTAAGGACAAAGAAAAGTTGAAAATAAAGGATGAAAAAACATGTACCAGGTAAGTAGCACCAGAGTTGATATATTATATTCATGAAATAGACATGCAATAATATTTAGCAGAGAAGAAATGAATCACTAGATAGATATAAAAGATTCAGTTCTCTGGAAGATTGAAAATTCTACATATGTATACATTTAATAAAATAAATGTTATTAGTCACAACAGATAGTCACAACATATCTAAATAATTTTCTTGTTTTAAAAGAGTTTTACTTATTTATTTGAGTGGGGGAGGGGGGAGGGAGAAGAAGAGAGAGTTCCCAAAGTACTCTCCACTGAGTGCAGAGCCCAGTGAGGGGCTTAATCTTACTACCCTGAGATCATGATCCTAAGATCATGATCCCACCCAAAACCAAGAGGTGGCCGCTTAACTGACTGCCACCTAGGTTCCCTTAAAATGCCACAACATATCCAAAGCAAAAGTTAATAAAAGTACCTGGGATAAAAGATAAGTCCATCATGGCAGGGCCAATAAATATATGGAATATTTGAATGGTACAATTAAACTTGATCAAATGGGCACGTTTATAATTAATTTCAAAAAAACATATTCTTCTAATGTACATGTGAATAATTTATGAAAAACAATCACCTATTAGGCTACAAAGCACATCTTCAAAAATTTCAAAGGACTGACAATGTAAGAAGCATGCCATGTGGCCAAAACATAACTGCTTTTGTTATCTGTTTATACTCAAAAAAGATGAGTAGAAAAATTCACAAGTGTGGGATTGTAAAAAATATATTTACTAATTAATCAGTGAGTAAAAAATCATATCAATACGAATGGCACTGAAACTTGTGAGGTGCAGCTAACTTAGGATTTGGAGGGAAATTTGAAGCCATACCAAGGAAAAAGAAGGCTAAAAGTTAATGAAATAAGCATCCAATTTAAGAAATTAAGAAAAGAACAATAGGCTAAACCTACAGACAGTAGAAATAGAAGTTAAAAGCACTGTCAGATAGGGAAAATGAATAAGGTCATAGGAGAGGTCTTTGTAAACACTAATATGATTGACTAAACTCTGGGCAAGAGGAAAAAAATAAAAATAATAAGCCAAATAAAATATACAAAAGAGCCACAGATATGTCAGATACTCAAATGATAATGAGGAAATATTATAAATTCTTTATGACAAAAGAAGTTAAAAAGCTAAAGTGGAGAGATTTCTGAAATATATATATTATTGCAATGGTATCTAAGAAAAAATTATTGCAAGTGATTCAAGAAGAAATGGAAAATCAGAGTAGTCCTAGAACTATTAATCAATCGTTTTTAAATCTTCCCTTACAGAAAGGAGCATGCCTGGATGAATTTACAGGTCAAGTTCTCCTTAACATTTGACAAACAGAAAATTTCAGTCTTAGATTAATTTTTCTGAAGAATATAGAAATGGGATCACTTCTCAGTTCATTGAAAGAGGCTAGCATAATTTTGATGCCACATCAGTAAAGGAAATTTTAAAAAAGGATAATCACAGGCCAATTTCATTCCTGAATATCAGTACTGAAATTCTTTGCAAACTACTATCAAATTGATTCAATATAGATAGAAACACAGCATCTCATCTCCAAGCTTGGTGTTATGGGCATGAAAGTTTGGTTTAGCATAAGAAAAATTAATTAATGTAATTCACTGCATTAATAGAAAGGGCAAAACTATTTGATCACCTCCATAGATACAGAAAAAAAGCACTTGATAAAATTTAACATTGATGACAGAAACCTTTAGCAAACTAGCAATAGACTGAAACTTTCTATACTTGATAGTAGTTACTATAAAAATGCTTTCAGCAAATATTGTACTTAATGGTGGAGCAGGATAAGGGTGCATGCAATTATACTTTTTTCTCTATGGTGCTAGACCGCCAAGGCAGAGTAGGAAGGCAATATAAAGAACTATACAATGAATAGAAAACAAGGACAAAATTGCAGAATTGTCTGCAGCATACAATCAAAGATAAATAAAAAAATAAATGTACTCAGCCTATTTGAACAATGTTCCTCCGATTGTTTTCTTTTTTTTTTTTTCCTTGTTTTCTTAAGACTTTACCTCTAGAGCATAGTTTCTCAGCCTTGACACTATGGACATTTTAAATTGGTTAATTCTTTGCCATGCGGGCTATCTTGTACTTTGTAGGATGCTTAGAAGCATTCCTGGCTTTTTGTCTTCCAGTTGCCATTGTGAAGGCTAGACACATGGGAAAGTTTCTACCCACAACCTCCTGTTGCAGCTACTTTATTCTTCACACCCTTCAGTGCATCTGGCTCGTAGAAAGGACTCCACAAGAGGAGAGCCTAGTCTTTATCACCCAAGGAGGCTGTGCTTTTATGAGTTCTCTCTTGTCTCCAGGAGAGATAGTTAACAATTAGACCCTCAGAACCTGTTTGAACAAAGGAGAAATGGAGGCTTCAATCCTCCGGAGTTAGGGGCTGAGGGAAAGGTGTGGTGTGGCAGGATAGAGCCTTTGCAAGTTAGGAAACTCTCCGTGAGTTAGAGAGAAATGGTTAGGGTATGTGTCCTGTATTGGAGGCAGGTTTAGCATGGGTTACAAATATTAAGAATCCAATGTAAGACCATATCACACTAGAAATCCAGACTACCCCCATTTCAGTTCCTGGGTAGCTTGGCATAAATTTTTCAATAGCTGTATAAGAAAATAAGAGCAAAAAATTGCTCATTATTGTCTACCATGTGCCAAATCTTTGAAGAAGCAATGGTTCCTTAATCAGTTAGGACTTCATTTGCAAGCAACAGAAAGCTCAAGTGGTTTAAACCATAAAGGAATTTGTCATGTCACACAATTGTGAAGTCTTGAGGGGTGTGTGTGTGCAGGAGGAGGGGTTGTTCTCTAGGCTCATGTGGTCATCCGGGCTGGGGCTTGGTCTCTGTGGTTCTCTGGGTCCTGCCTTCCTCTGGATGGCTGCCTCATCCTCAGGGAGGCAGCCAAATCTCTGCTGTAGGTTCCTGGGGCCACATGCTTCCTTATCTGTAACTTCTCTTTTCTTCATTTGTTGCACAAATACCTTTGCTCTGAACCAATCACTCTGAGGGTGACAATGTGCTCTGACCACCTAGGCCAGTGTTGTGGGCCGCCCACCCCTCAACCCCAACCCAGTCACTGTGGTGAAGGGGGGGTGTAGTCAGAGCCAACTGAGACCTGAACTTAGAGCCAGGGTGGAGACACTGCATCCCCTCCTAGACAGCAGGGCTTCTCCACAGGGGTGAGGGGTGTAAGGTACTGGGGAGCCAACTATGATATCCATCACCCCACAGACTCTGAGGTTGAAGAAACTTGATTAACAGAGGTGTCGCACTGTGGAGCAGAACCTCCATGGACTTCCGCAGCTCTCAACAGAGTGTCTGTGGTGGGGCTGGAGGCAGGGGTTGGAGTAGCCCCGCTCAGGGAGGCAGAAGCCACATATTAACATGGTTGTAACTTCTGCTGCTCTGGGCCTGTTTGCTCTTTGACCTTTTCCTCATTCTTCTCCTGCTCTTCATTGCAAGGGAACAGACATCCATCTGCCTTCCCCATGTCCTGAGGTAAGTTGGCTTCTACCAGGGTTTTGCCAATGGGAGGCACTGGCAGATGTAGGTGGGTAAGGAAAAGACAGAAGTCAGGGTATTTCACCCACCCTGTGCCCCTGGCAGCATCCAGCAGTAGTAATGTTGCCTCTGAGTCCATGTCTCCAAATCCCATGGGACGAGGATGGTGTGGTTCCAGAATCCCCCCAGCATCTCTGGCCCAAGGATCCTGGATCCACTTCATATTCCCTCTTTCCATCCAGCCAACATGTGACCAATCTCTGGGTTGCATCATCATCCTCTCCCGTTTGGCTTCTCAATTCTTCCAGTCAAATTCATGCCTTGTGTCACCAGTTCCTAGAGCTAAGTTTCCTCTGGTTTAAACATTTAGAGAGTTTTTTCTTTTCCCAGTTGTTCCAAACCTAAGCCTTGGTTTTTTCTAGCCTAGTGTGGCCTGGAGAAGCAAGGGTTATATGTTGAACTAAATTAAGCTGAGACCTCCAGGGTGTGACTGACCCAACCTCTACACTTCAGTAAGCAGCTCTCTGTTCGAAATTAAAATACATCTCCTTTTTTTCCCCCTACATCTCTGGAGTCAGGGGCTGAGGGGATGGTGTCCTTGGGGATGAAGTATTGTGATTGTCAATAGCAGTAATGACAACTGATGGAACGTTTAGGTCTGATTTACAGGCAATGCTGCATTTGCATTAGTGTGGTAGGTTTAAAATAACATCCATGCATTAGATGATATTCAGATTTAATGGAAAAATAATGACTGCATTAAATCAGGTTTTATTGTTATGGAGGGTTTTAATTTGGCAGGACCACTTTCCTTTTGTGATCTAGAAAGGGCTCAGTTGACGAAGGTGGAGCTTCCATGCTGATTCTTGACCTATATCCATTCTGCAGTCCCCCAGAAATGACTGTACCTTTTAAAGCCAGTTAACCTTTTTCTTTCGTTTTTGGTTTTTTGTTTGTTTGTTCTTGCAAGAAGGTGGTTTTCACTTCTTAAAACCTTACAGATTAATTTAAAAGTAATAAAAATTAAACAGAAGTCATTGTTCTTCCCTGTTTTATGAAATGGCATTTCGATTGTGGGGTTTTTTTTTTTTTAAGAGGAAATGCATCATTAAAGTCGCTGCATTATTTATCAGAGAGGCTAATGAAATCATAACTACAGTAAGTGAAGACATGTAGTATGGCACTGGTTTGAAACACTGCCTATAAAATCCCAGTTAATCACCGTGGGACCAGGGCCTTTTATACTTCAGCTCATGAATCTGAAAGCATTTCAGTCCTTGTGTAAAGGTCTCAGAATTCTTGATTCTCACCAAGGTAGGAAAGTCAAAGTTATGGGGTGACAACAAAATTTGGCCAGAGTTTGCCAGCAGAGGCATGATCAACAGATTTTAATGGGACCTCAAAAGATGTTTAAAAGATTGCCTCCCATCTTGCTTGTCCTTTGCTGCCATGTTACCTGTTAATTTATTGATCTCTCCACCTGTCCAGATCCCCATTCATGGGGATGAAAGCTCTAACGAAGAGAAAGGAACCATGGAAAACACATAGACCTGTCCCCAAGTTTACAAAGGAGGAAGTTGAAACTAAGGATTTAAGTGACCTGCTAAGAGCAGGATGAAAACCCAGATCCTTCCTGGTTACCTCATTACCCATCTCTTAGCAGCATGGTGTGCCTTGGGGCCTGGGCTTAGAAGTTCTGAAAAGGGTTGGGAGTCATATGCTTAAAGAGGTGATCTCCTCCTGGGTCTCCCCTGCTCCTCAGCCTCACTTGTACCTGTGTCAGCAATGAGTCCACATTCTCTGTCTTCTGTGCCAACAACCACTGCCTTTATTGTTCTTCTGTCCATGTCTTTGCCTCCTTCTTTTTCCTTTCTCCTTCACTCATTGTCTCTTCTGCCAATATTTCCTCACATTGAAAAGTGAGGAAATGAGGCCTGGCAAGTGGGCTGTTATGGGCATGGGTGCAAAATCCTGGCATCTGGGAAGGCCCCTTAGGCGAGCACTGGGAGGTTCTCCAGCATCCCACTGAAGTTGTTGGTTATCTTGGCCCGGGAGCAGGCTAGAGTCTTAGTATTCACCATCCAGCATTAGGAGTGGCTTGAGAGAGGTGACAGAGACAAGTTCAAGCTTTTGCTGTTTCTTTACTCCACCTGACAGGACTGGACTGTTAGGCTGGAATGCACCCAGTCTTACATAATCTTGTAGCTTTTGTGTAGTCCTCTCTTAGCTCTTTCCTGACTCCTCCAGGAAATCCTTGACCTTCAGGGTTGTGCTCCCAGAAGCTTCCCACCCTGTCTCCTTCCTGCACACTCTCCTGGTTACAAGGCCCTACAGATCCCGGGTAGGACACCTGACCCTACCTGGACCAAGAAGGACCTTTTTAGGTCATTTGGACTTGGGGCTCATTTTAGGATTCATCTTCCTCCAGGTGGTGAATGAACCATAGACGTAACATTTGTAAGCTGTTGGAGATCTTGTCTAGAAAGTCAACAGAATGAAAGAAGTGTGAAGCTGATACATGCAAATAAACAGAGCTGAGAGATAGTCCAAATACACTTAATTCTCTTTGCCCCCCAGGCCCTGTGAACACCTGCCATGCATGCAGTGTGGAGATGTGGTGTTCCCTGGATTCTGAATCAAAACCAGTACATTTCCTTTGGTGCTCTAGATCTAACTGGGTCTCTGTCACTGCCACCACAAAGGGCCTTACTCTTCTATCTCTATTGACTGATTGATCACTTCATTCATGCATGACTGTACGTGTGCATTCAGAAATGTTGTAAGTACCCACTAAGTGGTACCTTTTATGGCTTTCACTCCTTATCTTGCTTGCATTATCCAATCAGATAAATGCTGAAAAGATTATTTTTAAGAGCTATGTTAGTTTAGATAGTTGGGATAGAAGGACTCGTGAAGAGGGTTCTGGGTGGGAGTTTATGAGGGGTCTTAAGAGGTAGGAGTCCACTGTGGCTTTATGAACACGTAGTTAAACAATCTATTACCAACCACCATGGCATATTTATTATTCACTGGAAGCTACCAAGAGAAGAGAAGAGAAGACATGTTCCTTGTTTTTGAGATGCTGACAATGGAGGCAGGAAAGGCTTGAGTTAAATGTGAACCGCTTGCAAATAAGGAGGGGAGAAACAGGAGGGGAAGGACATGGAAGGGGACATGGTTAGGACGGCCTAACACATAAGGGATGCTTAGCTCTTGCTAAGATCAACTGGCACTTTCATAGCACTTCTCATTCAAAGATCTCAAGGTATATGATGAATACGAGCTCACCATGGCTCACCAGCCCCTTGGGAACCAGAAATGCAGAACAAGAAATAACACGAGACCAGAAGGGAAAGGAAACATGCTTAATAGATGGTCCAGGGGGAGTCAGGGAAGTAGAATGTAATTATCAGTACTGGAAGTGGGACATAATCACCAGTAATGAACGAGCTCTCAGATTTTGATCCAAGGTGATAATACCACACTGGCAGCTCAAATACAAGGGAATCCTGAGTACCAAGGTTTAGTTTCATTCCTTATCACCATATACATTTCTCATTCTGCTATGCATGAAAACTTCTGATTTTGAATTTCTCAAAATATTGTTTCCAGGCTAGATACTTCCTGCAAAGGCTGCATCCCATCCATCTGTCCTACATAATCAGCAGACATCCTTCCATTTGCCTGTAACTCCTGACATTTCCCTCTTAAGCCACCCGGAGCCTGCATAAGTGATGAACAAAGGGATTTGCCCCCTTGGGACTTTAGAGAAAGACAGATAATGATGCAGTCCTCTTCCTCCTTCCCATTCCCCTCCTTGCCTCATTTCTGATGTGGACTTCTCAAAACTTCTCCAGGTGCCACCTGGTTCCATGTCTTTTACCATCTCTGCTTCCCCTACTTCAACCAGCCCTGAAGACCCGAGCAGTTCAGGTTGATCAGAAAGGCCAGTACTGAGTGGATTGCCCTCAGACCTAGGTTCTTTATGTAGATCTGACTCAAAGGGATACAAACTACCCATAAAATGGAGTATTTTTTTCAGGAACAAAATTTTTATCTCTGTCCTTGAGCTTCCACTTTTCCTAATACAGAAAATGGGATCTCAATACTTTCAGGTAAAGTCAGTGAATTTTCAAAATTTCTCAGTCACTTTAGGTTAAACATTTTAGTACATTTGGGGATTTTTATCCTCTTTTATAAACTACATTGCCCCTCAGGTGGATGTTAAGCTTTAGGTAGGGGGCTGTTTACTCAAACGTCCCTCGGCTGTTTCTTGGTGTCTATCTGGCAATGTTTTCTGCTGCCAGTCTCTGAGATGTGCCTTGTGTCACCTTGTCCTTAGGTTGGCCTGCTGAGCTGTAGCCTCATGCTTCTCAGGTTGTTGGTGGGTCATTGAAAGGGAGAAGAGTCCGGTCCTGACTCACACATCTACATTTTGATTCTCTCTTTTTGTACCTGAACCCCTAGCTTTTGAGATTTACACCGAAGAATTGGATGTTTTTGTTCTATTTTCTTTCTGACCTTCTAAGTCCTCTTTCCACCACCCCTGGAAAAATGACAGGTGTATGTTTGCAGCCCAAGAGAAGAGCGATCAAGAGGAAATGGAAAGAATATTTATTTATTTATTTATTTATTTATTTATTTATTTATAAAAGATTTTATTTATTTATTCCTGAGAGAGGCAGAGACATAGGCAGAGGGAGATGCAGGCTCCCTGCAAAGAGCCCAATGTGGGACTCGATCCCAGGACCCCAGGATCACGACCTGAGCCAAAGGCAGATGCTCAACCACTGAGCCACCCAGGCACCCCTAGGAAGATTTTAGTTAGTAACTCAAAGTGTTATTTTTTCAAATAAGTCAATTCTTCCATTACGTAGATGTATTTGTATTTGAATGCAAAGCAAAAAACTAAAATCTCCAGAATTTTTTGTTTTAGTCAAAGCTTTTAACAAGGCACAGTATTTCTATACTCCCATTTTCTCACAAGGACCAGCAGGAAATATGGGTGGGGGACAGTGTAAATAAGCTGAAATTACTCATGTGTATTGATGGTATAGCTCAGAAATCAAGGGTTTGTTGTTATTGTTTTTAGTTACAAGCAGGAAATCCCATTTCATCCATTATCAGTCCATTATCACAAGTGAGATGCAAGACCAAGATAGCACAATTAACAATATGGAAACTTAACAGATTTGGGAATGGTGTATTTGAAACAGAGGTCCAGAGGTCACCCATACCAGGAAGAAATATGTCAAATTTACTCTCAACATATGACATTTTTAGATGGAAATATATGAGATTGTTTTCACCACCTAGAAAAGGAGAAAAAAAAATACATGTGTAGTAGCTCTAACATTTATATTTGCCTGTGTGCTTTCACCTCTTGTTTCCTCGTCAGTGACACTAGAGGATTTTGACTCCAGTTGCTACTCAGGTGGTTCATTTCAACTTGGTTCTTCCTCCTGGAAAACTTAATGTGACATATTTTATTTTGAACTACAGTATTTTTAAAAAATTAGCAGGTAAAATCTCCTGTCGGGGGAAACATGTTTGTGTTGCACAGTTATTATTTCTTCTTAGATTTGCAGCCTGCATAATCTGCACAAAACTCACACTGCTTAGCACTAAGATGGAGTGGATCCTGTTTAAGGATAAAAGAAATAGTCGACTGTGGTATGGGGAGGGTCAGGGAGGAAAAGTCATGGCCAAGTCAGAGGAAGTGAGGTGGTGCCTACAAGAGACCTATTACATGATCTGGAGGTGAAATCAGAGATGAATTTTTTTTTTCTGAGACTTTTTTTTTTTCCATAAACTTCATACGAAATAGTAAATCGCTTGTTGGAAGTTGCATTAATATGTCCGGTCAAGGACATAAAAGCACACCAATTTACTATACTGTCATCTTAGAATCCAACTTACTAGGTTGGTCATATTGCATGAGAAGGTAGCACGTTCCAGGGTCATTCCACTGAAGCCTTCATTCTGACAGATGTTAAAGGACAAGTCAGAGTGAAATTCTCATCTGCAGGCAACAGAGGTTGCCTCTGGATGACTTAATAGGAAGAGAAAGGTACTTGAATTCATGTTTCCTGATGGAAGACTGGAGAACACCTTGAGACAATGGTCAGGAGCCCAGGGTGAGGTAGGTGACTAGAATCACAGCTAAAACCATGCCCTGGGGACCGCCTGGTAGGACACCACTGCCACCACCTGTAGATACTTATCACTTTCCTTGCACCCCCAATGGCTCTGAGCTCTGAATCTTGTGCCCATCATAGCTCCCAGGAGTTTGCACTGCTTCTGCTTTTCCTCCATTTACTACAGAGTCCAAGTCCCAGGAGGCAGCAGCCCATTGGCCCTAAGGGCATGTGATGCCCTGGTTCCCACAAAGTGAGGCAGGGGGATTCTTTGCCTTTTACCTCCTGTGGAAAGAGGTAGGCTTTGCCTCTCTGCAAGATTCTCACACAGTTGGGGATTCCCTAAACAGAAGAAGCTACTTGAGATGTCTGCCAGCCAAAAAATGATAAATGACAACAGGATGCTACATAGGAAAAGGTTCCACAGTCAATTAATTTTGGAAAATGCCAGGTTTAACAGATTTCTTTACTATAGGGGTTTTCATATGATTGCATGCACGGTGAATCTCCAGGAGGGATTACAGGACCCCCTCCCTCTTTATCATCCTACTCGAGTGCTCCACAGAAAACATTGCATGAAGCACTACTTTAAAGCAACTAGCAACACTATTTTTTCTCACACTTAACCTCAGCAAACCAGTCTCTTCACTGACACATGCCTATGTTCCTAGGCATGCAAATTCGAGCTGCAGTTTTGAAAATTTTCAGGCTGTACTGCTACCTCACGGTTGGGTTAGTTTTCGTGATGAAGGTAAGATTACTATTCTATGTTAGCAGCACCCACCAGGGCTTTCCCTTCTCGGGTATGCATGCTTGGTTTGATCCTCTAGCCATATTACGGCTGTGCACTTTTCCTTACTGCAGCATCTCCATTTGTTCTTGGCACATTGTCCAACTTGCTCGAAGCAGTTAATGTAGCTTTAGAAACTGTCTAAGAGAGTAGCTTATGTCTGAGAGACCCTGGCTCTACACAGACGGAGAAGCTGCCAAGATTAAAATTCTCTGATAACTCAAAACAAATGTCCTGCTTATTTTTATGGTGCAACAATGTAAGAGCACGTAATGCAACAACCAAACAGGGAATGACCTTTCATCCATAGTCAGCATAGGAAATTGCTCCTATCTGTATTCACCGATGATGTCTAAACTTTAGGTCAGAGTCGTATTTTATTTGAAGATTGGTAAGCTGAAGACCCTATCTTCCCATGCAAATCTCAGCCTTAGCTCTCTAGGCAGCGAAGGTAAATATAAATAATATGATTGACCTAAATCAGTCCTGAAGTTGGGCTTTTTAAAAATGGCATTATTTAATATTTCTTTTTTCGAACTTTCACACTTAGGGCTTTCTTATTATCCTTCAACTTTTACAAAATAAAAAGCTAGCATTATGAGGTAGAGCCACTCATTAAAAAAATATCTTTTTGAGGGCCCAAGTGTGGCTCAGTCTATTAAGCTTTGGACTCTGGGTTTCAGCTCAGGTCATGATCTCAGGATCCTAGGATCGAGCCCACACTGGTTCCATGCTTAGTGAGAATCAGCTTGTACCTCTTCCTATCCCTCTCCTTCTCCCCTCTGCCTGTTCATTCTCTCTCTCTCTTTCTCTCTCTTTCTCCTTCTAATAAATAAATAAAATCTTCAAAAAAAATCAAAATAAAAATATCTTTTTGGATCCTATTATGTGGAAGGCCTGTGCTAGATGGAGGGGGTAAACTCGTGAATAAGACCTTTTTCATGCCTTTAATAGCTTATGCTTAAATTGTGAATTTGCTTATTTAAAAGACTTTTCAGGCCAACTATAATCCAGGCATTGTGGTGACAGCTCAGGTAAAGCAGTGAACAAGAAAATAAAGGTTTCTATTCTTTGGAACATAGATGTAGTGGGGGACACTGACATTAAATCACATAGCACATAATTATTTATTTAATCATGCTTGCGATCGGAGCCACAAGGGATTAGACCAGAATGCTGTGAGGATGTGGTAGAGCATGTCCTGTCAGGAAGTGGCCTGTGAGCTGTGCTCTAGAGGATGGACAGGAATAAATGTGATGGAGACATGGAAAGGGGAGGAGAGAAGAAATAAGAGTTTTGGAGCAGAAGAGCCTTTTGCTGGTCACAGAGGAAGGGTGTCCTGACTGGGCAGGGCCTTGGAAACCATGGGAGAATTTTGGTGTTCGTACTAAGCGCAATGGGAAGGCACAGAGCAGGTTTCCTCAGGAGAGAGATGTAATCAGATATGACCTTTAGAAAGGTCATGCTGGCCTTGAATGTTGGATGGCTTGCAAGGGCAGAAAAGGAGGCAGAAACACCAGTTGGGAGGTTAGTCCACTAATTCCAGTGGGAAGTGCTGGGAGGTTGAATTAGAATAGGTATGGAAGGATGATGGTAAGAGGTATATAGCTACAAGAGACATATAGGAGTCCAAGGCAGGAGAACTGGATACTTAATTGGATGTGGGAGTTATTTAGGAGAAAGTCAAGTAAATTGGCAATTATAATATGCTGTGCTAAATGCTCTAAGAGATTTTAGGGGCATCTGGCCAGCAAAGGTACATGCAAATAAAACCACAAAGGAACTCAAGTCATATATAGTTTATTTGAAAACACTGGATATAAACACTGAAAAGTTAGCTCAGAGTCAGGGCACTAACTGCCAGTCATCACATGAGTGATAGAGGCATCATGGTTTGTAGGTATTCTCAGTCAGTTGTGGATAAAGCTAGCCAGGGAAGGCTTCATGCAATCGATGGCACCAGCTAGAGCCTTGGGCAAAGGAAGGAAGAAGGGCAATCCTGTAGAGAGAACACATGGAGGAGGGTGAGGAGGAAGAAAGAATAGACATAACACATTTAGGGAGTACCAAGCAGACCGGTTGTATTAAAATGGGGGCTTGGAAGGGAAAGGTTTGGAAAATATGATTGGAAGTTAGGTTGGGAGCAGCAGTGTTGTTGCAGAATTCTATAAAAAATTTTAAGTGTTAATTTACACCTGGATTATTATGAATAAGCTGAAAATTTCACGTACTAGGAAAAACTCAAGTTCCAGGTCTCCTTGGGCCTTTACTACAGTGAAATCTCCTCCCCCCATCCCTGGCTTTATTGAGATGTAATTGACATACAGCATCACGAGTAAGTTTACTGGGCACAGGGATCCCTGGGTGGCGCAGCGGTTTGGCGCCTGCCTTTGGCCCAGGGCGCGATCCTGGAGACCCGGGATCGAATCCCACGTTGGGCTCCCGGTGCATGGAGCCTGCTTCTCCCTCTGCCTATGTCTCTGCCTCTCTCTCTCTGTGACTATCATAAATAAAAATTTAAAAAAAAATTAAAAAAAAAGTTTACTGGGCACAACATGTTGATCTGGAAATTATATATCAGGAAATGATCAGCTAACACACTCATCAAGTCACAGAATTACCATTTCTTTTTTGTAGTGAGAACATTAAAAATTCACTCTTAGCAACTTTCAAATAAATGGTACCCATTGAGTATTCTTGGCTGCCTTGTCAAATATTAGTTGACTATATATGCAACATCTTATTTCTGGGATCCTGATTCTGTTCCATATATCTATTTGTTTATTTTTATGCCACTATTATACTGTTTTGATTGCTGTAGCTGTGCTTTTGAATTCAGTTTGCTTATATTTTGTTGAGAATTTTTGTGTCTATATTCATCAAGGATATTGGCCTTAAGTTCCTTTTTCCTTGTTGTATTCTTATCTGGCTTTGATATTAGAGTAACACTAGTCCTGCAGAATGTGTTTAGGAGTGTTCCCTCCTATTTGATTTTTTTGGAAGATTTTGAGACAGATTCATTTAAATTCTTCCTTAAATGTTTGATAGAATTCACCAGTGAAACCATCTGGCCTTGGGCTTTTCTTTGCTGGGAAGTTTTAGATTATCAATTCAATCTCTTTACTCACTATTGGTTCATTCAGATTTTTTTTTTAATTATTTCTGATTCAGTTTTGCTAGGTTGTATATTTTTTAGGAATTTATCCATTTCTTTTAGGATATCCAAGATGGTGGTGTATAATTGTTCATAGTAGTCTCATGATCCCTTGTATTTCTGTCGGATCAGTTGTAGTGTCTGCTTTTCATTTCTGGTTTTATTTTATTTAGATCTTTCTTTTTTTTTCTTAATCCAGCTAAAGTTTTGTCAATTTTGTTTACCTTTTTAAAAATTTTTATTTTTTTAATTTAAATTCAATTTGCCAACATATAGTACATAATTATATTCTGATGTTATCATTTTAAAAAAACAGTTTTTAATTTTATTTGAAATGCCACACCCTCAGAGAAGTCGTCCTTGGCCATCAGTCCCCAAACAGCCTTTCCTTTTATTATTTTATTCTTATATATCAGATGCTCCTGTGTATTTCCCTCCCATTGTTAACCACAATGTGCCAATATCCACTTGTTTACCATCTGCCTTGTCCACTAGGATGCAAGCTCCACGTGTGAGGATTTTGTGTGTTGCCCCTCTGTATCCTTGACCTTTAGAGTGGTGTCCAGTTGAGGCACAGTACAGACTTGGTTGCAAAGTGGGTATTGTGTGGGCAGGAATACAGAGTTTAGATTCAAAATGAAGACAGATCTGGTATATTCATTCAAGGAAAATAGGACTCCCTTTGGGTTGCCAGACAATTTCAGAGCTCTGTTCAAAAACAAACACATGGAAAACAACATACTAGTCTTTTTATAGTCTTTGAAAGTTTGAAACCCCCTTATTGAGACTCCTTTTGGAATCAAGTTATGCAAATATTCGGGATGTTCAAAGTGTGAACACTTAAAATGTTTAAAATACTTTTCTAATTAAGCATTTTGTGAGATGTCTTTACTTTCATGTTCAACTTTTCCACTTATCTTTTAGTTAATATCTTAAATAACTCTTCCATTTGACTTTCTAACGAAAGCATTGCTAGTTGACTCTAAAATTGGATTTTACTGAACACTGTAAATAGGAGGAAATTACATCCTGGTCTGCAAGATCAGGAGGAAACATGAGGCTGCTTTCACCTATAGTTGCAGCTTTCCATTGTTTTAGGATGGAAGGTTCCTGGTTACTCTGCTCTTGGGCATGGATCATCTCCGGGGTCCTCTGAAGAGAAAGGGTGAGTTCTACTTTCAAGACTGGATGAAAGTAATCCTGCCACACGACTGAGGGTTGTTTGAACGTCCAAATATCTTTTGAGACCTGAACTCAGGATCCCTGAGATCAAGACCTGAGCCAAGATCAAGAATCAGATGCCCAACCAACTGAGCCACCCAGGTGCCCCCAGTTGGAGCCTCCACATATCTTGTGAGTGCTGCAGAGATAAAAATTCTTGTTGAGCAGTAGATACTACAGAGCCCATCAGCTTATTGATAAAGCCTATGGACTATAGAGTCATACTTCCTGGGTTTCAATCTTATCTCTTCTGTTTGCTAGCAGGGTGACTTAGCAAATTACTCAACCTCTCTGTGCCTTGATTTCTTCAACTGAGAAAGGGGGATGCTGATTATTGTACCTATTTCAGTATACTGTGTTGTGAGAAATAAATGAAATAATATGCATAAAGCCTTTTTAAAGTGTCTGTTTTCTTTTCCTTTATACATTTGTTTTGTTTCTTAAATTCCACATGAGTGAAATCATATGATATTTGTCTTTCTCTGACTGACTTTTTTTAGCATTATACTCTTTAGATCACTATATTGTATGCTTGAAGCTAATTTAACACTGTATGTTAACTATACTGTAATTAAAATTTCTTAAAGGGTCTGGCACACAATAAATGATTAATAAATGTTATCAATTATTTTGTACACTGAGTATATGGGGATCTTTGTCCCTACACAGACCTTTTAACTGAGCCTTTCAACCATTAAAACTCATGTTTTGACAAGCAGCATTCAGATTTTACCCAGTTCCTGTTGGCCTGCCCACTTCTTTTTTGTCTGGTTGGTCAAACTGGTTGTTTGACCTCCCTTCAATGGGCTTCCATGGCCTGCTCTTAACTGCTAATTTTTCTTGACTGACTTTCTTGCCCATGACCTTGAATGGTCTTTGGGGAATGTTACTTTTTATATCACAGGTAAGAGGCACTGTACTTCTATATCTTCCTTGACCCTGATTAGTGAGGAGTGATGATGGAGGACCCTTGTCCTCTGCCTACAATGAACTTTCATCAATTCCTAGATCTTTAGTATTGAGCATAAATAAAATGATGGTAGCACCATATGTTAGGGTGGGCCATGACATGGACTTATCTAGGAGAGGACCCCCAGCCATCCAGGTGATTATCAAGAACGAAGGGGACTAGGTTTGTTTTTCAACATAGCCCCTTATAGTCTTAGCACGCTTCTCTCTCCTCCTGCCTCACCATTCATGGTGTCTGGGGAATGGCCTTGTCTGGGGCAGACCCATTGGATTCTTTTACATAATCAGAATCAGATGTGAATATAGACTTTTTTCTTTTGGTCAAACATATAGCAAACGACCCCATAATCATTCAGTGCTACATGAATCTAGAAATAAGCAGGCATTTCCTGATGCACCAGAGGATAATTTATCTGGGTTTCGCAGTTATTCAGTCCTTTGCTGTTGGGATGGTCTTCATTGCTTTCAGTTATTTCCAAGCATCTTCATTCTGTCTTGTGGTTCCATTTAAAACTTCACATTTTCCCAGGAGACTAACCCTCCATTGATCATTTTGGTTGTCAGTAGCTGGGATGAAGCATTGCTGGTGATAAACTAACACAGCTGAAGGTCCCAGGAAATTTTTCACATGGCATCTACTGCATCTAACAGCAGGCTGCTCTTCTTCTACCAACGTGACACCCTGTGTGGTGGTTGCACCGTGAATGAAGGATTGCTGAGACACCTGAGTTTCCTCGGAAATGTTGCTGCTTAATCCACACGTGTAGTTAGAATTATGAGGACAAGGAGGGTGAGTTTCATCTACTTCAGTCTCCACACAGCATGTTCAGATAATAAATTCCCGGCTCATTTTCTCATTCTGGCTCTGCAAAAACTCTTTGCTCAAAAGCTGCCACTATCCTTTTAAAAATTCTCTGGCAGTCCTGGAAGCTAGGAAAGTTTTACTTTCAAACAAGAATGTTGGTGTTTGTATCACTAAGTTCTTTATTTAATTACAATAACACATTGTTTAAATTAAGTTTCCTTTGGAAAAAGTAAGGGTTTAAGTGAAGAGGAAAACATTATGTCAAAGTAGACTAAGTTTTGAGAGACTGGAAACTCTGTTTTTCCAAAAAAGAAAAATTCTGAAGTTTTTGTGGAGTTCTCTTCCCCATGGTCCATTTGCCCACACTGAAGCCTTCAATTAAAACTGGTTCTCTGCCCCCTCACCTGAGTTAAGTCTCAGAGAGAAGTATTTTCATAAAGGCAAGCCAGGCCTCCAATCAGGACTCTGGCAGGCCTTCTAGGTGCTTGAGAGTTGAGTGTTTAACTTTAAAATCAGACAGTGTCAGTTTCCTTCTTTAAAGATGCCAGTTTCAGATGGATGTATTAAGCATATTTTCACAGTCTGGAAGATGTGTAATAGTTAGCTGTAGACCATCAAATGATGGACAAAACTGACCAGAATTCAGGAAGTGGTGGTTATAAGTACATGTGACTAGCTAGATTCTGTGCTTTCTGCTTCCCTCCCTCTCCCCTTCCTTTTCGCCCCCCCTTCCCCTCCTTCTCTCCTTCCTTCCTTGGCAAGTTAGAAGTCTTTCTCAGAATGGGAGGGGTTGGCAGACTGGCTAGTAGATCTGGGAAGTAGAAGAAAAAGCAACTTACATGTCAGTTCTACCTCAATAAAACAAAAAGCAAAGAAGAAACACTTTCTTTTACTCTCAGAATACTTCTGACACCAAATGTGTGGGTTTTGTCACACCAAGCAATTTTCCAATTCTTGGTAGACACCAGTGGGGAGTCTTGTAATTTAGCTCAGTGCTGTCATTAACTGCCTGGGGTGAGCACAGGCCACAGGGGCTAAAGCTTAGTTCCACATGACTGCCCAGACTCCAGATGTCAACTGTCAATCTTAGATTGTCACATGTACTTCTGACCAACTGGTTCTAAATCAGGGGTCCCCTCTTTGAATTTGCTAATTTGTTAGGACTTCTCAGAAAACTCAGAGGAACACTTATTTATGTTTATCTGAAAGTATGTGACAAAGGATACAGGTGAACAGCTGGATGAAGAAGTATATGGAGCATGGTATGGGGAGGGGGTGAGGAGCTTTCATGCTCTCTCCAGATGTCACCCTCCCAGTGATTCCATGTGGTCACCAACCTAAGCTCTCTGAAATCCAGAGTTTGGGGATTTTCTAATAGAGGCTTTGTGATGTCGGCATGATTGATTATTAACTCAATCTCCAGTTCCATTCTGCTCCCAGGAGGATGGGGTAGAGCTGGAAGTTCCAAGCTTCTAATCATGTTTGGTGTTTCTGGTGACCAGTCCTCCTCCAGCCCCATCCAGGAGCCCCCCAGAGTCACCTCATTAGAAAAAGAGACACTCCTATCTCTCAGGAAATTACAAAGGTGTCACAGTAACACCAAAGAGCTAAACTTTATCTTACAATTCTCTTTGTCCCAGGGCACCTGGATGGCTTAGTCAGTTAAGTGTCTGCCTTTGGCTCAGGTCATGATCCCAAGGTCTTGAGATCGAGGCCCAAGTCAGGTTCCCTGATCAGTGAGGAGTCTGCTTCTCCCTCCTTCTCTGCTCCTTCGCTTGCTTGTACGTATACTCCCTTTCACACTCTCATTCTTAAATAAATAAATAAATAAATAAAATCTTATTTTATTCTATTCAATAAGATAATCTATTCAATTCTCTTTGTCCCAAGCAGGTCAATAGAAATGTGTCACAGTTGTCCTCAAAGTTTGGGTCAAATCGAGGCTTGATTTATTAAGGTCCTGCAGTAGCTACCTGAGCAGGTGGCTTAAGCCAGGCCCATGAGTTCTAGGTTCAGAACTGGGTAAAGCCCCCCTGCTTTTCATGGATCAGCCTTGCTTCATTTAGGAAGGCCGGGCAGGCTGGGCAGCTGAACCAAACAATTGCCACAAAATTCATCTTTCTTTTTTTTTTTTTTTAATTCATCTTTCTTACTGCTTTCCTTATAGGATAACTATTTAGAATTTACTGAGTGATCACATCAGATTTTACAGTTTGCCTGTGTGCCAGCTGTCCTGGGTGATCTTTTAGTCCGGAATATTCAACAAATCCTTACAGACTACATGTGTGGGAAGGCTTCCCTGGAGCTTTGGATGGCAAAGAGATGAGGTAGGAAATGAAGCATGCCCAAAAACAGCTTCTAAGCTTGTATAGGGTGAACCATTGCTCCAAGGTGAGGGATGGGTGGCAGGAGCTGTAAGAGAAGAACGGAGAAAAGATTGCAGCATGTGAATGGAGAGCAAGGAAAAATTAATTTTAGTTGGAAGAGTCAGGAAAAAAGTCCTTTAAAATTAAAAGATGGTAGTTAAAGCCAGCCTCGTGCACCAGGTAGGATGTGGGCTGGACGTGGGACGATGAGTCAGGCGGGAAGTGCCAGGCTTGGAGACACAGGAGAAATGAGAGCGGACTATCTGGTTGGACTGGTGCAGAGAGAAACAATGGGTTGGGGAGGGATTTGGGGGCAGATGGGGCTGGGCCTCAGCTGTCAGGTGAAGGAATTGCAACCAAGTGAACACCAGGAAAATAATTTGGGTAACTTCAGGCAGCCTGGGAAAGAGGATTCACGTTGAGTTGTGTGGGTTTGTGTTCCTCAGCAAAATATGTCATCTTCATCTTGTGAGCATCCAAAGATGCCCCCTTAGGTACTGTTTTGTTGTAACTGTCTTCTTATTATATTGGGCCAAACTCCCCTCTGGGCGCAGACAAACGCTTCCCCTCTAGTTCTGTGACTGTCATGTTTGCCATCGTATTTAAGGAATAACAGCTCTCAGTGGCTGAGAGTCTGTCACCTGCCAGGTACCTTGGTGAGTCTGTTACATGTCTTGTTTCTTTTAATTCTCTTGAAAACCTAAGACGGGAAATATTTCCCCTACTTTTCAGACAAAGAAACTGAGTCCCAGTGTGGTTCCATAAGTACTAAGACCAAACTAGCTTTGAAGCAGCAGAAGAATGATCTGCTTCTCCTCCTCTTTATTCATTTTCCTACCCAAGTGCCTGGTGTCTGTAGTGTTGACAAACAATGCCAGCTGACAGTGGGTGTGCTCAACACATCACACTCACGAACCTGCCCCCCCACACCATAGAAATGACATAAGGGAAGAAACCTTCTTTAAGATCCATTCAATTTGCCCACAGTCACAAACTCAGGATACCAGTATGTGGTTTTAAAACTTTGTTATTGTCAATTATTGGGCCTATTAGTGTAGGGACTAGGATCTAGCACGGTGCCAGGTAGATAGGAGCCCCTTATGTAAACGTTTTTGAATATACTTTTGAATGTTTTAATGAAATTAAGCAAACAAATGAGTGGATGGTATAAAGAATGAATTAATCATGTGTATGACACCAAGCCTTTAGTTCTCGATTTTCTCACGTACATCATGCTAGAACTTTGGTGTGCCTCTCCCAAGAGAATGGATGGTATGACCTGGTCATGACTGTGTGGTCCAGACAAGCGGGGCACCCCACAGATGTGGAATTGGGGTCAACTGCTGAACACCATACTTCTCAGTCAACTGGGCATTGTCTGAAGAATTGAACATTCTTTACCATGTCCTAGTGCTGAACTAGGTATGTAGTCTAATAGTAATAATTCAGTTAAGATTAATATGTAAAAATCATGAATCTGTTGGAACATTTTGGTTTCATTTTTAACTAAACTTACTTCTTTGTTATGATCATGGAAATTTGTAAAAAATGACTTATTTTTTAGAAAAGTTTTCAATTTATAGAAAATCTGCAAAGACAGTACAGAGACTTTCTACATAGCCCTCGGCCAGATCCCCCTACTGTCAACAGCTTACATCTCTGTAGTACATCAGCATAACTAAGGAAACAACGTGGGTCAAGACTTTGATAACTAGACTCCACACTTTACTCAGATTTCACTAGTTTTCCCCCAATGTCTTTTTTCAAATCCAAGATCCCATTCAGGATACCACACTATATTTAGCTGTCATGTCTCCTTAGGCTCCTCTGGCCTGTGTTGGTTTCTTGGACTTTCTCAGTTATTCATGACCTTGACAACATTGAGGACTACTGGTCAAGTGCCTCCTAGAATGCTCCTGAATTTGGATTTGTCTGATGTTCTTATAGTCAGCCTGGGGTTACAAGTTTTGGGAGGAATACAACAGAGATGAAGTACCATTCTTGTTACATCATATGAAGACTATCACTAAATTTTTAAAAGATTTTATTTATTTATTTATTTGAGAGGGAGCAAGGAGGCAGGTGGTGGGAAGGAGAGGGAGAGGGAGAGGATCTAAGCGGAGTGTGGAGCCTGACATGGGGCCCAGCCCCAGGATCCTGAGATCATGTCCTGAGCCAAAACAAAGAATTGGATGCTTAATGGACTGAGCCACTCAGATGCCCCAAGACTACCACTAAATATTTTAAAGCTAAATTTTTAGTTCTACTTTTGATGTCTGTAGTTCCACATTCTTTCCTTTATGGTTTTCCTGACAGCCTTGCTGATTCCCTTGCAGAGAACAAGCTTTCCTGCTGGCTCACTGGGTCCTAGCTATGTCTTAATAGCAAAGCATTTTGCAAGGGGTTCTGCTGGTCCCGTTTTACCTAGTTTGGATAAGATAATCTCGGCTTACTAGTCAGGTAAGTTTCTCCTGGTTGGGATGTAGAGCACTTTTTTCAAGACTGCTGTTGGAAAAATGTGAGGCATTTTTAGTTCTTAATGATGTAGCTGTCACCCACAAAAAACACTAAGCATCTTTTTTTTTTAAATTTATTTTTTATTGGTGTTCAATTTACTAACATACAGAAGCATCTTGATAGGGTAGATGAAACTGGGCTTACAAAGGAAAGCCATAGGAAAAAATATAAATGTGTGTCTACAACCATGTTTTTCATAGGTGGATGACCAATTCCATGTTTGCTTGTTTTTTGTTTGTTTTGTTGTTGTTGTTTTTTAGAATATAAAACTATTGATGAAGATGATCTCCAAATTGTCTTTGTTTGGAGGCATCCACTGTCCCCTGAGTGCAAAAATCGGCCTCTCTCACTGGCTTGTCCTCACTCAAGCTTCTCCATCTCTTTTCCTGGGAGCATCCAGCAAAGCTACAGCCATTTATGAGGAACCTACATCCATTATCTCCATTGAAAACTACTTTGCTGTTGGGTTTCTACCATGTTTTATCCATACTTGTTAAACATAAAAGGATTATACATTTCAGGAAAGCCAGCAAGGCTTGGACACAGAGAAAGCATGAAAGCAATTTCAGAATGGCAACAATCCTCATTGCCCTTCAGGAGGCCAAAGGGAACAGATTTGTCCTGGAGTTTGTCTTGCTGAATTTTATTTTGTTTATTTTGTTTATTATTTTTGGTGTACGTCTCTCTGCACTCTTAGGCAGAACAGCACTCCTGCCGGGCAAGATAGCATCAGACTGTTTATTGTCAATCTTGGCTGAAGGTGGAGATGTTTTGGCTCAGTTAATAATAAACCATTCTTTAACCTATTTTTAATTTTAGTCCAGAAGTAATAGGAAAATATAACAACTTTTTGAATATGCTTTTAGAGAGAGAGGAAGAGAGAGAGCTAATTTGAGGTAGATGTTTCTAGGTAAGTCCTAGGCCAGGTTTAAGATACTGCCATGAAAATGTCCTGTTCCCTTTCCCCTCATAAACCCTGCCTTGACTTTCACCATTTACTCCCTCGTCTTCTCGATCCCTTTCCTTGGTGTAGATCCCGCTTGATTCAGGGACATGCTTTTTTGGCTGACATCTATGTCTTCCTCTTGAATGTCAGGCCTTAGGGTGACGGATCCCCCAACTCCTCCTGCCTGGCTATCCCTGATGGAGCTTTAGAGATTTCGAGCTTTAGCATTAACCCAACCTCCTTCCAAAGTAAGAACTGTTTGCTCTGATTCCTGGAAATGCTGATGAACAGACTGCATGCAGGGAGATGGGCCTGTGGAAGGAAGCCAATCCCTCCAGACACCTGACCCCAGCCAAGCAGGGCCTCTGCAGCTGCCTGTGCCTGGAGCAGCCGGGGTTTAGGGGTAGTGGCAGGTTTCTGCCAATGGGCTCATCTACTTCTGAAGGATGGGGCCACACAAAACCCTTGGGTTCTTTAAATCTTATGAACCAGGTAACAACAGGCACTGTTTCGAGTCTCTGTGTCAAACTAGCAGTTTGCACGTGCAGGTGGTAGTGCCAAGGCGCGAGAAGAGGCAGTTCTGGCAGCAGAAGATAGAGGAGCTGCAGCGGCCTGGCGCTCGCATCTGGAAGGGGTTTCGCGTGCATGTCCATGAGCGCCCATGCCGGGGGGGGGTGTGGGTGCCACCCCTACCCCGTGGATGTCTGTGTGCATCAGAGCAGGTGGCACATAGTGGGCTTCCGGAGCCTAAAGGAGGATGAGGCGGTGGAGTCCACCTTTAAGAAGTTGGTTGAGGACATGGAACCTTCCAAGTAGCCGGCTGTGGAGGGGTGCTCTGTGCCGGGGTCCAGAGGCGCCCAAAGGGAACAACAGGCAGAAGCACCGAGCAGAGGGTGACAGGTGCTGCAACCGTGGAGGCCTAGACTACCGTGTCAAGGAGTTCCAGCTGCCACCCCAGCCCAAGAAGGGCCACTTATGCCAGAGTAGCAGCCCTATGGTGACCTCATGTCCACTGAAGGCCCAGTGGGGGACCGGCTCACAGGGAAAACCAGCCTGCTTCCAAAAGGAGGAAGAAGAGGAGTCCTGCTCTCGCGGGCCCAGAATTGACCTATAGTGGGAGGGGGCTATCCTTTTGTGATCAGGAAGTTTTGAAGAGCAGGCATCAGTGGACAGAGTGGAGGCAGTGGGGACAGGATGGGTAGAGGGCAACTGGCTCTGCCGCATCTCAGGCGGTGGCCCCCCGCATGACCCCATCTTCCCTCTTGGCAGGGGAGAGGTGAGGCAAGTGAACTCTGGCCATGCTCTATCCAGGTTACTGGGCCGGACAGCATGAACCACTGCACTCTATGGGGAGGGACTCTCTCAGGGGGTAAAGCAGGGTTTTTCCACATCTTGTCTCATAACCCGCTCTTGGGATAGGGTGCTGAGGACCATCCCAAGAAGTGTGTTGTGACTGTAGGCACAGAGATTGTTGGGGGAACAGCTGCAGACCTGCTGCCCCTAAGCTTACTCCCACCCCACTCTGGGCTAATAGAATTTTCTGTATTTGCTCCCTTGGACAACTGCACCATGGGCCCCATTTTCTCCAGGATGCCAACTGTTCTAGCTGTGTGCGAATGATGCATCTTGTGTATTTTAACTTTGTTTTTGTAAAATAAATATTCTGGTTTTGTATGTTTGTGTATTTTGTGTTACAGAATTAGGCTTGGTTCAGAGAAGTTAAATAACTTGTCCAAAGTTATACAGCTAGAAAGAGTTGGGGCCAGGTTTCAAATTAGTTTGATCTGAGTTTTGAGCCTTTCTTAATAACTCTGCTATATGAAGTTAAACCAAAAAACTCTCATGTCCAAGTGCTGAGGGATGTGAGTACAGACATGTATTTACTGTGTGTGTACAAGTGCATGTATATATCTTTGTGTTCATGTATGTGTGTATGTGTATATGTGCTTTGCTTGTGTATGAAAATGTCTTTGCCCGTGTGTGTATTGATGTGTGCTGCATGTTCACACACACATACACTTGCCTGCATGTAAGTGCACAAATGTTTTGTCAACAGATGTGTTTTTTGTGTTTATGCATGTTTGTGTATGACTGTGTATGCATGAATGCACGTGTGTGTGATTTTATAGTACAATGAAAATAGAACTGGGAAACCATCTTGGTAAAAATTAAAGCTTGATGTTTAAGTCATGTGTACACATTTGTAATAGAAAACAGCTCTAGAACATGCTAAGTTATAGTCCCAATTAAATGGTTGGGCATCCCAGAGCAGAGCCAGGGGCAGTGAGGCATGCTGTGGAGGAGCTGTGCCCACTTCTGACACTCATACACCACTTCATATGGTTCTGAATCCTGAGTACTTGGGCTACATTTTTCTAGGTTAGGCTGATTTTCTTATTTTGGGACACTATGCATTTCTTGAGTTAATTCAAGTGCACTGTTTGAAGTTTATTTTGATTTTTCTCTCTCTTTTTAAATTTAGACAAATGCACCCTTCTCCAAGACCGTCCTGGAAAACGCAGCCAGGCCTTGAGAAACCATGGTAAAGCTATATGAGGTCACAATAGAGTAGAGGCCTCATGATTCCACTGTGGGTTTAAGAAATGTCAAGTCAAAATCTAAGAATGTGAAGCAGAAATCTAAGAATACTCTTCACTTTCTTAAGCCAGTAGAATGCAATTATAACATAACAACTGCATGGGTTCATATAGGTCCTCATGTGCATGTGTGTGGATCATGGGTTCTTCAATACTTCAGCAAAATATTTATAAAGCCAAGACACCATGCTGGGTGTTGGGGCATACATATCAGTTAGGAACCTCATGACTGCAAGGTGCAAAGTATTAGGACAAAGTATTAGTTGGGTAACAAGATTGAGTAGTGTTTGGAGCAGAGGACCCGAACAGGGGTGGGATTTGATCACTGGCATGGTTTAGAATTGTTGGTGCATAGTGGTAATAAAAAGCAGATGGACTTTTAGTTGTTTTTATTACTTTTTTAAAATTCCCTGCAGACCACACACTCCCTGACTGCCTACACCCAGGGCAGACTGCTCCCCCTACTTGGTACACCACTGCAAAACACCCAGCTAAACAATGAGAAAAAATTCTGTTTCTTATGAAATAAAGTCTGGAGTCAGATGGTTTCAGGGCTGCTTTGGCAGCTTAATGATATCAACAAGGATCTAGAGTCTTTCTATTTCTATCCAAGCTAAGTCACCACCCTTGCCTCTAATGACCCAGGATGGCATTGGTTGGAGATAAAACAATGTCCAGCCCCAGAGGAAGAGTGTTTCCTCCCAATGTGGGAGGACAAATGAGGAGGGGACACTCTTCCAGGAAACCACTCCAGAAAACTTTGCCACAGATCCCATTGGCCAGGATTAGTCACATGGCCATGAACTAGTTCAAGTGTTGGCAAATCTGGCCAGCCACCTGATCATGTTTAGCCCACAAGACAAGATGGCTTTTACATTTTTAAATAGTTGGAAAATGAAAGGGAAAATAATATTTTATAACATGAAAATTAAATGTAAATCTAATTTCAGCGTCCATAAATAAAAATGTTATTAGAATATAGCCATATCCAGTTGTTTATGTGTTGACTAGGGCTGCTTTCACACTATAGTGGCACTGTAGATCACTGTACAGAGACCAAGTGTTCTGCAAAGCTGAAAATACTTTCTGGTCTTTAATGGAAAGCGTTTGCTGACCCCTGACGTAGCTGAATAGATGGCTGGGGTTTCTGGCATTTTCAGCCTCTATGATATGCAGCCTGGAGAAGTTTAGGTGGCTTAACTAAGGCCACTAAGCAAGTATCACAGAATCTAAGGACAGATATGTTTGGTTTCTCACTTCTTCGCCTGTGTTGTCCATCAACTGAATCTTGAACCATGAGATGAACGCATTCTGTTGGGCAGCCTGAGCAAAGCACAGAGTTTAGAAGATACATGAGAGGGCAGAGTCTGATGCAGCTGGAAGAAGACATACTGCAGGAGGTTAGATGAGGGCCAGACTGGGGCAGGGTAGGGGTCTTTGAGAGATGAGCTAAAAGGAAGAACTTTAGTCTTTTGAAGTGGAAGGCTGCTGAGGAGATGAGCAGTCTTCCAAGATGACAGCTCTGATGAAGATGCGACAGATGGAATAAATGTGTGGTACAATAGAGTGGATATTCAATAGTGGTTAGTCCCTCCGTCTAACACCATGATTGCAAAGGGATCCCTTCAACCAGCCAGCCCAGAGAGATGCAATGTGGCAAAATGGGCTGGAAGGTGAGTCTTGTTTGGCTTCACTGATTTTTTTTTAATCGAGTAAACCATTAAACTTAAAACTGCCTGTAAAAATAAGGATCACTGGCATGTCTCAAATAAATAGGAACATCTGGCAGCTGGTTCCACATTTCCACATGACAAAAACTGGTTAGAATGGAGTTGGGACTGATGTTTCTATATTCTCCATGATCTTTATCCATGTTTATTAGTCCCTTGACTTTGAGGTCAAGTATGAGTTGCTGTATCAGTTAGGGTAACATTAGATGCTGTAGCAAATAAACTCTGACATACCAGTGACTCAATAACATATAGAAGTATATCATGCTACCCATGTAACAATCCAATGTGGGTGTCTCTGGGAATTGATGGGCTTCCTTCATACAATCAATCATTCAGGGACTCAGGCTTCTATCTCCCTGTTTAGCCATATGAACCTTGGAGTCCTATGCATGCAACTGGTCGATGGGGAAAAGGGTGTAGAAAAAGATCAGATTTCACAATGATCAGAAATAACATACGATAAGTGCTTATGGCAATTGGATTTTTGACCTCTGGCCTAAAGCTAATACATTGATTTGGAACAATAATTTCATGTATATAAAAGGGTCTAGTTGGAGTTGCTTTGATGATTTTTTACTGTTGCCTTGTCACTATGTCTGCATATTGACCACTTCAGCTTTTCTACCTGCTGCTTCTTGGTTAGATACTGGATTTTATTTTATTTTATTTTGTTATTTTTGGGTGTGTAATAGACTACTTCAAAGCTTCATGGCATAACAACACCCGATCATTTTGTTACACTCAATGATTCTGTGGTTTAGGAATTTGAGCAAGCTAAGCAAAGCAAAGCAAAGATGACTTGACTTTGCTCCTCAGTGACTGGGGACTCAACTGGGAAGGCTTGAAAATCTGGAGGTCTCCTCAAATGGCTGGAAGGTAGAATCATCTAAAAGTTCTTTCACTTACATATGTGAAGCCCAGGCTATTTGAGACTGTCAATTGGGGTGCTATACTATTTGACAGTTCAAATAGGGGACTGACTCATGTGGCATGGGCTTCCTCACAGCATGGCAGCCTCAGGCTAGAATTCTTACATGGTGGCTCAGAACTCCAAGAGCAAGTACTTTAATCAAACAAGGCAGGAGTTCCATAATATTGTATAACTTAACTTTGGAAATCACACAGCATCATTTCTATAGTACGCTACTAACCAAACGGTCACTAGCCAATCTTAATTCAAGATTGATGGGAAGAAGGTAAAAGAAGCAAGAACAAAAACTTGAGGCCATGTTTTAAAACTGAGACAGAATGGCACATTAATAGATATCCTTGGGCAGGCAGCATAAAACAGGCCAATCAACTAAAGGAGTCAAGTTTTGTCAAAAGTTCAAAATATCTCTAACTTGTGATTTCTGTAATCATGTGTCATTAGCCTGGGGAGATAAAGTGAATGAGAACAATTCTAATTGCTCAAAACCGTGACATATGCTCCACATCCCAGGTAATCTATTTAAAAGTCTAGATTTCTTCCTTTGAATTTTAATGTGTTTGACTTTGAGTCAGTATGGAATCCTCCCTCGCCTGACATGTGGCTTCTGTCTGAAACAGCTCTCAAAATGTATCTAAGGCTTCAAGCCTGGCTACAGATCAACTAGGCCTTCTTAGATAGGATTTATAATTCTGGATATACTGGATCTAGGACAGGGTCCTCATCCTGGGTCCACGGATAAAATTTAAGGTGTTCATGATCTTTTTTTTTTTTTTTTTTGGTGTTCATGATCTTAAATGGGAACAATTAAATGTTTGTTCACTAATGTCAACCCCAAATACAGCATTTCCCTCAATTATGAATCTAGGCAACAAACTCCATTAATATTAGCTATATCCTATGACTCTGAACTTTGCCAGCAAAATAAATCAAAGATTCTCTCATGTATTATTATAGTTGTTTCAGTTATCTTGAAATACTGTTTATGTTCATCATTACTTTGAAATTATGAGTTATTAAAAGAAATAGGTTGTACATGATCAGTCTTCCTATCTACAGACACACGTCCAAAAAAGCTGGACAGTTATCTAGGCAACTCTGCCCCCCAATGTGGGTCAGCCACTAGCCCATGACATCCTTCCTTTTCACCCTGTGACTAGTCACATACACTGCATTCTTCTCTAACCACGGTTGTTAAATAATCAAAACATGAGAGGAGATAACATTTTGCAAAACTAGACAGTTCAAATGTACATTCGTAACCCTCCATAAGGGGGTGCTCCTGTTCTTCCTGGAATTCTGGAGGTTACCATGGGTGTCCTCACCTCATGGGTGTCTGGTGGGGTTGATGGAGGAGGAACAGAGTGTGGACACAGACACCAGAGACTGGTACAAGCCTGGGTAACACTGATTTGGAAGTCTGGGGCTCTAGCCTTATGGACAGGGCCATGTTGTGAAAGGTGGAGGCTTCACAAAATTATTATTTTGGGAGTAGGTGACGTATGAACATGGCATAAAATTTTAAAGATCCAAAATGGAATTAGTGAAAGTCACTCACCTTACTCCTGCCCCTCAGCTACCCACGTTAGGGGTAGGTAGCGTTAGGGAAGAATTCCCCAGTGACAGCAACTGCTATCAGGTTTAGGGGCATAACTCTCTTATCTATTAAATTTGTATACACAATCAACACATACACATTACACACTACCGTGCCTCCACTATGGCAAGAGCTTCTTAGTTTTTGAATATCATGAAAAAAATGCCTTATATTATAAAAATCAATTACAATATAAAAATCTCCTCGATGGTTCTCCTTGATGAAAATTATTTGAACTATTTGTTTTTTAGTGCTTCAGATGTCCAGTTCTGTATTTTAAATAAGATGTATGTATCTCTATTTCTTGACTCACCCACTTTGAATAGGATCTAGTCTTCTCCACTATGAAATGTTTCAGCCAAATCAGCCTACATTAACGAGTGTAGGCCCTCTCTTTGCATTTTTAAAATTAGTTATTCTTTTTTTGGTTATTTTCCATTCTTGTTTTGGTTATTTTTATAACTTTAACAACTGTTGGTTTTACAGCGTCAGTATTAATAACATTTGTTTTCTGTTCTATAGATATGATTAATTATTCCATGCATCATCCATATGTCCTTCTGAGTATTAACAATGATCAAAATCATACCATTTCATTATGTAAATATTATTTATTTCCAAATTAATTATTGTGATTGACCTCTGAGAGAAGGAAATAGAATATAAACTATTGCTACCCAAAGCAATATTAATAACAGCTATGTATGGAACTAGTATATATATATAATTAGTATAACTATATACATAACTAGTATGTATGGAACACCACAAATCCCAATTTATTTATTTTTAAAATGTGAATTTTTTTGAGATATAACTGATATATAACATTGTATAACTTTAAGGTGTACATGTGTTGATTTTGTACACTTATATATTACAGTATGATAACCATTGTAGTGCTAGCTAACATCTCTATCATATTATGCTATTAAACAACATCCCCAATTCCCCCTATCCTCTGCCCCTGGTAACTCTCTGTTTTTATGAGTTTGGCTTTTTTAGTTTCCACATGTAAGTGACATCATACTGTACGGTGTCACTTATAAGCGGAATCTACCGATTCTACTTTAAAAATGAGCACACAGAGGGGCAGAGTAGTAAGAAACTTGCCCAAAGGCCACAGAGTGTTAAGGAGAGGAGGGTGGACAGGATTTGAAACTAGGAAATACAATTCGAAAGCCCATGGTCTTAACCACTACACTGGTCTTGCCTTTGTAAGCAATAAAAGCAAATGGATTCTCTTGCTTTGCAGTCCATCAATTTCCTGTCTCCTAAAATTCCTTGTGGCAAAGCATATATGGAAACGGTTGAAGTAAAATGTAAGAGTAACCTTTGTACCTTTCCCATAACCATCATCCATCCCAAAGGAAACTAATGTTAACACTTTGGTCAATAGCTTTCCAGTCCTTTTTCCATGTAACTTAATGAGTTCACATGTTCTGTATTTTAACAATTGACTTGCTTTTTTGATTTGGAGATCTTCCCATATCAGCATATAAATATCTACTACATTCTTTTACAAATAGCAGTAAAACATTTCTTTATAAGGGTATGCCATAATATACGTAATTACTCCCTTATTGATGAATGTTTGAATTGTTTCCAGTGTTCACTATTACAAACAAAGCAGCCAAGAATAACCTAATCCTGTTTTTTGAGCATGTATGTGTTTTTCCCTAGGATAGGTTTATAGCAAAGAAACTGCTGTGTCAGGCACATTTAAAATTGTGATGACTCTGCTAAATTGTTTCTCCCTATACACAACAGGCTTTCAAATTTATATTTCTTCCACATTGAATAAGAATGCTTGATTCTTTATAGCATCTTCAACATTTGAAATCATCCCCCACCTTTTTTTTTTTGTCAAGCAAATGGGCAAAAATTTTGGTATCTGATTGTTCATGTGCATTTCTTTTATTATAAATAAGGTTCACCATCTTCTTATTGACATTTCACCATCTGTTTGTTGATATTTGTAATTCTTCTTCTGCAAATTGCCTGTTCATAATTCTTGCTTGTTTAACTATGGAGATACGGGCCTCACAGATTTTTAGGAAATCTATATATTTGGGATAATAATCTTTTATTTAGTACTTTGTATATATTTTCCTAAAATGTGTTACGTGTTCTTGGGGTTTATTTTTGGTCACACAGAATTTTAAATTTTTAAGTACTCAAATCTGTCACTCTAATGTAGGATGTCTCCATTAGCATCTCAAGCCCAAAATGTCTAAAATTACCTTTCCCACTGTTCTCCCGTTACCTTCTTCTCTTGATCTTGCATTCATTCATTTCTTCAACAAGTGTTGCAAGGTCTATGGGACACTTGAGTTTTGTTTTTGTTTCTGTTTTTATCACAAGGGTGGGGGTGGCCGGCAAACTTCATGGGCAATGATTTTGTAATTTTTTTTTTAAAGCAAGGGAGTTCAAAGAGATCTTTTAAAATGCAATTATCATGCACTCCACTTAGAAGCAGAAGACAGTAGATTGTGGGGATTGTCTCTTTCCAAGTTCCTGCACTGAAACATCGCAAATTACTAAGTGTGTTGCCTCAGGACAGACTTCTCAACTCTGATGTTGTCAAACTTTATTTGGCTCTCTTTAGCTCACTAATCTCCAAACCAGATCTCTTTTCAACCCACAGAGAACCCGTTTTTTTTTTAATTTATTTTTTTATTTTTTATTTTATTGTGAGCACAACAGGAGTGGGAAGCATACCGAAAGAACAGTGCAACCTTCCACATGAACCCAGGGCAGGTGCTCCCTCACTGTGGTTGAAAAGGTTCCTGAGTCTTCCCCATGCTGGGTGGGGTTGGGAGGCAAACCCAGGGGAAACTATCAGTTTGAAAAATGGGGTCTCTTTCTTTCCTTCTTGGATTTTTCTCCATGCTTCCTCCTCCTCCTGGTCCTCCCATTGGTCCTGTCAAGGAAGGAAGCATATTGTTTCATATTCATTCTTTGTCCTCCCCCAACTCCCATGGATGTCCTTTGGGGAGCTCACAATAACTTCCCATTGCAGACAACTTGACAATATGGAAACTGGGTTGACTCAAACCTGTGAATTTCCTTTTCTGAAACCTTAAGATGCCATGGGGTCCCCCAGCTGATTTCATAAATTTGGTGTCACATTGTAAATCAAGCAGCTGCAGAGTGTCCGGAACATCTGCTTGGTTCTGCTATTCTCTTTACGACAAAAGGAAACTAACTCTAAAGAGATCAGTGAGATGTGTATATTGACAGTAAGTGCCTGTATGGATCAGAAATACCAGGATCTTTTGCTTCTTAAAAATAACACACACACACACACACACACACACACACACACACACACACAGCTTCATGGAACTCTTCCTAAAGGATCAAGTAGTACAATAAGCAAGTGAATAAGCAGTAGTACCTTGGAGGTTACTGGAAATCTCTATCTTTAGTAACTTATTTATTTATTTAAAAAAGATTCTATTTATTTGTTTGTTTGTTTGTTTGTTTATTTGAGAGAGGCAGAGAGCAAGCAGAGTAGGAGCAGAGGGAGAGAGACAAGCCAACTCTGTGCTGAGCACAGAGCCCAGCACAGGGCTCGATCTCAACACCCCGAGATCATAACCTGAGCTGAAATCAAGATTTGGACATTTATCTATTTATTTATTTTTAAAGATTTTATTTATTTATTCATGAGAGTCGCAGAGGGAGAAGCAGGCTCTATGCAGGGAGCCCGACGTAGGACTCGGTCCTGGGTCTCTAGGATCAGGCCCTGGGCTGAAGGCAGCACTAAACCACTAGGCCACCGGGGCTGCCCCAAGATCTGGACATTTAAATGACTAAAACACCCAGGCACCCCACATCTTTAGTAATTTAAAGAGGCAGGAATGGAAAATACATAGCAAACGAGGGAGCAAGACAGGAACTGTTATCTGTAACTACTATGGCATGGGAGGCCATTTTCTTTAACAGAATTACATTTATTTTCCCTTCTTACAGACCACTGTATCAGGTTAGGCTATGCTGCTGTGACAAACACTGCCTTCCCTTAATTTCTGTGACTTAACATCACAAAGGTTTGTTTATGGTTCACCCAAGCTTGATTGGGGTCAGGTGACCCTACTGAGCAATTGACCTCCATGCATGGGGAAGAGAAATGGAGTGCCAGAAAGTTGCCCACAGCCCTTAGGGGTCAATTATGTAAGGCACATATATTGTTTCTGCTCACTGCCAGAACTAGCCACATGGCCACACCTACTGCAAACATGTAGAAGAATCCATGGATGCTTGGCAAGTAGTAAATGTCTCAGATACCCCAAGCTATATTTGACAGATATAATAAAGGTAATATTTTCCTGTTTTTGCTTAATTTTTAACTTTCAACTTAGCAACTGTCCCTTTCACTCTCTATCTCCTTTCTTTTTCACTCCTACAACCAATAACCATATTTGGATGTTAAAAATTATTCTTAAAAAGGGGAGCCTGGGTGGTTCAGTTGGTTAAATGTCCAAATCTTGATTTCAGCTCAGGTCATGATCTCAGGGCTCTGAGGTCAATCCCTGCATTGAGCTCTCTGTCTCTGTCTCTCTAAAAATAGATAAATACATCTTTTAAAAAATTAATCTTGGGGTACTCAAGTGGCTCAGTCAGTTAAGCATCTGCCTTCAGCTCAGGTCATGATCCCGGCATCCTGAGATGGAGCCGCTTGTCAGGCTCCCTGCTCAGTGGGGAGCCTGCTTCTCCCTCTCCCTCTGCCCCTTCCCCTGCTTGTGCTTTCCTGCTCTCTTTGCCAGATAAATAAATAAAATCTTTAAAAAATTTAATCTTAAATGAAAGGTAGAAAGTCAATATGATTTAAAAGGTGTGTGTGTAGAGGCACATGGGTGGCTCAGTTGGTTAAGCGTCCAATTAACGATTTTGGCTCAGGTCATGATCTTGATATTGTGGGATGGAAGCCCACATTTGGCCTGTGCTCAGCGAGTAGTCTGCCTTAGATTCTTTTTTTTTTTTTTTTTTTTTTTTTTTTTCCTTTTTTTTTTTTTTTTATTGGTGTTCAATTTTCTAACATACAGAATAACACCCAGTGCCCGTCACCCGTTCACTCCCACCCCCCGCCCTCCTCCCCTTCTACCACCCCTAGTTCGTTTCCCAGAGTTAGCAGTCTTTACGTTCTGTCTCCCTTTCTGATATTTCCCACACATTTCTTCTCCCTTCCCTTATTTTCCCTTTCACTATTGTTTATATTCCCCAAATGAATGAGAACATATAATGTTTGTCCTTCTCCGACTGACTTACTTCACTCAGCATAATACCCTCCAGTTCCATCCACGTTGAAGCAAATGGTGGGTATTTGTCATTTCTAATAGCTGAGTAATATTCCATTGTATACATAAACCACATCTTCTTTATCCATTCATCTTTCGTTGGACACCGAGGCTCCTTCCACAGTTTGGCTATCGTGGCCATTGCTGCTAGAAACATCGGGGTGCAGGTGTCCCAGCGTTTCATTGCATTTGTATCTTTGGGGTAAATCCCCAACAGTGCAATTGCTGGGTCGTAGGGCAGGTATATTTTTAACTGTTTGAGGAACCTCCACACAGTTTTCCAGAGTGGCTGCACCAGTTCACATTCCCACCAACAGTGTAAGAGGGTTCCCTTTTCTCCACATCCTCTCCAACATTTGTGGTTTCCTGCCTTGTTAATTTTTCCCATTCTCACTGGTGTGAGGTGGTATCTCATTGTGGTTTTGATTTGTATTTCCCTGATGGCAAGTGATGCAGAGCATTTTCTCATGTGCATGTTGGCCATGTCTATGTCTTCTTCTGTGAGATTTCTGTTCATGTCTTTTGCCCATTTCATGATTGGATTGTTTGTTTCTTTGGTGTTGAGTTTAATAAGTTCTTTATAGATCTTGGAAACTAGCCCTTTATCTGATATGTCATTTGCAAATATCTTCTCCCATTCTGTAGGTTGTCTTTGAGTTTTGTTGACTGTATCCTTTGCTGTGCAAAAGCTTCTTATCTTGATGAAGTCCCAATAGTTCATTTTTGCTTTTGTTTCTTTTGCCTTCGTGGATGTATCTTGCAAGAAGTTACTATGGCCGAGTTCAAAAAGGGTGTTGCCTGTGTTCTTCTCTAGGATTTTGATGGAATCTTGTCTCACATTTAGATCTTTCATCCATTTTGAGTTTATCTTTGTGTATGGTGAAAGAGAGTGGTCTAGTTTCATTCTTCTGCATGTGGATGTCCAATTTTCCCAGCACCATTTATTGAAGAGACTGTCTTTCTTCCAATGGATAGTCTTTCCTCCTTTATCGAATATTAGTTGCCCATAAAGTTCAGGGTCCACTTCTGGATTCTCTATTCTGTTCCACTGATCTATGTGTCTGTTTTTGTGCCAGTACCAGACTGTCTTGATGACCACAGCTTTGTAGTACAACCTGAAATCTGGCATTGTGATGCCCCCAGATATGGTTTTCTTTTTTAAAATTCCCCTGGCTATTCGGGGTCTTTTCTGATTCCACACAAATCTTAAAATAATTTGTTCTAACTCTCTGAAGAAAGTCCATGGTATTTTGATAGGGATTGCATTAAACGTGTATATTGCCCTGGGTAACATTGACATTTTCACAATATTAATTCTGCCAATCCATGAGCATGGAATATTTTTCCATCTCTTTGTGTCTTCCTCAATTTCTTTCAGAAGTGTTCTATAGTTTTGAGGGTATAGATCCTTTACATCTTTGGTGAGGTTTATTCCTAGGTATCTTATGCTTTTGGGTGCAATTGTAAATGGGATTGACTCCTTAATTTCTCTTTCTTCAGTCTCATTGTTAGTGTATAGAAATGCCACTGACTTCTGGGCATTGATTTTGTATCCTGCCACGCTACCGAATTGCTGTATGAGTTCTAGCAATCTTGGGGTGGAGACTTTTGGGTTTTCTATGTAGAGTATCATGTCATCGGCGAAGAGGGAGAGTTTGACTTCTTCTTTGCCAATTTGAATGCCTTTAATGTCTTTTTGTTGTCTGATTGCTGAGGCTAGGACTTCCAGTACTATGTTGAATAGCAGTGGTGAGAGTGGACATCCCTGTCTTGTTCCTGATCTTAGGGGAAAGGCTCCCAGTGCTTCCCCATTGAGAATGATATTTGCTGTGGGCTTTTCATAGATGACTTTTAAGATGTCGAGGAATGTTCCCTCTATCCCTACACTCTGAAGAGTTTTGATCAGGAATGGATGCTGTATTTTGTCAAATGCTTTCTCTGCATCCAATGAGAGGATCATATGGTTCTTGGTTTTTCTCTTGCTGATATGATGAATCACATTGATTGTTTTACGGGTGTTGAACCAGCCTTGTGTCCCAGGGATAAATCCTACTTGGTCATGGTGAATAATTTTCTTAATGTACTGTTGGATCCTATTGGCCAGTATCTTGTTGAGAATTTTTGCATCCATGTTCATCAGGGATATTGGTCTGTAATTCTCCTTTTTGGCGGGGTCTTTGTCTGGCTTTGGAATTAAGGTGATGCTGGCTTCATAGAACGAATTTGGAAGTACTCCATCTCTTTCTATCTTTCCAAACAGCTTTAGGAGAATAGGTATGATTTCTTCTTTAAACGTTTGATAAAATTCTCCTGGGAAGCCATCTGGCCCTGGACTCTTGTGTCTTGGGAGGTTTTTGATGACTGCTTCAATTTCCTCCCTGGTTATTGGCCTGTTCAGGTTTTCTATTTCTTCCTGTTCCAGTTTTGGTAGTTTGTGGCTTTCCAGGAATGCGTCCATTTCTTCTAGATTGCCTAATTTATTGGCGTATAGCTGTTCATAATATGTTTTTAAAATCGTTTGTATTTCCTTGGTGTTGGTAGTGATCTCTCCTTTCTCATTCATGATTTTATTAATTTGAGTCTTCTCTCTCTTCTTTTTAATAAGGCTGGCTAATGGTTTATCTATCTTATTAATTCTTTCAAAGAACCAACTCCTGGTTCTGTTGATCTGTTCCACAGTTCTTCTGGTCTCGATTTCGTTGAGTTCTGCTCGAATCTTTATTAGCTCCCTTCTTCTCTTGGGTGTAGGATCTATTTGCTGTTTTTTCTCTAGCTCCTTTATGTGTAAGGTTAGCTTTTGTATTTGAGTTCTTTCCAGTTTTTGAATGGATGCTTGTATTGCGATGTATTTCCCCCTTAGGACTGCTTTTGCTGCATCCCAAAGATTTTGAACGGTTGTATCTTCATTCTCATTAGTTTCCATGAATCTTTTTAATTCTTCCTTAATTTCCTGGTTGACCCTTTTATCTTTTAGCAGGATGGTCCTTAACCTCCATGTGTTTGAGGTCCTTCCAAACTTCTTGTTGTGATTTAGTTCTAATTTCAAGGCATTATGGTCCGAGAATATGCAGGGGACAATCCCAATCTTTTGGTATCGGTTCAGACCCGATTTGTGACCCAATATGTGGTCTATTCTGGAGAAAGTTCCATGTGCGCTTGAGAAGAATGTGTATTCAGTTGAGTTTGGATGTAAAGTTCTGTAGATATCTGTGAAATCCATCTGGTCCAGTGTATCATTTAAAGCTCTCGTTTCTTTGGAGATGTTTTGCTTAGAAGACCTATCGAGTATAGAAAGAGCTAGATTGAAGTCACCAAGTATAAGTGTATTATTATCTAAGTATTTCTTCACTTTGGTTAATAATTGATTTATATATTTGGCAGCTCCCACATTCGGAGCATATATATTGAGGATTGTTAAGTCCTCTTGTTGAATAGATCCTTTAAGTATGATATAGTGTCCCTCTTCATCTCTCACTACAGTCTTTGGGGTAAATTTTAGTTTATCTGATATAAGGATGGCTACCCCTGCTTTCTTTTGAGGACCATTCGAATGGTAAATGGTTCTCCAACCTTTTATTTTCAGGCTGTAGGTGTCCTTCTGTCTAAAATGAGTCTCTTGTAGACAGCAAATAGATGGGTCCTGCTTTTTTATCCAGTCTGAAACCCTGCGCCTTTTGATGGGGTCATTAAGCCCGTTCACATTCAGAGTTACTATTGAGAGATATGAGTTTAGTGTCATCATGATATCTATTCAGTCTTTGTTTTTGTGGACTGTTCCACTGAACTTCTTCTTAAAGGGGAATTTTAAGAGGCCCCCTTAAAATTTCTTGCAGAGCTGGTTTGGAGGTCACATATTCTTTTAGTTGCTGCCTGTCTTGGAAGCTCTTTATCTCTCCTTCCATTTTGAATGAGAGCCTTGCTGGATAAAGTATTCTTGGTTGCATGTTCTTCTCATTTAGGACCCTGAATATATCCTGCCAGCCCTTTCTGGCCTGCCAGGTCTCTGTGGAGAGGTCTGCTGTTACCCTAATACTCCTCCCCATAAAAGTCAGGGATTTCTTGTCTCTTGCTGCTTTAAGGATCTTCTCCTTATCTTTGGAATTTGCAAGCTTCACAATTAAATGTCGAGGTGTTGAACGGTTTTTATTGATTTTAGGGGGGGATCTCTCTATTTCCTGGATCTGAATGCTTGTTTCCCTTCCCAGATTAGGAAAGTTTTCAGCTAGAATTTGTTCAAATACATATTCTGGCCCTCTGTCCCTTTCGGCGCCCTCGGGAACCCCAATTAAACGTAGGTTTTTCTTCCTCAGGCTGTCGTTTATTTCCCTTAATCTATCTTCATGGTCTTTTAATTGTTTGTCTCTTTTTTCCTCAGTTTCCCTCTTTGCTGTCAACTTGTCTTCTAGGTCACTCACTCGTTCTTCCACCTCGTTAACCCTCGTCGTTAGGACTTCTAGTTTGGATTGCATCTCATTCAATTGGTTTTTAATTTCTGCCTGATTAGCTCTAAATTCTGCAGTCATGAAGTCTCTTGAGTCCTTTATACTTTTTTCTAGAGCCACCAGTAGCTGTATAATAGTGCTTCTGAATTGGCTTTCTGACATTGAATTGTAATCCAGATTTTGTAACTCTGTGGGAGAGAGGACTGTTTCTGATTCTTTCTTTTGAGGTGAGGTTTTCCTTCTAGTCATTTTGCTCAGTGCAGAGTGGCCAAAAGCAAGTTGTATTGGGAAAAAGAGAAAAAGAGAGGAGAGAAAGAAGGAAAGAAAAGAGAAAGAGAAAAAAAAAGGGAAGAAAAAGAAAAAAAAACGAAAAAAAAAAAAAAGAAGAAAAAGAAAGAAAAAGAAAGGAGAAAAAAAGGGGGTGGGGGAAGGAAACAAATCAAAAAGCAAAACAAAACAAAAACAAAAACAAAAACAAAAACAAACAAACAAAAAAAGAACCACCGGGGAATATCTTCTGATTCTGTGTTCTTTAAGTCCCTTGGCTTCTCCTGGAACTTGTCCGTCTAGCTGATCTTCTGGGGGAGGGGCCTGTTGTGCTGATTTTCAGGTGTTAGCAGTTGGGGGAGCTGCTGTGCCCCTGCCTGGTGCAGGGCTCGGTGGGGGTTGTTTACCCCGTGAGGCCGCAGGAGGAACAGCCCCAGTGGCGGGGCAGCTCTGGAAACCTGGATTCAGCTCCGGCAGGAACTCCGTCTGCAGGGCCTGGAGGCTCCGGGGCGGGGCCGCTGATGTGCTCAGCTGGGGCAGGAGCGTCCTCGCTGTCCTGGGCCCTCCCGGCCTCTGCCTGTCCCGGGGGAGGCGGGATCCTGGGCTGTGTCCCGGCGTCCTGTGCTCCGGAGCCTGCGCTGGTGGATTCGCGCTCCCGGGCCGCGCAACCCCCTCCGCGGAGCTGCCGCCCGAGCCCCTCCGAGCTGCTCCTGGAACCGCGCAGCCCCCTCCGCACGGAGCCTCTTCTTCTGCCCGAGCCCCTCCGAGCTGCTCCCGGGGCCCCGCAGCCCCCTCCGCGGAGCCGCCCCCGAGCCCCTTCAGCTGCTCCGGGTCCCGCCGGGTCCCGCCGTGCGCGCTGCAGCCCTTAGGGAGCTCGGCGCACTCTCCCGGGGCGCAGGTGTCTGTTAGTGTCCCCGGGAGCCCGAGGGCATCCCCGCCCTCCTGGGTCCTGCTCCAACTCCCCGCGAGCCCCTTTCCGCCCGGGAAGGTCGGTGCAGCTCCTGCTCCTCCGGGACGGGGCTCTCCTGACCTGGGGACACTCGCCCCGGCCTCAGCCCGGCTCCTCGCGGGCCCCTCCCCCTTGGAGGCCTTTGTTCCTTTGTTTCTTTTTCCCCGTCTTCCTACCTTGATAGATGCGCGAACTCTTCTCACTGTAGCATTCCAGCTGGTCTCTCTTTGAATCTCAGGCCGAATTCATAGATTTTCAGGATAATTTGAAGGTTTTCTAGGTAGTTTGGTGGAGACAGGTGATTTGGAGACCCTACTCCTCCGCCATCTTGCTCCTCCCCCCCCTGCCTTAGATTCTTTCTCTCCTCTCCTACTGCCCTTCCCCACACTTGTGCACACACTCTCTCAAATAAATAAAATCTTTTTTTTAAAAAAAAGGTGGGTGTGTAGAATATTTATGGACTATGTATAGTTCTATATGAATAAAGTTATTCTACTATGAAATACAGAGTCCTTAACTAAAGGTTCCCAAGCACACTGCTTCCCAGCCCCTTAAAAGTTTCTACAGTAGACCCTTTGGTCAGCTGTTCAAAGCCATCCTCACTGTACTGCCCTCCTGAGACTTTCAGGAAATCACCTGGGACACAAGTTAAATATACAGATTCTTGGCTCTCATGCGAAGCTCACTTAAACCAGAATTTCATCGGGTAGGGCTCATTTTTAAAAGAGCTCCACAGATGATTCCAATAAATACTGAAATTTGAGAAAGGCGAGCTTGTATTAATTCTCCCAGGAGTATATGCATATTTTAAAAGGATAGCTGGAAGAAGAAAATGTTTCCTATGAAGGAATGATTTACTAAAAGTTGAAATTTGAACACTAGTCAGGGAGTGGGCTTTGGGTGAAGCCCTTCCTACGTTCAGTCATACTGAGTATGTTTGCTTATTCAGCTATGTGAAGTTGGCATGTATAATTGTGTTGTTTTGTTGGTTTAAAAGTGTCTTGTTCAGATATCCTACTGTGTTCTTGTGTTGTGTCTATTGGGTTTTACTCACAAGGGGTAGTTCCCTAGTATGGCTTTTCATTTTGAGGTATAAGTTCATCTTTAGATGGAGCTATTTTTTCCTCTGTGGGTATCTCTGACCCTGGAATGAGGAAGTATCCTTATAGAGTAGAGTGTTTTTGCTTTGTTCCATCAGGTGTCCAGTTGGGTGTATTTGCATAGGACCATTTCCCTGGGGTTAACATCATGGTAGCATGCAGGGAACGGTGAACTTGAGATCTCTAACTCACACATGGCATAGCAATGTAGCTTTTAGTTCTGCACATCCAATGGCATGAAAGAGATATACTTCCTTGCCATTCAGTAGGCCCTATTATATGGTGTTGTTTTTCTAAATCCTTCTTTCTCAAAGCAAATAACCTTTCCAGGGTCTGTTTCAAGGCCATTTTTAGCCTCTCAAAATTCTTACATCGTCTCTGGTACCATTAGCCCTTTTCCCTGGACAGCCATGGTATCAACTTGAAGCTGTAACTGTAGCTTTTAATTTCCTTTTTTTGTTTCCTGATGCTTAAAGATATTCAAATATTTATTTTGAATTCAGCTTAGAATTTTTTTAATGGTTATACTTTATCCACTATGTGTTTAGCGCCTGGCCAGGGCATGTACTAACAGTGTTTCAGTCTGCCATGTTCCCTAAATTTTTAAAATATTTTTTGGAGATATGTTTCTCTGCGGTTAGTCATGTTCGTTTGCTTTGTGCCACCACTGCTGTTTTGTTTGGTGAATCCCTTTGGTCTTGGACAATATTTAATGTCAAAGAGGTCTCATTTCAAGCAGAAAACAGACCATTAATCACAGTCTCCTGTGGAATTTAGTTCATTTTCCTCCCATAGCTCATATCACACTGTATTATGGTCAGTTCCAGACCATACGCTTCCATACCATATGCTTCCAGGGCCAGTAAGCAGATATCATTAATCTTTGTATCTTCAGTGTTGGAAGAATGTCTAGCACACAGAATGGGTCAGAAAAATGTTTCTATTACTGGTTGTTAGACAGGAAGCCTTGCCATTGAGGATGGTGATGGTGAGGGGATAAGGATGGTGATGACGATGGAGATGTGATGATGATGTGTGTTACCACACAAGAAGAGCCTCATAGAATTCTGGTTCTCCAGTGAATGGTTAGAATGTCCTTCTTGGTTTATTGGATTTTTAAGTGCTATTAATGGCTATTAACTAGTCTGTGTAGATTAACACCTGCTCCCTGCCTAGATGCACACACAGCCATTAATTGCAGAGAAGAACCTCCCCCCAGGGATTGGAAATGCATACAAACTCAGAGAGGGACTTGTCTTCTTGTTCTCAGTGATGGACTTGGATCCTCAAAAACATGCTCCCAGGCCATCTGCCACACACTCTGCTTGCCCACCTGCCTCCTTTACTCCTTCCCTCCTTCTCTCCTTTTTACCTCTATAGGTGAAAGTGCTTAACTGAGATAAACATAATGATTTATTAATAAATATTTGTTGAGTGAATTCTTTTCATTATCTTTAAAAAGTCAAAAATATTGTCTCCCTTACATTTTCATACAGAAGCAGCCTCTAAAGTATAAACTAATGATAATGGTTAACACTAAGCCCATCATTACCCATCAGGTATTTGTTGCTAAGAATTTTACACCTATAGAATCATTTCATCTCAGAAACCACCTGACGTAGACGACATATATGTTGACTCCTACTCACCTCAGCCAGAGAGTAATTCCTCCCAGGTCACACACCCTGTAAATGCTAGAACTGAGCTATGAGTCCAGGCTGCCTCATTATAATTGTTGGACCACAGTTCAAGCATTACTCATCTGCTGAAGAACACTCCACGTTGGAGTGGCCACCAGGCCCAACCACACAGTTGGGATCCTTATTTTTTAGTCAAGAGCAATGTAGAGGGATAGAAGGTGCTGGGTCCCTCAGCCCCTCCCAGGTAGTCAGATTCAGGAAGGAGATAGGGAATCAAAGCAGGGAGGTTTTCTGTGGCAAGACTGTATCTGAAAGCTTAGGTCAGTATTAAGTATTTGTGATCCAAGGATCTCGGACCTTTCTGATTTCCAGAATAGGATTATATTTTGAGAGCATAATGATAAAAAATATTGAAATATTAATATTAGAAAGATAAGGTAATAGTCTCAAGGAATATTCAAATTAGGTTTCTTTAATGATCTGAAATAAATGTTGAGATGCAAGCAAGTCTATTTTGTAGTTAAAAAGAGAGAGAGAGAGACAGAGACAGAGAAAGAAAAAATGCTAACCTTAATACAGGCTCTAGGGAAGCTGGCAGTCTCTCTGTGTGAGACGTCTAGCACCACAGATAAGAAGTTTGGCTAAGGTAACAGTTTCAGAAGAGATGATACTTACCCACTCTGACTGCTCTGGGGACCAGGATCTAGACTATAAGTACACAAGTTTGTGTGTAGGGTTCATTAGACCAGACATCTATTCATTACGGTACCTGGTAACTCTGTGTTAACAAAGACTAGGTAAAGGACAGGGGAGGTTCCAAGAAATTTTGTAAAAATGCTTATACACATTCTTTGGCTCTTTTTCTGGCTTATTTCCCTCCTGTTGACTGAAATTTAAATAACAATTGGAGATCCAGCAGCCATCTTGGACCATGATAGAGGGAATAAAAAGGGTGAGCCTGGACCCTTGAACTCCTGGACAGCACATTTGGTCCTGGGCTGCTTTGGTTCAGATGAGAAAAAAATGTCCTTTTAGCTAATTTGAGTTATGTTAGTTTGGGTTTTATCCCACATGCACCTAAACGTAATTGTAATTGACCAATCCTGTACCAAGTGATTCCCAATGGATATTACACAGTGCGAGATGAAAAGAAGTAGAAAGTACTTACTGATTCAGTCACTTTGCAGTTAGCAGACCAGACCACAAAATCCTGTCTGAAAAAAATGGTGGGAGTGCTTGCTTTGCTTAGATACTCTCCCCTAAGTTCTTTGCCTTGCTGATTCCTTCTCATTGTGATATGGAGGAGGTGAAAGACTTTGTCACTTTTTATGGTGCTTCCACTTCTCACCATCTGCCTTTTGCCAGGTGCCTTTGCTGCTTTGTTCAGAGAAAGCCAGGTTCCTGATTGTTCCATTACATGTTGTGTAAGATAAGAATTTGGTGGGGCTCATCCCTTGCATTACAGCAAGTGTGTGTGTGTGTGTGTGTGTGTGTGTTTGTGTTTCTCTGGAGGGAGAGACTGTAGTGGATGAAGATAATAAGGATGGGAGGGGCAACAAGGATGCTCTGGTACAAAGTCCACTTTGCTGTTCAAACAAGCAGATCTTCCCTCTAGACCAGCCAACTGTAAGTGTATCTAAGATAGAAACTAAGGATGAGTGTAATTAAAGTTCATAAACATATTAGGAACAAGAAATTGCAAGATGCAGTGTGAGGGCATTTACACTGAAGGGTTTGCAATTACCCGTACTGATAGAGAGGGATCTTATCGCTACTCCTCTAGGCCAGAATGTAGCTGCTTCCTCCTCGTGAGTATGATGGTATCTCTGTGACTTGGCTCTGAAACAATTCCTGCTTAGAAGCTGATACTGCACTTGCAAAAATATGTTTTTAATCTTTGAATAATGACAGTACACCATGAGAGTCTTGAAATGGTTTCTTAACTTGGGCAACTTTGTACTACTCTGGCCTTGCAATAGTTGGTGTATGTGAAGACTTTTTTGAAGAATTGTGCTTGGGAGAAGACATTGGCAAGTATGTGCTTAGTTATGTCTTTTAGGGCAGCATAAACAAATAGGGCACAAAAGTAATACAAGTTTTTATAATTTGGGACATGTGGGGAATATCACATGTAATTATGTTCATAGCAGTAGCAGCATCAACTATAGTCAACATATATGTTGGATACTTTCTAGGCACTTCTCATATACTAACTCGCCTAATCCAATAATCCCCAAAGGCAAGTGCTATCAGAACCTCATTCCAATTTTCAAATGAGGAAACAGAGGCATTTAAAGATTAATTTGTCCAAGGTCAAACAGGTGATACAAGTGGAGCAGGGATTTGAACATGGGGATGTATCCCAGAGTCTAAGCTCTTACCCCTTACAGAGACCATCTCTTTCTTGACATTGAATGAACACACACACGATGTTGAAGGAACCTCAAAGTGTCAAGTTATCCATCTTCACATTTCCCACAAATAATTCTCTTCAGTGCTTATGACAGTGACTTTTGCATGATTTTAAACAATCACAGATAGTAAGGATTATTCTCCTTCTCTAAAATTAGAGTTAATACCCTCTGCAACTTTGGATAAGTAAATTAACCTTTCCAGGCTTGGGTTTGCTTATTGCAGACCTGGAATCACTAACAGGGAGACATCAAGTAAGAGGAGTATATAAAATGCCTATGTTCGATGGGACTCCTCAGTTGTCAGTGGCTGAAAATGCAACTTAAATCGATGTAAGCAAAATAAAGTGGGAATTCTTTGCTCTTGTAACTGAGAAGTCACAGGGTGAACCTCAGATTGGATTCACAGCCAAATGGAGTGATCTTTTTTCATTTGCATTGTTGTGTCTGTACTTCTCAGTTGCATTTTCCACTTTCCTTTTTTATTTTTAATTTTTTAAAAGATGCATTTGAGAAAGAGCAGAAGAGGGGCAGAGGGAGAGGGAGAGAGAGTCTCAAGGAGATTGCATGCTGAGCACAAAGTCTGACTCGGGTGAGAGGGGGGCTCCATCCCACGACCCTGAGATCATGACCTGCCCTGAAGTCAAGAGGCAGACCCTTCACCAACTGAACCACCCATGCGCCCCACTCTTTCCTTTTTTAACCTGGCTTCATTTTCAGGTTTCAAGTGAGAGAAAGATGCCTCCAACCTCACCTGCAGACCTAGATGGAAAGCCAGGGCTGTGGGATTAGCGGAGATTAGCTCTGATGAGCTCGGACTGGCTCGGCCTGAGTCACATGCCCGTCCTCCAACCAATCACTGCCGCTCAGGAAACTGCTTGCTCTTATTGGCCAGGCATTGGTCATTTGCTCCAGTGGAGGGCGAAGTCCATGCTGCCTCAGGCATGGAGGCTGAGAGTGGGGGTGGGGTTTCCCTGGAAGCAAAGTCAGGATGCTTGTCTTTGTGATGCTGAGGCTCCGTGGATGCAGAGCACCAGACCCCACTGTCCTGTGAGGAGAGTGTCTGACCCTTGTGAGGAGCTCAACCAATGCTGTTTCCGGGCCTGTTGTGTTGGGACTCACAAGATGCCATTACAAAGCATCTTCCTCAGGACTGTGTCAACTGGAATGGCATTGGAGAACTTTGCTGTTTGCTTTGTTTTTAAATTTGAGTAAGTTTGACATAAAACGTTGTATGAGTTTCAGGTGTACAACTCAGTGATTCGACAAGTTTATTGTTACACTCCATTCACCGCAAGTGCATCTACCTTCTGTCCCATTACATGGCTCTTATAATATCATTGACTATATTCTTGATGCTGTGCCTTTTTGGAGAACTTTGTTTTAATGGGGCAATAGATGTCATCATTAGAAGGGCAAGAATTACATCCTTACCTTGTTTTTATTCAACATTTCCTTCCACTCCCACTCATTTCCCCAGTGATCCTAAAAGCCTTGCACATCCTTTCTTCTGATAAGAAGGCCAGAGATCAAGTGGTGATAATGTATCTACCATATCTTATCAGGCAGTCTGCCAGCAAGCCATCACTAATGTCCAGCATCTCGATTCAGTGCAGACATGAAGGAAAATTGTGATTGCGAGAAAGAAAACCAGGAATCCAGACTTTCCCGCTTATCTTTACTGTAACTAATTGAGTTAGTCATTCAGTGTTAATCGTTTATTTATTCATTTAACAAATATTTATTAAATACCTCCACTGTGTCCAGCTCTATGCAGGTACTAGGACTTGGGAGCTCTCCCCCTTAAAAAAAAAAATAAACTAAAGAAGTTTATTTAGTTTATTCCATTTTCTTTACTCTCTCCCATCATGAAAAAACTTGGTGTCTGAGCTGAGTCCTAACCAGTCCAGAGGTTTTACTACTATACCCATCTGCTTTTCAAAATGTGCCCTTGAAATCCCACATTTCCAAGGGGGGAGCTATGAGGTCTTCCATGGAGCTGGGAAGGAGAGGATGGATAGGTGAGCTATCCTTCTTTTATATCTTGGAGTTATTTATAAAGATGTCTTTGGAGAAAGAAGCACACATACACACACACACGTTGGAATCAGGCAGGCCTGCACTTCAGTTCTGCCCCTGTCTAAGCATGTGACCTTGGGCAGGTCAGGTAATCTCTATGGATCTGTTTTCTCATCAATTAAAATGCATATGGTAATAAATAAACTCTTTAATAGAACTTTGTAGAACATGGTGAGGATTCATGGAGATTCGTTATGTGAAAAGTATCTGATATGGTGCCTGGCACATAGTAGGATTGCAAGGAGAATGAACTTAATAAAAGTTCATTCTCACCCCCTTCTCCCTCCTCCCTTCCTTCCTGCCTTCCTCTGTCCCTCCCTTCTGACCCCACTTGGCAGGCAGCTGGTGTCAGATGGTGCTCACATGGCTTGAACTGAAGCTGATCCCAGATGCAGCAGCATCTACATTATTGTTGCTCCACCAGCCTCTGAGCCCCCAGAGGAAGTGAGCACCCCCAGAAGATGCCAGGAGAGAGTGACAGTGACCCTTGAGAGGAGCGTCCCCACCTTGCTCAGCAGTATAACCTGGCCCTATTTGACCTTGGCTGCCACCTGAGAAGCTACACTCCTGGGAACATCAGGATGCTGGCTTCAACCGCGAGCTGAGGGTGGGGGCAGAAGAAATGCTTCTCTTTTTACTTACTTCTCTGCGGAGGAAACTCACTGTGCATACCATCCTGAGTGCGAACAGGGAGAACTGGCATCTATGTGGTCAGAAACATTTAGTGGCAGGCTACAGGTGCACAGGCAGCTTGGTTTAAGCACAAAGAGGGAGTTACTGGTTAAGCCACCTCGGAATCCAGAGGCTTCAGAAAGGCTGTATTCAGTGATCCAGCAGCGGCTTTAGAATCTCTCTCAATTTCACCTCTGCTTTCTTAGGCAAGTCCTCCTATTGCTGTGGCAAGATAGCCATTCACGATTCCAGGACTGCTTTCTGCCAGCTTTAGAATCAGAGCTAAAAGGGATCTTTTCTTTCTTACTGGTTCCAGCAAGAATTCCAACACAGAGCCATCTGCCCATCCCCAAACCCTTCACTGTGGGACGTGGAGTGCAGTTGTCTGACTGGCCAGGCCTCCTCCTAGAAGGGAGGTGGACCAAGAACAGGTGGTTCGAAAGGTAAGAAAAGGGGCTGATGCCAGAAGGAGTCAAAACAGGCAAACGTAGTGGGTACTTACTCTACGGCTTTTCTTATAAAATATCAAGACCTGACAAAGACAGGCTATGTGACAACATACAAAAAAAGGTATAGGATCTTTTCAGGCCCATGAAAAATCTAATTGAGTCTGTTTTCCCTGTTAAACTACATAGTAACAAAAATAATGAATCAAGGGTAAGTGTTTACTTTACCTTTGTTCCCACACCAATAAATGGCTTAACTGGCCATCAGCGAAACACAGCATGAAGCTGTTTAGTGATGCTTAGTTTTATGTGTCAACTTAGCCAGACTATAGTGTCTATATTCAAACACTTATATCTATAAGTACTTCATAGAGCTATTTAATAGAAGCTCATAGAACATGGTGAAGATCCAGTAAGATAAATTATGTGAAAAGTACAATGCCTGGCACATAGTAGGAGCTTAATAAAAACTTATTTTCGGGCTACCTGGGTAGCTCGGTGGTTGATCATCTGCCTCTGGCTCAGAGTGTGATCCCAGAGTCCTGGGATTGAGTCCCACATCCGGCTCACCATAGAGAGGGAGAGTCTTTCTCCCTCTGCCTATGTCTCTGCCTCTCTGTGTCTCTCATGAATAAATAAATAAAATCTTTAAAAAAATATTTTCATCCCCTTCCCCTTTTCTCTCTCTCTCTCTCTCTATATATATATATGTGTGTGTGTGTTTGTGTGTGTGTATATATAATGCATAGATGTATATGTAATATATAAGGAGAGAAGGATGTGTGTATATATATATGTGTGTGCGTGTGTATACAAATATTACATATTTATATAGAGAGAGAATACATTTTCTACTGGTTGTGTTTTTCTGGTAGAACCCTGACCGATACTCCGTAAAATGTCAGAATATGGTCTGCAGTTGAAAAATAACATTGGCCATGGTGTCACTCAGCTTTTAAGTCAAAGCTGAGGCAGCAGCCCATACCCTTCCATGTACAAGCCATGTAACTTGATTAAACCTCTGGTGTAGTAGCCTCATTAACATATTATCACAGCAAAGTTACCACATTTTGTGGGTCCCCAAAACACAGAGTGTCACTGTAATACTGGGAACAAAGACTTGCTAATACTTGAAAGATAGCACCTTTCTCCTGAGGAATATAAACCTGTTCACAGGCATTAGCTCAGGAAGCTTGTGATGATAATGAGGTAGGTGGCAGATATGACCAACCCCATTTTACAGACTGAAATTGGGGCATGGGGATGTGACTTGGCCCAGAGCTATGTCAAAACTCAGGGATGGACTAAGAATAGGAGAAAAAAAAGCTTGCAGGCCCAGGGCCAGTGTCCAGCCCATTGGAGGCATAGTCCCCCTGGCCTCTGTGTGGAAATCGCCTGGGATCATGAAAATGCATATGCCCAGGCCCTGCCCTAGAGGTTCTAGAAAGTGGATCAAGGAGTTTGCCACTGTGGCAGACTCCTTGGCTGGGTCTCAGCATTAAAATTTGAGAATGACTCATGAAGTGTACTTTTACACTTTTGTCTCTATCTTCACTGGCTTTGTGGGAATATACCCTGAAAAATTTAGGAGGAACTTGGCAACTGGTTCAAGTAGGAAAGAAAACCTGAAAGAAAAAAACAAAACAAAACTTAGTTTACTTTCTTTTTAAAAAGCAGACTTTTAAGTGCTTCTCATTGTTTTCAAAGAGCTGTTTGAAGCAAATGAGGCTGTCTGTGAGTCACTGGTGGGTATATTCTATCAGCTACCTATACTTGTTGATATCCGTATAATGTGTTTTGAGTTTTTAGCCCCCTGCCCTCATCTGCCAGAGACCTCTCCCACTGCTTCCCAGATGTCATCTGGGTGCTTGAACCAAACAAATACATGTGACCTTTGTAAGCTAAGGATGATTTTTTTGGTCGAGTACCACTGGCAGAAGTTGTCCAGTGGCTCTTAAGCTGTCTCAGACCAGGGGAATGTCTGATGGGGGTGGGGGGCCACCTCAGCAACTATCATCTGATTCACTGACCAAGCCAACTCAGCTGGCAGAGAGGCAGACATCGATTGGGCTTGTAGCTCTAATGTTCTCTTTTGCCATTGTTTTCTTTTGTAGAAGTTTGACCAAAGGAGGCCTGTATAATAGAAGTTCTTAAAAGCAAGAAAAGCTTACTTTTCTGGAAAAAGAGATAGGCGCTGTTGGAACAATAAATAGAATCTAGAAGGTTACTGCACACACTGGCAGTGTTCCTAGGAGGCCTCTGTAAGCATAAAGCCCTGAAGGTCTAAGAGAGAGGAGAGGTGTAGGTGGCGAGTGGCAGGATCTGCCCTTGGAGTTAGCACCTGTCCCCACCCACCAGCCCTCAGTTAATCTGCTCTTTACATTACCAGGCAGGGGAGGGACAGAGATGGGATGAAATGTGAGAGCTCCTTCCCATTAGAAGAAAATGATTCACAAAGCCTTCTTATGTAAAGAGCCAAAATGATTAAATGTGGGTTCTGTCCCTGGAACTCCATTTTATGCTCTCCACCTCCAATGTACCAACATAAATGATAAAAGTTGAGATGAAAGTCATATATACTTTCACAAACACTTCAATACATAAATTCAAACCAAATGGCGTGAGCACTCTGTTGTAATTGCAAGAAACTGGATGCAACACAAACACCCATTTTGTGTAGAAATGTTTAAACAAATTATGAAGTATTCACCTGATGAAATTTCACGTAGCTGGTAATCAAATGAGGTATTTCTGTATGTATGGGCATAGATAATACATAGCATATATTTTTAAGCAAATCATAAAAGGATATAGTCTGATTCTACTTTGTAAAAATATTAGCAACCAGGCATGTTAGCATATGCATCCAAAGAGAAATTTGGAGGAATATGCACCTCATGGCTAAAGAAGTTTGAGACTACAGCAGGTATTTACTTTTTACATTAGAAATTTCTCTTACATTTGAATTTCTTATAAAGAACACAATTACTTTCTTAACAGAAAGAGTAAATTTTAAACATTGAATAAATGAAACACAGAATTCCCCCAGAGGAGTTTTTTGGCCCAGGCTAGACTGGTTGAGGTTCTTATTATGCTGGTTCAGTGCAGTCTGGATGAAAGATGCTGTGCTAACTTGACGGGATGAGCACTGGGTGTTATTCTATATGTTGGCAAATTGAACACCAATAAAAAAGAAATTTATAAAAAAAAAAAAAGATGCTGTGCTAGTTTTGTTCCTGGTAAAGCAGGCGCTGGGACAGCTGGGTGGAGGAACCCATCAGAACCCAAGGCTGGCACAACAAAGTCTCAGCCAGTCCAGTGGGAAGCACGGGGTACCCATTTAACAAGCCTTATGCTGGGGCCTCCTACTGAGCCCTTGGATCACTGCCTTGCACATTTATTGTCTGGGGGCCGGCTCAGGGCAGGGTGGGGGTGGCCTGGGCAGGAAAGCTGGTCCGGACCCTCAAAAAATTAATAATACCTGGAAGCTGTCTGCTAATGAGGCTCCTGGGAGCCACAGGGCCAATACCTGCTTGAAAGGTGGTCTGAGCTAAGCATTCAGGCTTCTGCCGTGATACCTTTTTTCCCCTTCTCCTGCAGGCTTGGGTGTAAAGTGGTAAAGGTCGTGTAAAGGTGTAAAGGTAAAGGTGGTTGGGACTGAAGTCTTCCACTTACTCTAGGCTGTGGTACTTTTCAAAGAGCTTTCTAACCATCTCAACTCTGGTTCAGTTACATTTTGAAAATAGAGTTTAAAAAGCAGCTTATTGTATGTGAAAGTTATAAGGGGTAAAATCACTGATATTAGTCAGAGTATATAGATACTGTGGGAAAAAAAAAAAGAATTCAAGTGAGTAAGTTTTAGAGGTCTTATTGACTTTATTCGATGACTCATGAATGGGGCAGCATCCAACCTAACAGACAGAAAGGATATCTGAAGAGCGGTACAAGGCAAGAAATTTTATTTCTGTTTTTTTTTTTTAACATTTTACTTATTTATCTGACAGAGAGAGAGAAAGAGTGCACAAGTAGGCAGAGTGGCAGGTAAAGGGAGAGGGAGAAGCAGGTTCCCCACTGAGTAGGGAGCCCGATGGGAGGCTCGATCCCAGGACCCTGGCAGATGCTTAACTGACTGAAGCACCCAGGTGCCCCTAGGCAAGAGATTTTATAGGCAGAGAGAGCAGGAATGACTTAGTTGTAGTAGGCAAAAAAGTGAAACTGTTATTGCAAAGTTACTTTCCTTATAGGATTTATCAGGCAAGATTACTTACCAATTTTAATGCTTGTGATTTCTGATTGACTGGTTTAAGATTTCATTTCTGGGAGAGTCAAACTGCAATTAAATTAAGTCTCAGTTTGATGATGTGAAGCTTAACATAAGCGACCCCATGTTGGGCCTGTTCTTTTGTTTTTAACAATATATGCCCCAGTTTTCAGCAATGTATGTTTACTTTCATGAACTCCTCCACATGGTTTCAGAGAAGGTCTTGGAAATTGTCAATGACAAATACTTAAATACAGAAACACTTCACATTGGTTAAAGTTAACAGCCTTCAGAGGAAGTTTACTATTATTATCGTAGTTTCATGGATGAGGCAACAAAGGCACAGAGTAGAGTGAGGATTTGAACCAGGGGGGTCTGGCTTCAGAGTCTTTATTTGTAGATACCACAGAGAACTGCTCCTTCAACTAAGGGTGTTGATCACAAGTTGCAGATGTAGCATGTCCAGAGGAAGAGGTATCTGTGGTGTTAGATAAGAACTACCTACCAAGACAGGGGGCATAGAGGATACTCGAGGAACGGCCGTGGGGCCCTGGCCACAGATTGGGGTGGGGCAGACCACCCATAGGCAAAGCTTGCTGTGGTGATCGGTGCATTAGCCTTCATTCACCTCTCATATGTCAGACTTGCCATAGAATGGAGAGACACTTGAATTAGGTGTCTCCAAATGGAGCAGCTTCACCTTCAAATATAATGGGATGGTTTTTGCCTTGGAATTTGGTGGGAAAGCCCTATTTCTGTGCCCTGAGAAGTCCCTTGGACTGGTCACAAAATCTATGAGGTTCTATATGATTTTCACAGTTCTTCATCTGTCTTTGTTCTTATTCTCTGGGTAAATGGAAGTATGGGCTGATAAACAACTTTTTCAAAGACTTGCCTTTCGCCTTTTGTATCTATTCTTAAGTAGTCTTGGGCAAAAATTCTATTTCAAAAAAAATTATTGAGAATCTTAATTACCGTTATTGAAATTCAAACTCAACACAGTATTCCTTATTGCTCCAATTATGAACAGTGGTCATAAATAGGATCACTTATCTAGAAAATTATTAAAAATTCATTGTACATGAAAGCCTCAAAAGTCCTTGAAAGGCAAATGTTAGGTAAAAGCTGTTCCCATGACATCTCCTCATCCTCATTGATCACTTTCTTCCCATTTTCTAGGAGATAAACACCTGTGTTGAACAGCAATCTTCTTTAATAATTTCAACAGAACTTTTCAGAAAAACATGTTGATAATTCTCCACCAGTGATTGGAATTTTTCCTGAATCCTGATATGCTAATCAGTCACTCTTGACGCAATCAAACAATCTTTGCCAGGATGGAAAACATTCTCTTGACTCTACTTTTTCTAAAATATCTGAAGAGTGAAGGTGTCTTTGCACCTTAATCTGTCAACTCATGACCTAGCTCATCAATAAAAAATAAATTCTGTGGATTCCATTGGCTTAGTGTCAATCTGTTGGTCAACACTATCTGTTAGTTTACTGGTCAAGTCATTAGGGAGTTGTACATTCATGTCTGGGATCTCATTTTTAATAGGCAAGAGATGACAGGGAAAAGGCATGTCATAATCACAAGCCTGAAAGATTGACTATATTATAAAAATAATTTAAGCTATGAACCTGTATCATCATCTTCGTGCTTGAATAGCAATATATGATATAATCCAAAACAACTAACTTAATATGTGACAATAATTATGATAAGAAGAAGACTCAGAAAAGAAGAAACAAAGATTTTCATTTTCCTAAAAAAATAATTTAATAATCATAGAATTCACTTGCTATAATATGAACTCCAGTGAAGAAAATGCTTTGTGGGATGGTTTGATATGCTCTTCCTCAGGCATCTGGAATGGGAAAATGTACTCCCTTATCCCCAAAATTGGAACTCAAATAGTGAAGACTGTGTCTTAGTCTGGAAAAGAGTGGCCTTAGTTTCAAAGAGTGGCCAATTATACGTAATATCTAATTCCGAAGAAATTCTAAGTGCTTTGCAATTTATTTTTGAAAAGGAAGTAAGAGAAAGAGCAAGCGGGACAGAATAAAATGGGGAGAGAAGGGGAAAGAAACAGATGATCTTTTTGTCCGAAAGCTGTTTGACACAAAGAATGTTGCTTTAAAGTGAAAATTGATGATTTCTACATTGCTGATAAATCTTGGGCTGGTCCTATGGAGGGAATGGAAACCAACATTACAATTTGCTGGTTCCATTTCTTACCCTCTAACAAATATCATTTCTCTGACAAGGCGGATGGTTTGGCTTTTTGGTTTTTTGTTTTTACTTTTTCATTTTGAGTAAGGCTGATTCAGCTTGCAGACATGAAGTTCAGGTAACCTTGCTGTTAAACTGAGGGAAAAGGTGAAGGGAATAAAATAGGGAAAATTTTATACCCAAAATAAAATATAAATATGAATCTGAATGAAAGTCTGGAGTAGAAAAATTTAAACTAAAAACTGAAATAGGAGTTATAACTTTTATAAAAGCTTTACAATTACATTGTGTTTTTTAGATTTGCAAAGAAATATATACTCACAAAGAAGGCGGGGAAAAACACTTTTTGACTACTTATATATAATTATTTATATTTGGGAATATTTAATTTTTTAAGATTTCATTTATTTATTCATGAGAGACAGAGAGACAGAAAGAGAGAGAGAGAGAGAGAGAGAGAGAGGCAGAGACACAGGCAGAGGGAGAAGCAGGCTCCATGCAGGGAGCCTGATGTGGAACTCGATCCTGGGACTCCAGGATCACTCCCTGGGCCGAAGGCAGGTGCTAAACCACTGAGTCACCCAGGGATCCCTTATTTTTTTTCCTTGAGAATAACTCTTTGACATAATTTCCATCCTCATATATGTATTTATGGTGTATTTATATTGGGGAAATTGAAATCTGGAGCTTAGAAGCTCTTACTTGTACCTTATCAAAAATGGTCCTGTTACTGGATAAAAAAAGCAAGAACCATCTATTTGCTGTCTACAATAGACTCATTTTAGACCTAAGGACACTTCCAGCCTGAAAATGAAAGGTTGGAGAGCCATTTAACATTCAAATGGTTCTCAAAAGAAAGCAGGGGTATCAATCCTCATATTAGATAAACTAGAGTTTATCCCAAAGATGGTAGTAAGAGACAAAGAGTGACACTATATCATACTTAAGGGTCTATCCAACAAGAAGACCTAACAATCATGAATATTTATCCCCCTAATGTGGGAGCTACCAAATATATCAATCAGTTAATAACCAAAGTAAAAACATACACTAATAGTAGGAGATATCACAACACTACACTTTCTGCAAATGATAGTTCTTCTAAGCACATCTCCAAAGAAACAAGAGCTTTAAATGATGCACTGGGCCAGATGGATTTCACAGATATATACAGAACTTTGCCTCCAAATGCAACTGAATACACATTCTTCTCAAGTGCACATGGAACTTTCTCCAGAATAGACCATATACTGGGTCACAAATCAGGTCTCGACCAATACCAAAAGATTGGAATTGTCCCCTGCATATTTTTAGACCACAATACTTTAAAACTAGAACTCAATCACAAGAAGAAATTTGGAAGAAACTCAAACACGTGGAGGTTAAAGAGCATCCTGCTAAAAGATGAATGGGTCAACCAGGAAATTAGAATAGAATTAAAAAGATTCACAGAAACTAATGAAAATGAAGATACCACCATTCAAAAATCTTTGGGATACAGCAAAAGCAGTCCTAAGAGGGAAATACATCGCAATACAAGCATCCCTCAAAAGATTGGGAAAAACTCAAATACACAAGCTAACCTCACACCTAAAGGAATTGGAGAAAGAACAGCAAATAAAACCTACACCAAGCAGCAGAAGAGCGTTAATAAAGATCTGAGCAGAACTCAATTAAATGGAGACCAGAAGAACTGTAGAACAGTTCTGTTTTGTTCTGTAGAACAAAACCAGGAGTTGGTTCTTTGAAATAATTAATAAGATAGGTAAACCATTAGCGAGACTTATTAAAAACAAAAGAGAAAAGACTCAAATTAATAAAATCACGAATGAAAAAGGAGAGATCACAACCAATACCAAGGAGATACAAACGATTTTAAAAACATATTATGAGCAGCTATACACCAATAAATTAGACAATCTAGAAGAAATGGATGCATTTCTGGAAAACTACAAATTACCAAAACTGGAACAGGAAGAAATAGAAAACCTGAACAGGCCAATAACCAGGGAGGAAATTGAAACAGTCATTAAAAACCTCCCAAGACACAAAAGTCCAGGGCCAGATGGCTTCCCAGGGGAATTCTATCAAACGTTTAAAGAAGGAACAATACCTATTCTACTAAAGCTTTTCTGAAAGATAGAAAGGGACAGAATGCTTCCAAACTTGTTCTATGAGGCCAGCATCACCTTAATTCCAAAACCAGACAAAGACCCCACCAAAAAGGAGAATTATAGACCAATATCCCTGATTAACACAGATGTAAAAAATTCTCAATAAGATACTAGCCAAGAGGATCTAACAATACATTAAGAAGATTATTCACCATGACCAAGTGGAATTTATCCCCGGGATGCAAGGCTGGCTCAACACTCATAAAACAATCAATGTGATAGATCATATCAACAAGAGAAAAAAACAAGAACCATATGATCCTCTCAATAGATGCAGAGAAAGCATTTGACAAATTACAGCATCCATTCCAGATCAAAACTCTTCAGAGTGTAGGGATAGAGGGAACATTCCTCAGAATCTTAAAGGCCATCTAGGAAAAGCCCACAGCAAATATCATTCTCAATGGGGAAACACTGGAGAGCCTTTCCCCTATGATCAGGAACACAACAGGGATGTCCACTCTCACCACTGCTATTCAACATAGTACTAGAAGTCTTAGCCTCAGCAATCAAGCAACAAAAAGAAATAAAAGGCATTCAAATTGGCAAAGAAGAAGTCAAACATCTTTGCAGATGACATGATACTGTACGTAGAAAACCCAAAAGACTCCACCCCAAGATTGCTAGAACTCATACAGCAATTTGGCAGTGTGGCAGGATACAGAATCAATGCCCAGGAGTCAGTGGCATTTCTATGCACTAACAATGAGACTGAAGAAAGAGAAATTAAGGAGTCAATCCCATTTACAATTGCACCTAAAAACATAAGATACCTAGGAATAAACCTAACAAAGAGGTAAGGATCTATACCCTAAAAACTATAAGAAAGAAATTGAGGAAGACACAAAGAGATGGAAAAACATTCCATGCTCATGGATTGGAAGAATTAATATTGTGAAAATGTCTGTGCTACCCAGGGCAATTTACACATTCAGTGCAATCCCTATCAAAATACAATAGACTTTCTTCAGAGAGTTGGAACAAATAATCTTAAGATTTGTGTGGAATCAGAAAAGACCCCGAATAGTCAAGGGAATATTGAAAAAGGAATCCAGAGCCAGGGGCATCACAATTCCAGATTTCAAGTTGTACTTCAAAGCTGTGATCATCAAGATAGTATGGTACTGGCGCAAAAACAGACACATAGACCAGTGGAACAGAATAGAGAACCCAGAAATGGGCGCTCAACTCTATGGTCAACTAATATTTGACAAAGAAGGAAAGGCTATCCACTGGAAAAAGGACAGTCTCTTCAATAAATGGTGCTGGGAAAATTGGACAGCCACGTGCAGAAGAATGAAACTAGACCATTCTCTTACACCAGACACAAAGATAAACTGAAAACGGATGAAAGATCTAAATGTGAGACAAGAATCCATCAAAATCCTTGAGGAGAACAAAGGCAACACCCTTTTTGAACTTGGCCACAGCAACTTCTTGCAAGACACATCCATGAAGGCAAGGGAAACAAAAGCAAAAATGAACTATTGGGACTTCACCAAGATAAAAAGCTTCTGCACAGAAAAAGATAGTCAACAAAACTAAAAGACAACCTACAAAATGGAAGAAGATATTTACAAATGACATATCGATAAAGGGCTAGTAGCCAAGATCTATAAAGAATGTATTAAACTCAACAGCAAAGAAACAAGCAATCCAATCATGAAATGGGCAAAAGACATAAACAGAAATTTCCCCAAAGAAGGCCTACACATGGCCAACAAGGACATGAGAAAATGCTCCTCATCCCTTGCCATCAGGCAAATACAAATCAAAACCACAATGAGACACCACCTCACGCCAGTGAGAATGGTGAAAATCAACAAGATGGGAAACAACAAATGTTGGGGAGGATATGGAGAAAGGGGAACCATCTTGCATTGTTGGTAGGAATGTGAACTGGTATAACCACTCTGGAAAACTGTGTGGAGGTTCCTCAAAGAGTTAAAAATAGAGCTACCTTATGACCCAGCAATTGCACTGCTACGGATTTACCCCAAAGATACAGATGCAGTGAAAAACCAAGGCACCTGCACCCCAATGTTTATAGCAGCAATGTCCACAATAGCCAAACTGTGGAAGGAGCCTCGGTGTCCATCAAAAGACGAATGGATAAAGAAGATGTGGTTTATGTATACAATGGAATATTACTCAGCCATTAGAAACGACAAATACCACCATTTGCTTCAACGTGGATGGAACTGGAGGGTATTATGCTGAGTGAAGTAAGTCCTTTGGAGAAGGACAAACATTATATGGTCTCATTCATTTGGGGAATATAAAAAAAAAAGTGAAAAGAATTAAGGGGGAAAGGAGAGAAAATGAGTGGGAAATATAAGAGGGGGTGACAGAATATGAGAGACACCTAACTCTGGGAAATGAACAAGGGGTAGTGGAAGGGGAGATGGGCGGGGGGATGGGGTGACTGGGTGATGGGCACTGAGTGGGGTACTTGACGGGATGAGCACTGGGTGTTATACTATATGTTGGTAAATCGAACTCCAATAAAAAAGATACAAAAAACGGTCCTGTTATATCTAATTTATGTAACTTCAAAATAGGCATAATGAGCTGAGCTGTTAAAAGAGTTTCAGATGGGGTCTTTATTTATTAGGCTTTTGAGTTGCTATTTAAAAATCTGTGTATGTAAACTAGGAATTGGAGATTTTTTCCCCAAGAGTGGATATGTTTAAAATACATTGTGTTAGAAGTTTATATGAATCTTTCAGTGGTGATTTTGTTTGGCCCTTGTGTAAAGGTAGCTGAATTTTAACGAATCCAGCCTTAAAGACAATTGTTAAAAAAAATCTCTTTGGGCACAAATGACATCATCTTAAACTATTATGTTGACTCCAATGAGAGAATCAAAACCAGATGAGTTTAGTGGATTTGCAGATTACTGTCAAAATGTTCAACCCTCAGAGTTTCCGACTTTAACCAACACTCTGAAAGATTACTTGAAGTATTCAATAATAATCTTGACCTACTTTTGTTTTGAACTTAAGTGATAGATGATCAGAAGGCAATAGCACAGACATCAGAGCTGAGACACATCCGTTAGTGTGTATATGCAACAGCAAAGCAACCTTATGCTTTTCCCTTTCCTTGCTCATCAGCATTTTGAATATTTTATTTTTTTTTATTTTTTTTTTTAATTTTTTTTTATTTATTTATGATAGTCACAGAGAGAGAGAGAGAGAGGCAGAGATATAGGCAGAGGGAGAAGCAGGCTCCATGCACCGGCAGCCCGACGTGGGATTCGATCCCGGGTCTCCAGGATCGCGCCCTGGGCCAAAGGCAGGCGCCAAACCGCTGCGCCACCCAGGGATCCCGCATTTTGAATATTTTAAAGTTCACTCCAGAAAATGCCATTAAAATTGAGAAATTGCTGGCCAATCCAAAAGCCGAGATTTGCTCTCCAAAACTGTGCTTTTGAAATGTCCTTGCAATTTCAGGCATTTGAATTTTGGTTTATTTTGTTTGTTTTCGGAGTATGGACAATATATTGTTCTTCTCCCACCACACTGAATTAGTGTGGCAACTATGCCATTTATATATGATTGAAAGGAACATTGAATTATATCTTCTCAGAAAATGACCACATCAATTCATTTAATTCTGTAAGTTGAATAAATAGCTTAAAAATACAGATTTTTGGGCAGCCCGGTGGCTCAGTGGTTTAGCGCCACCTTCAACCCAGGGCCTGATCCTGAAGACCCAGGATCGAGTCCCGCATCAGGCTCCCTGCATGGAGCCTGCTTCTCCCTCTGCCTGTGTCTCTGCCTCTCTCTCTCTCTCTCTCTCTCTCTCAATCTCTCTCTCTCTCTCTCTCTCTGTATCTCTCATGAATAAATAAAATCTTTAAAAAAATACAGAGTTTTGAGTTTTGGATTAAAGATTCTATTGGCTGCATTTTATTATAAACTGAGATTTATAAATTTACTTACTAATGGTAATAATCAATCATTGAACCACTATTTTTAGTACCACATAATATAGTTTACATGGGGTCTGTGATACATCAGAAAATCTGTTTTATAAAAAGTGTGATGAGAAACAAATAATAGTGGAAATTAGTGATTGTCTCTTTTAATAATATTGCTGTAAAACTCATTTGTGGGTAAGGAATGAACTTTTTTCCCCCTAAGCTTTGGTCAGATTGTTGCCTCCTTAATTTGCTATAGACTAATTATTGTAAAAATAATTTATCTGAACACTTTTTCCATTTGCCATATAGGTTGAGATTCAATAGAGTTTTGGGGGTACTTCTCAGTGAAATAGAAGAATAATAACAATATTTGTGTTTTTTTTTGGGGGGGGCTTATGGCCTAGGATTTGTTGGAGTTCAATTTGCCAACATATAGCATAACACCCAGTGCTCATCCCACCAAGTGCCCCCCTCAGTGCCCATCATCCAGTCACCCCAACCCCCGCCCACCTCCCCTTCCACTACCACTTCCTTTCCCAGAGTTAGGTGTCTCTCATGTTTTGTCACCCTCACTGATATTTTCACTCATTTTCTCTCCTTCCCCTTTATTCCCTTTCACTAATTTTTATATTCCCCAAATGAATGAGACCATATAGTGTTTGTCCTGTCTCTTCAATAAGATTGACTTATTTCACTCAGCATAATACCCTCCAGGTCCATCCACGTCAAAGCAAATGGTGGGGGGATCCCTGGGTGGCGCAGCGGTTTAGCGCCTGCCTTTGGCCCAGGGCACGATCCTGGAGACTCGGGATCGAATCCCACGTCGGGCTCCCGGTGCATGGAGCCTGCTTTTCCCTCTGCCTATGTCTCTGCCTCTCTCTCTCTCTGTGTGTGTGTGACTATCATAAATAAATAAAAATTTAAAAAAAAAAGCAAATGGTGGGTATTTGTCATTTCTAATGGCTGAGTAACATTCCATTGTATACATAGACCACATCTTCTTTATCCATTCATCTTTCAATGGACCCCGAGGCTCCTTCCACAGTTTGGCTATTGTGAACATTGCTGCTAGAAACATCGGGGTGCAGGTGTCCTGGCGTTTCACTGCATCTGTATCTTTGGGGTAAATCCTCAGCAGTGCAATTGCTGAGTGGTAGGGCAGATCTATTTTTAAATCTTTGAGGAACCTCCACACAGTTTTCCAGAGTGGCTGCACCAGTTCACATTCCCACCAACAGTGCAAGAGGGTTCCCCTTTCTCCACATCCTCTCCAACATTTGTTGTTTCCTGTCTTGTTAATTTTCCCCATTCTCACTGGTGTGGGGTGGTATCTCATTGTGGGTTTGATTTGTTAAACTCAACAGCAAAGAAACAAACAATCCAATCATGAAATGGGCAAAAGACATGAACAGAAATCTCACAGAGGAAGACATAGACATGGCTAACAAGCACATGAGAAAATGTTCTGCATCACTGGCCATCAGAGAAATACAAATAACAGTATTTTTGGATTTAAATCTAAAGTTGACAACAACTTTAGTAAGGACATTGATACAAGATACATCACGTGCGACCTACTAACTTGTAGCAAGTGCAAGTGTTCTCCAATGTTCAAGTCTCCTTTCCTTTCTGGTCACACAGGAAATCTATTTCCCTGTCTCCCCTCTGGCTAGGGAGAGCCATTTGATTGTGATCTAGCCAATGGGATATAAGCAGAAGTGACTTGGTTCTGCTCCAGGCCAAGACAATGGAGAGCCAGAGTGCCTTCTCCCTCTTTCTTCCATTCCACACTCCCACGGTTGAAGTGGAGAACTTCAGAGATGGTGGATTCACACAATGGAAGTTACCTGGATTCCTGAGTCTGCTTGGAGGAGTTGTGCCAGTCAAGCAACATGACTCCCTGTTATGTGACAGGGAACAACTAACATTAATGACCTAACATGCCACTATTCCATAAAAAGAGCATTTTTTTGTCTCGCTTTAAAACAAAATAAGATGTAGAAAAGATATTATCTCATAAGGTTAAGAAATTGAATAAATTTTGTTCTGGCACTGCTGGCTGACAAAAACATTGTCACCAGCCAGCTATAACTGCGGATTGGGGTTTAGGAACCCCTGTCATAATAATTAAGAGCAGTGACTAAGGTCAGACAGACATGGGGTTGTGTCCTGGCTCTGCCACTTTCCAGTGTGTGGCTTTGCCAAGACGTTTAATGTCTCTGAGCCTCAGTTTCCTTATTTGTAAAATGAGGATAAAAGTAGCATCTGTGTTTTAAGTTGGGGTCAAGATTAAATGAGATACTGAATGATTCATTGCAAGTACCCAGTAAACATTGGTTATTATATGTATCTTGGCTCCAGAGAGGATCCCCATCCCATCATTTCTTATGTTTCTTTGAGTTAATACCCTTGTAATTTTTAATATTTTGTAAGCCAGGAAATTAAAATGCAAACATTTTAACATCCACTGGAAAATTTTTCTGACATTTTGTTAGAAGTTATTGAAAACAGGAAACTGGCTGTTATAAAGTGTTAAAGGAGGTGATGAGGCTGATACATTGGGACTGGATCTTTTGGGCCATGCAAATGAGGGTTAATTAAAGAAAGAAAAACAAAGACCATCCATGCCATAGAACCATGTTCCCTTGCCTAGATGTGCCCAGGAGCAAAAGGGAGAGTTAGTAGAGGCAAACAGAGGGTTCTGGAATTCTGTGTATTCTGCACAAAGTCATTATGAGTGGAACCAGGTACAGCATTATAATCATATAACCATATTAGTAAAAGGATCAGTTAAAAATCCTAATCAATAGAAGATAGAGTTTCCTACTTTTGGTAAATGTTATGTCAGATTGGGTGAGTGAAATTATCTTGTTTATGTTTCTGAAACCACTTTAATTAGACTGGGAAGTCAAAAGCTATTCCTTTGCCTGATATGGTCTCTATTCCTTTAGTTTTTAACATCTTCTGAACAGAAGACTTCTTTTTAAATAACATATTAGATCCCTGGACCAGTCAGACTGAGGAATTCGGCCTTATTCACAGCAACCTCCAGTTGTTGAGAGATTTTTTTTAACTGGCAATCAGACCCATCACCCAATCATTTTATTATCTGTGATGGGAACTTAGCATAATAAAGGCATAAGTTATTATAATAGTGTTGTAGAGTGATAAATTATATATATATATGTATGTATCTATATACATATATATAGAGAGAGAGATGAAACCACAATGAAAAACTCACTATTTTTCTGATATTTTGTTGTTACTGATATTTTTGTTTCAAAGGAATTCCTTTTCAGGAAGCACTTGTCAGATTGTATACAACTTGAGAAATGACCTTAGGAATTTATAAATTATTTTAATTTAGCTACATTATCAAAGTGCATTGTTTGGTCTCTTCAGATCTTGGAGATTTATGATCATTAATGTCCCTGTCATGTTACATATGGTGAAATAGTATTCCTAGAACTATACAAAGAACATTATATATATTTATAAATACATTTTTTGGAGATGCTTGCTATTAACTTCCTAAAATGATCACCACTTGTGTTGGTCACAGGTGTTAGTTCCAGAGAACAGGCTAGAGCCTGAACTTACAGGAACCACTCCCAAATCATGTAGACCTAGACTTCTAAGGCAGCTGCCACCTGCGCCACAGCCAGGGAGGAGCAGCCTCACTCCTGGCCCCCTAGCTGCAAAGGAGTCTGGTCAATGCAGTTTACACACAATCATCTGTTGTACTGAAAAACATTGAAATGAAGGTTGAGTGGACTGACCACAATATCAGGCCCCCCCAGCAATGCATGAAATGTGATAGATGCTTTACAGAGGTAGATAAAGATCCCATGTGTGTGTTTATCTCAGACAAAAAAAAAAAATTATCAGAAGGGGAATTGTCATTAACATTAGTTTCTTGACCATGGAAAGACATTTTTATCTAAGAGAAAATCTGAGCATTTGCAGAGAGCTGTGTCTCTTTAATAGAGTAATCTGTCACAATAAGTGGCATAGTAAGGCCTGCGGGGACAATCCTGCCCAACACCTGTGTTAGCAAATAAAGTTTTATTGGAACACAGTCACCTTCATTCATTTATGTATTGTCTATGGCTGCTGCCACATGACAATGGCAGAGTTAATAATTTGACAGAAACCATGTGGTCTGCAAAGTTTCCAGTATTTACTATTTGGCCCTTGGCAGGAAAAGTTTGCTGATGCTCACCCTTGACCTAACCCCATTACATGTGTCTGGGAAATCCATTGGAATTAATACTTTGATTAGTTATTATGCAAAATAATGTTGGTGAATTTTTATTTTTTTAATGTACAGTGCATTGATGAAGTCAGTGTGCTAAGAATATGTACACACACATGTGCTCACATGAAAACAAAGTCAAACAAAAAAAGCATACATTCTCACCTATTGATCAAGTTGAGAAATTTGAAGAGTTTTATTTATGTTTTTATCCAAGAATTCCCCAGATTTGATTTTACAGATAATTGGGAATATCTTTTTAATAAGTTTCTGCATGATTTTCCCAGCCAGATGTATCCAATTTGTTCTTTGGATCATGTGGCAAATCCACAGTGATTTTGAAAGCCTCTCTCACAATAAGATGCTAGAAATGACAAGTGAATCAGAGTGAATGTTGTAAAAGCACCCACGGAGGACAAAGAGACGGTCTTCTGTTGACATAACTCTTGTGATCATCTTTTTTTTTTAAGATTTTATTTATTTATGAGAGATACAGAGAGGGAGAGTGAGACAGAGGCAGAGACACAGGCAGAGGGAGAAGCAGGCTCCCCACAGGGAACAGACATGGGACTTGATCCTGGGTCTCCAGGATCAGGCTCTGGGCCGAAGGCGGCGCTAAACCGCTGAGCCACCCAGGCTGCCCTAATTTTTCATGGCCTTCTTGAGCAATAAGTTTCTAAACACTTGTTAACTACAGTGATAACTTCCATTTGCTTCTACTAAATTATTACAAACTACATTCCTTCCCTGCAATTTTGGAATAAGGTAGGATTACGACTGATCACTTTAGGTGTGCTTGGGTATGGTATGTGCATCGTTTTGTTTTTCACCAACTCCTCCAGTTTCGTGATGGGGCATATTACTCCTATCCAAAGCACTCTTACCATGGTTAAAGGTTTAGTGAATAGGAAGGACTGTGTAACTCACAGGTAAAATGATAAATTTCCTGAGCACCTGCTCTTTATAAAAACTTCCCTTCTTATCCACAACCAGGGATGTTTATTTCTGTCCTTAGGAGGACATTGGAGAATTGCGGAGTATAATCACTTCCCAAACTTCTGGATGCTGTGCTGCAAGCATGGAACATTGGCTGCCTGTGAGTATAGACACTTGCTCTTGCCTGGCTGGCCTGTACTGCATACTGTGTATTAAAACAGCTTCTCAGTTTCTAAAGGATAAGAGCTTATTTCCTTTGCTGTGGGTGCTAGATTATTAATCTTCTTTCTATTACTGTTTTTTGTTAAACTCATTTAACATTTGTTAAACTATTCCAGTTTGGTTCTCAAAGGGCCTCCCTGCCCACTGACTCATCCATTCTCCCCGCAAGTGCATGCCTGCATTGTGGCCCTTCTGCCCAGATACAGCCAGTGGGGGTACTGAGTGACCCCCACTGTGTGCACTCAGGTTCTCCAGTGTCCTCCTGATTGGTGCTCTGTCTATTGTTTGCAGTGCTTGGCACTCTTTTTTAACTTGTATCTCTGAGTGTCACATTATCCATGATGCCCTGGCAGGAAAGCACCCTGTTTATGTTTATTCCATGTCATTTTTGACTTTCTCTCTGTCTGCCTGCTCTTGTTTCCAGAATGCTACATCTAGGTAGGCACATTTTGATGCTGTGCTTAGAAGTATTTTTTTATTTTGTTTTTGGAAAGCTTATTTTGTCTGCCCACTCTTCTGGGGGTAATACTTCTTCATTTTATCTACATAGAGTGATATTTTAAGAGAAAGGCTTATATCTAAAGATGGTTTTAATAATTGAGATGGAGATTTGGGAGAATGGTCTGGGAGAGTAGTGAAAGGCACACTGTGCTCAAATGAGCTTGAGTTTTTCTTTCTTTTCTTTTTTTTTAGAGTTTATTTATTTATTTATTTATTTATTTATTTATTTATTTATGAGAGATACAGAGAGAGAGGCAGAGATATGGGCAGAGGGAGAAGCAGGCTCCCTGAGGAGAGCCTAATGCGGGACTTGATCCCAGGACTCTGGGATCACAACCCAAGTCAAAGGCAGACGCTCAACTACCAAGCCACCCAGGTGACCCAGAGCTTGAGTTTTTTCGATGAATGAAATTTCAGGAGCTATTTCCTTAATGGTGTGAAACCATGTATTTGTGGAGTTAACATGGTAAGAGTTCTGGAAGAGAGTTTGGTTTAACAGAAATCTTGGAGATGAAATATAAATTTGATGAGGGTTTGTTCGAAATGAATGGAGGATCCAGGGTATGGAAAATTCATTTTCCTCAAAAAAGATGGGAAAAGAATGAGAGATGGGGTTGGAGACAGGAGTTTCCATGTAGTGTGGCACAGTGAAGAAATTTCAATCCTTTGGAATCTAAGGACTGAAATTTGGTTCCACCTGGATTGCCTATAGGGCTTTGGTCAAGCTCCTTCAAAGCCTCAATTTCCTTATTAGTCAAAGGAACACAGAGATATTTATGTGGTAGGTTCCATATGAAGACTAAATACAAGTAGTAGGTACTCTGCTAACACTAGCTGAATTATTTCCATTATTTTATTAGTTTCATCTGGTGTTTTTGAGTGTCCACCATGCACATATCATGAATATTACAAACATTCCTTGCATTTGAATGTCAGTTTTCCTTGTTGAATACTGTAGATAATGAAGATAGGGCTAAGTGATCCAACAATGTAAGTTGACAGATGAGTTTGTGAATGAATCTTTGGTAGGAACTTAGCTTTCGTTATTTCTTTTTCACCTAGAAAAGGAAATGCACAAAATGGTAGTTATTTTGACTCTGATAAAGCACCTCTAGTGAAATTTTTGGCTGCTTGGTTTGAAGAAACATAGCTGCATCTACAACATAGCTTGTTGATCTTCTCACACTATTGAGAGAGAAAGAGGAGTGTAAGAGTGACTTGGATATAAACCTCAGATAGCAGCTTCATGGTCACACCATTAACAGAAGAGACCACTCTAGAAAGCCCAAGGCAGGAGCAGATGGGTCTTGTTTACAAGGGGCACTGTGATATAGGCAATGATTTTGTGGGAAGGTCAGGGAAAGAAGGACTTTTCAGTGGGGACATTTGCATGGATGTTGGGTAGAAATAAACAATGTTCCCCATCTTGGGTTAGAAGAGGATTTATGATAATTATTTGAAAGATTGCTTCACATTCAGAACATTTTTATGTTGACTAAGTCTATTTATAATCTACCTAGGCCACTGACAAACCAAATTTAGCCCAGTTGGGAGTGTGACCAAGGAACAGATGTGTTACTGGGTCTTTTCCCCCCAAGATGCAACCAAATTTCTTGTTTGCAAGGTCTGGCCATATCCAATGCTCTTGAAAAGATGAGTAGAAAATTGCATTTTCTGGAAGCTACATACATCTTATGTTCTAACCTATTCTAGCCTCTGGTTAGGGGGGGATTTTGGTGGGAGAGTTTTCCTCTTTTTATGGCTCTCTTTGCTGAGTGTTTTCACCTTTAAGATATGAGAGAGGAGAATTGAGCTCTCAATAATCTATACTGCATAACTATTACATACAGTGAATAATTATCAGGACAATATCAGTGCAAGTAATAAGAAAAATAAGGGCCAAACATATGGGATCACACCACAGCAGCTGTGAGAGCAGTTTTCAATCATCTATAAATTTCAGGATCTTTCTGAATGCTAACAAATTATGTTTTTCTGATGGGTCCTGAAAATAGAGCTTCCCCATAGAACCGTCTGTGTCCCACATTCCAGTTACTTCAATTGCATCTTGTCTACCCATCTCTTCAGTGCTTTATTTTTTTTTAAGATTTTATTTATTTATTCATGAGAGACACACAATGGGGGGGGGGAGAGAGAGAGATGCAGAGACACAGGCAGAGGGAGAAGCAGGCTCTATGCAGGGAGCCCAATGTGGGACTTGATCCAGAGACTCCAGGATCATGCCCTGGGCCAAAGGCAGGCGCTAAACCGCTGAGCCATCCAGGGATCCCCCTCTTCAGTGCTTTAACAGCTAACTTCCACTTTCAGAAAAAGGCCTCTAGAAAGGTTAGTGTGGCAGAGACTGACTACCTACTCATTAAACCATTTCCTATTCCCAGGCACTCAGCTATACTCCCTTTCCCAGCCCACCCGCTTCTAGGTGTGGTTCTGTGAGTCGTGCTGAAGGAAATGATGTGTGTTGCTCTAGGACTGACCCAGAAAGCATCCTGTTCCACTCAGCATATTCCCTCTGTTTCCTACTCTTTGCAGCTGGGTGATGCCAGACTTCTATTGATAGGGTAGTCATAGCATGAAAGGAGCCTTGGTCCCTGAGTCATTGTGGGAAGAAATCCATCCAATCAATAATATCTACTTTGTACTTTGTAGAGTGAGAAATAAACTTGCATTGTGTTAGGCCACTTGGAATTTGGACTTGTTTCTTAGAGCAGTTAGCTGGTCCTGCCTGATACATTCAGATGTTCACTCCACTGTCTTTTGTGAACGTTCATTATTCATCAACTCATCTTTAAGGCAGGTGACTCACAGTTCACTTAACATGAGGGAAAGTCCTGAACTGATGGAATGACAAAGGCCCTTTTGTTCCTGAGATGTTTTTATTTGGTTACTTCAGAGGCCACTGAATTAGTCACTTATTGTGAAAGCCACTGTGTGAGGTTAAGTGCAATCCATTCTGGAGGGAAGGAGAAAGGCCTGAATCTTCAATTCAGGTGTAATAACACACAGTGTTATACGTGTTGCATATACCCCCATTGCAAGGTATGGCATAAAGGTCTTATTATTAATTATGGTGAATGTGCTAAAATCTGTGAATTTTAAAGCTTTTTAATTTGAAATAATTACAGACTCAGGAAATTGTGAAAAATGTGCAGGGAGGTGCTATGGACCCCTGACCTGGCTCCCCCAGTTTCGGTATTGTATATAATTATAAAGTATATCAAAACTAGGATATTGACATTGGACAATTTAGAGTTGGTTCAGATTTCACCAGTTGTACCAGCATTCACATGTGTATGTATGTGTAGTTGTGTACAATTATATCTTATAGTTTTGTATAACTACTATTCACAATCAAGATACAGAACTGTAGTATCATCACAGAGCTCCTTTTTCCTTACCCTTTATAGCTAAACCTGCACTCATCCTCCCTGCCAATCCCTAACCCTGGCAACCATTAATCTGTTCTCCATTTTTATAATTTTGTCATTTTGAGAATTTTATATAAATAGAATCATACTACATGCCATAAGCATTATATACTATAAGAGTATACTGTATGGCATGATTCTTTTGAGGTCCATCCAAGTTGCTGTGTATCTCTGTAGCTCATCCTTTTTTATTGATGAGTAGTATTCCACGGTATGGATATACCACAGTTTGTTTAACCATGAATCCGTGAAAGAAATGAGGGTTGTTACAAATGTTTGGCTATTCTGAATAAGGCTGCTATGGACATTCATGTGTGAGTTTGTGTGAAAATAGTTTTTAATTTTTCTGGGATAAATGCCCCAAAATACAGTTACTAGATCTTATGAGCAGTATATTTTTAGTTTTACAGGAAACTACTCACCTATATTCTGGAGTTTCTGTACCATTTTACATTCCCACCAGCAAAGTTTGCATGATCTAGTTTTCCTGAATTCTCACCAGCATTTGATATCATTACTATTTTGTATTTAGCCATTCTGATGGGTGTGTAGTGATATTTCTGTTGTGATTTTAATTTGCATTTTCTTAATAGTTAATGAGTTTGAACAACTTTTGGTGTGCCCGTATTTTCTTTTTGGTGAAATATCTGTTCATGACTTGGCCCATTTTCTGATTGATCTGTATTTTTTTTCATGTTGAGTTTTGAGAGTTCTTTGTAAAGACTAGCTATAGGCCTTTGATTGGCTATGTGGTCTATAAATATATTCCTCCAGTCTATAATTTGTCTTTTCATCTTCTTGACAGGATCTTTCATAGAACATTTTTAATTTTAATCAGGTCCATTCAATCATTTTTTTCTAATAAATTATACCTTTCACATCAAATCTTGCTAGGAACTCTTCATCTACCCTATGTCTCAAAGATTTTCTTCTATGCTTTTTTTTCCTAAAAGTTTTACAATTTTGTGTTTTATATTTTAGTTCATGATCTATTTTGAATACATTTTTGTGTAAGGTATGAAATTTAGGTCAAGGTTCATTTTTTTTTTGCTTATGGATGTACAATTTTGTGAATCCTTCTTGAAAAGAAATGAGGAGAGTTCAATCATTCCATCCATGACATTCTTATTTCCATAAACTTCTTTGAATGAGAGATAGGGGACAGGGGAAGATATGGCTATTGTATCCATTTATGCACCTCATGTTTTGTGTCAGGCAGAGGAGAGGTTCTTAAACCAGAAACTACAGGTCATAGTGTCTTTAAAAGCATTTGAGCCGACTTTAAACATTTGAAGAATTCATGTGCAAATGTAGATTTTATTAATTCCCTTTAAAAATCAGAAGCTTCAATAATGGTAGAGCTATGTTCCTCCCTGACAACTACGTCCTTGAGTTAATGTTCCTTTGGATGGGACACACTCCTTCCAGTTCCCTATAGTCCCTGCCATTTCCTGTTGACTCCCTGACATTGTGGGTTCTTGTCAGAGTCGTCTGTCTTCATGATTGTTTTCCTGGCATTATTGTTGCTATTGTTTGGTGCTTGTTCCCACATGGATCTCTCTTCATTTACTTTAGATCTTTGTATTGGTGACCTCCTTAGATATTTCTTCTTGGCCTGTGATTCTTTTTCTTTCCTTCCATTTTCTATACCTCTCTTCTTTGCTTTGTCTTTCCCAGGTTATTGATTTAAGCTCGCTTTCAACCTTGATTATACTAACATGTTACCTGAAAGTGGCCTATCTGGATGTTCCTAAGTCCTTTGGGATCTTGAACCCACAGGACCTCCAGCCTAGGTCATGATATGAAGTATACCATTTGTCAGTTTCCAATGTAGAGATCTTGGTAGGGTGTGGGGAAATACTCACTAGGTCTTTATGTATAAATCACCTGCTGTGCCTTAGTTATTAAGTGCCCACTCTCCTGAGTTGGGCCACTGAACTCAGTTATAAAAGATTAGGTAGTGCCATCTGAACTATAATTATTCTAAGTCACACTTGGAATTATTTGAGGGAAAAAAAAAGCTTTCAACTAATAGATGACTCATGGCATCCTGGAGAAGGAAGGCCAAGAAACAGCAGAGCCAAAGTATGGGAAATTTCAAAAGCTTCTGGGAAAACCTAGGTCAGGGAATGACAGATCTGGACTCCAAGGCCTCCTCTCAAATCCCACAAATCACATTTTATTTCAAAAGAAACAATGATAACTGGCTTGAGCACAAGATGGCACTCTTACGTCTGCTTCACTCCCCAAGGCTGTCTGGAAAAGGTGATAGAAAACAGAGCAGAAACAAAACTCTAGTGTTGCTGAGAACTATTGAAAATAAATAGTAATCAAGAAGGATGATGAGGGAAGGAAAAAGATTAAAAATAAATGCAAAGCTTTTTGTGTTGTGTTTTGCTTTGTTTTAAAAATTGGCTCTCATCATAGTCTTGAGTCTGCTAGACATGTGTGGGCTTAGGTCCCACACGTGTGTTTCGGCTCTGTTCTAGAGCAAAGACCCTAGGACAGTACAGGGGGTAGAGAAAGAAGTATTGATCATATGTGCTGGTGAGAGGGCAGGAAAGGGCCTTGATTCTCAGATGGAAGGGGTCTTGGACTAGGCCAAGATGATCTCTTTTCAGTTTTCTTATAAAAACATCTGAATTAGCAAGTGTTTAGATAGGATTTCACTCAAAACAGATGTTTAAGAGAAAATTTAAAATTTCTGTTTCTCTCTCTTTCCTTCCCTATCTGTCTCTTTCTCCTGTTAGCCACTGAAATCCATAACGAAGGAGAAAACTAACTACTTTGGAACACTTTTTTCTGCCCCAAAGATCATATTCCAGGAGGAAAAGGTGGATAATAAAGAAAGTCTTAACAGGAAGTTCTCTAGCATTGTCTAATGAGGAACTCAACATAGCCCTGGCAGTTACAGAGGTGACCTAGGTATCACAGACAGCCCTATAACTGAGTCAAAAACCCCAGAGCAAAGGAAAGTGGCAATCTGCTGGTTCTGGGCTGAGGTGAGGTCATTCTGTGCCTTCAGATTTCTAAAGATGGCTAGCTGCAGGACAAGTCTTTCAATTGGCAAAGAGGTGGCTTCTCAACTGATTGTGGTTTATTCCATCCTAGAGAGTGTGGGCTACCTTGACATTTTGGATTCCTGTTGAAGATCCTTGTCAATCCTTCATGGTGTGACTTTCTTCACTTATAAAATGATATTAATAAAAGCAGTGCTGCTTCTGGAGACAATATCCTTCACATGAAGGAGGTTTCAGACTTAAAGAATCACACAAAGACAATATGTAGTTTCTCATCAAGAGGTTTGTGACGTAGAGGACATGTGATAACATTATCCACATTTGTTAAGTGCAGAGCTGCAGGAGCAGAAAGGCAAGTTGAGAACCTAAAGCTCATAAACAATCTTGTGAATGCTCCATGAATATTATTTATTTGGTTATTTAGAGAACAAAGAGTTCACAGGACCCTGAGAAATAGAACCAAAGATAGTGGCTGATAATGTCTTTGGAACTGTAGCATTACTGGAGATGGCTCTCAGAGTGTCTGTTCTCAATCTAAAATTGCTAAGTGGCAATTTTTTTTAAGTTAGAGATAGAAACCATTGATTTTTGGGGGGTGTCTTGTTTTGAGTATCTGATAATAACTTTTGACAATCATTTGAAACATCCCGGAGTACAGAAAACCCAGAATTAGCATTATCTACTCTCAGAAGTTGAATTATCTTTTGGATACAGATTCTTCTCTCCTACTTGGCTCACTTGTGAGAATAAGGAGAAACAGGAGGGCAGGAGAGATTCTTCCATCTTTGGAACCTTCTCTCCTAATCCATAATAGAAACTGTAGCATGCATGCAGAAGATGTCTTCCAGGAGTAGAGAAGGTTTATTAAAATTTTTAAAGGACAGCAAGGGAAGGCAAAAGCTACAGTTTCTGTGTTTGCAAAGGGCCTTGCAGAGTCTCTAGGGCTTCTGGAAAGAGAAGAGGTATTTATGTAATAAGGCATGAGTTCAGTCAACTGACCACCTCTGATCAGGAGAGTCCTTTAAGAAAGAGAAATCATGTAGGAGAAAAACAACAGAATCTCACAAAGAGGTGGGTTTTGTTCTACAGAATAATTTGTTTTCTGTTTTCTCTTGGCTGGGATGACTTCAGAAGGGCATGTTAAGGACATAGAGTTTGTCTCTGTAAGGCTTTCTATTCATCAGACTTGGGATAGAACAGTTCAAAGACCATTGAAAGCCAAGGGCTGGATTCCCCAGGGAGAAGGAGGAATAGAGGTGGAAACACAGAAGGAGATATACAGGCATGAAAATAGTTGGAAACTCTTCAAGGCCTGTCAGTTAGTTGCAGGTCTTGGCATGAATCACCAAATACCCTTTAGACAGGCTGCTGCATTGCTAGGGGTGGACTGGTCACAGGGCTGATTCTGATGAGAGCAGAAGGAAGAGCTGAGAAAGCAGTCACCATGTCCTCTTTGGGTCTAGTTTGGGGCCAAGAGGCCAATGAACACAGTTGGTGCTAATTTTCTTGGGAGAGTAGAAGATGGGTGTAGGCACAGCTACAACTTAACACAGAGTGTGTTTCCATCTATACGCCATGATCTCTTTGGCTTCCTTGCATTTACTCATGCCATCCTCCTGGTCCTCTATCCTGGATAATTCAAGTGTATTCTTTAAGACTCATCTCAAACATCATTGCTTTCCTGAAGCCTTACTTGCATCTTGCTTTGTCTCTTATAGGTCCCAGTATAGGCCTCCTGTCTTATTCCACATAATGGAATCGATCCACTTTTACATGTGTTTTCCCGCAGGACTTCAAGCTCTTAAAAGACAGGGAGTATGCATTATGTTAATTTCCAGTAGTTTGCAATGTATGGCAGTTGACTTGAAGGGAACTGGAGGTCTTGATGGCTACCGCCTGCCAATACCTCCCTGGAAGGCAAGGTATGAGAATTTAGGTTGGTAGCTCTCCACTGGCTTGTAGGTGCTACTTGCCATAAGGCAGTCTCAGAGGGCCTTCAGAGATCCTCGGACTGTATGAAATACTGCCTTGGTAAACAATAACTGCATATCATTGTTCATATCATTACCGAAGTTATCCTTTTGCTGGAGAGCAGTTACTTTACCGATGGAGATTTAACTAATTAATTATATAATAGGCATAAGGATCTGCACAGAGAAATGTAAGAGAAGTGGAGAGGATTTTGTGGCCAGTGCAAATGAGGTACCTATACCTACATTTCTCTCTGATAAAGTCCTAGAATATCAGTGTTGAAGGATACTATTGAGGGTATCCTGTTCCTCACAGCTTTGGTTATTTACCATGTGTGGTAAAAATAACCTAAAATGTAGTGGTTTAAAACAATAGCCATCTTACTCTACCTCACAATTCTGTGAGTCAGGAATTCAGGCAAGGTTGGCTAATTCTTCTGTTCCAGATAGCATCAACATAATGGTATTCAACTGGTGAATAGATTGGCTGGAAGATCCAAGAAGCTCCCTCTCATGAGTGCTGTCTAGGTAGGAATGTCGAGAAGGCTAGGTTTAGCTGGGACTGTTGACTGAGATGCTTTGCAGCATGGAAGCCTCAGGGTAGTTGGTTTCTTGTGTGGTGGTTCAGGGTTTCAAGAATAAGACTTAGAGGGCACGAGGCAAAAGTTGCATGTTTTTTTTTTAATGACCCAGACTCAGAAGTCACAGAGTGACTTTGCCATTTTGTATTGGTCGAGGCAGTCACAAGTCTGCTTAGAGTCAAGGGGAGGAGACACAGAATCCACTTTTCAATAGGAGTGACATCAGAGAATCTATTGCCATGTTTTCAAAAGGCCATGTTTATTGTACAGATAGGCAAAATTGAGGCTTAGGATGGTAAGTTATTTCCCCAAAAGTACCACACAAGCTATATAAAGTGGCATCATTGTGACTGAAACTCAAACCTAATGATTTCTATAACAAAGGTGAGAATATTGGAGGACGGTTCCTGTGGCACCATAGAGGCTTTGCTATGTCTGCTTGCTCTATTTTTCTTCCTTCCTTCCTTCCTTCCTTCCTTCCTTCCTTCCTTCCTTCCTTCCTCCCCTTCTCTCTTTTTATAAGGAAAAAAAAACATTTTGGTTAAAGGTACTGGAAAGAATAAACACAAACAAGTTATATTTCCTATAGAATTTTTTAGAATCCTGTCAAAATTTAGGACTATCCTTAAAGATGAAAATTAAGACAGATAAGCTTGCTGCTCACAGCATTATGTGCAGATTTATTAATAAAGTCTTACATAAAAGGCTGACTTCAAGAGTTGACTACAGTGACCAATGTGGCAGAAAGACCCTGTGTTTTTCCCCAGTGACAGAAGGGGAAGATGTCAGTATGATACCCAGAATTTAAATTATCCATTAAATTTTGTTTCAACTTGAAGATTATGTGGTCAGAAAAATTCTAGACTATAGTTTACTGAGGTTCTAGTTAGGAAACTATCCTTCCATGTCCATTCTCCTTTTCTTCGCTTAGTAGAACCCCCCACTTCAAACTTCTCAAAACATTTGGTCACACCCAGTAAAACAAATCTAATTCCCAATCTTCTTTTTCGGAGAAGATCTGGAATCTAAATTTGGATTCCAAGAATTTGGAATCTTAGTTAATGAGACCATATAAGAGGTATCATGGCATATTTAATGGTTGCAAAGATGATGAAAATCACTATCCTCCTCCTATCTCCCAATCTCCTTGAAGTAAAGGCATGGCCACTAAGTTCTTACCAAAGAAATGTGAGGGGATGTGATATATACAACTTACCCATTATTTCCTCAGAAGGAAATTGTTTGCCTGCCGTTTCCTATCCTCTTTCCTTCCTGCAGGCTGATGAGTCAGCTTTGACCATGTAGGTAAGGACAAACCCTGGGAAAATGACAGAGGAATAAGGTAGAAAGAGTCTGGATCTATGGGTAACCCCACAGAACAGAGCCATGTATCCATCCTCAAATTTCTACCCTACCTATAACATTAATGAAAGAACTTAGAGATGTAGGCACCCAACACAGGTGTTGTCCATCTCTTCCTGTTAAAATCACAACTTTGGAAGAGAAGACATGGCCACGGGAATGAGCAGCTCTCCTTATTAAAACAGAGCAACAGAAAGAATATCTCTAATTGGAAAGGGGTGTCAAGCAACTGGTTCAGCTTGATTCTGCCCCCTTGATCTTTTTTAATGTTGGGATATATCCACTTCAGTCACTGATGATACCATTGCCTTGGCACCAAGGAAGTGTTATTTAGATACTATAGGGGTCCTTAGGACTTGGTACGTGGAAGGACACTTATGACAGGGCCATGGAAACCCACAAGATTGACCTGGCTGTGGCAGCGGAGGCCATATTGGCTAAATGTGGGATGCTGGGAAGTCTGCAACATATCCTAGACTTCAGGAAACAGATTTGTGGTTTTCTTGGGTTTTGTTTTGTTTTGTTTTTTGAGGAAAAATAGATAAAATCCCTTGACTAGCTGACTATAAGAGAGAATATTGATTTGAGAGAGAAGGGAAGTTCTAAAATATAAAATTCTGACCACACAGGCATGAATGATCCTCAGGAGGAGAAAAGGAGACTCTGTGTAGCTAGGCTATGGATTTTGGTGTGGAACTAGATAAAAGGTGGGCTATATAGCCAAGTTTGAATACAATAGAACAGCACAATTCTGTGAGAACACTGGCAGAAGTACTGAAGTCCAGAATTCACTAAAATTGTAAAAAAAAAAACAATATAGAGAGCAACACACACAAAAAAGGACTATTTGAACCAGGCTTAGAATAAGGAGAAGAATGAAGAGAGAGATCCAGACCTGGAGCAGATGGAGAGACATTAGCTGATCATAGTGACAATACAATATTATTTACCTCTTAAACTCTGCCTTCTCTGGTGAAAAAAAGGATCCTTACATTGGAAATGGCAAAGGTAATGTGGTTAACAAGAATTTGGAATCTTAGTTAATGAGACCATATAAGAGATATCATGGTATCTATAAATAGTTGCAAAGATGATAAAAATCTTTATTGGGTTTGCCTATGTGACCAAAGAACAACTGTTGGTAATAATGGCATATGGAAGAAGAGAATAGAAAATGTCTTGGTTTTCCAGAAAGGAACAAAGATGAATTCCAAGATGCACCTAAATTACTGTTCATTCTGTTTCTCAGATCACCTCCCACTTGCCTACTCTACTCTTCTTTGTGAACAATCCTGCTCAATTTTGCTCCTTCAGGGGAAAGAGGAGTGAGTGCAAAATTAGCCCAGTGGACTGTGCAAGTGGTTTTAGGAGCCTAACTTGTGTAAGAGTAATTCTTATGCAAGATAAACCGGTGCACCAAGTGTTGACAGGGCAGTCAAGACAAATTCACTTGGAGAAACTGATTTAAATATTGGAAAAACAAGGCATAAGGATCAAAAGGGACCAAGAGAAGGAATGAAGTTATATATCAAAAAACCAGAGTATGAATGCCAGGTTGATATCAGGTCCAAATGATGGTAGAAATGGAGTTGGCATGAGAAATGAGTGCCATGGTAATTGCAAAAAAAAAAAAGAAAAAAAGAAAAAAAAAACCAAACCAAACCAAGCCAGCTTCTCTTCCCCCAGAAGGCCCCAAACAAAACCCACAAGTGAGCAATACCAGCTTGGTCTTTATGTAGTGGTGTGTGTGATTCACAGGTGGCTTGAACCAAAGGTCAAGGAAGACCTCATTATGGAATTCTTTTAGATGGATTCTTAGCTGGTTAAACAGCCACACTCAATATAAAATTGAATTAATTAGTTAAGGAATGAATGTCCGCCTAGATAACGTCTCCAGCTGAGTGTCTCAGCCTGTCATGTTAAATATTTTTTATCAATGACTTAAAGGAATGCATGAAAAGCATACATATTAGACTTGCAGGTGAAAAAATATAGGAGGAACAGTTGATGGCAGGTTCAAGGTTTTAAAAGAAGATTCAAAGAGACCCAAGGATCTAGGTCATTGAATCAAAGATAACAACAATGGGGCTTTAGGAAGGATAATTGTTGATTTGATAACTTTTAAGAACAAAAGTAAATACGTTCTCCACATTAAAAAGAGTAAAAAGAAACAGATGAAATTAATTTTAGTGATATATTTAACCAGTAAATCCAATATATTATAATTTCAACACAAAATAAATATAAAATCATTAATGAGATATTTTGTATTTTTCTTAAGTCTTTACATCAAGTATGTATTTTACTTGTAGCATATTTTATTTTATTCTATTTTTTAGCACATTTCATTTTAGACTGACCGTAGTTCAAGTACTAGAGAGCCACACAAGCTGTTGGCTACCATTTTGGACAGCACAGGTCTAAAAGGACATTGCTCAAAAAAACTAATAATGAACAGCTACTCCAGTTGTAAGAACATTTAGTTAATAAACTGTATAAGTCTGATATGATTGAATGCTTATGGCTTGTTAAGTCTAAGTGTAATATGGCCATAAACACAGATCTTTGCATGGGTTGTAATTGTCAACTGACTTGGAACCAGAAACACTTGCCTATCTCAATAAATCTATGCTGAGTGCAGAAAAGGCATACTGTAACCTTTTATTGAGGAATAAGTGAACTCCCTTGTATGACTATTGATATAAGAGTCCTGACATAGACTAGAAAAACAATGTGGAGTTTATCATGAGACCTAATCAGATCACTAAAAGTTGGATTTCAGGATCATGCAGGTGTATGTGCCTCCAATTTCCTGAGGCTCTGTTGAATTTTCTCCATATGCTCTTCCTTTTAGCTGTTCGTAAAAGCTTCATAAGTCTGTGTTGAGTTAGTTTGCGTTAAATGTGTGACTAAGCGTTAAAAGTGGAAGGTTGGGACTCAGGGAAGACAGGAAGTGGGACGAGGGGTCAGAGTGCTGGGCAACATGCAGTTCTCACACTAGTTGGGCAGACATGGGGAAAAGTGAGACCTAACTCAGAGCTGGAGGATGTGGGGTGTGAAGCAGTTGGAAACTTTGTGAACAACAAAGAGGCAATTGAGTGGGAAGGAACAAGTGTGGGGCAGATCATGGATGGCAGCCTCTGGTTCCACTGTGGCCTGTGTTGAGGGTCTTCAATCCCCAAATACTCTCCCATTTGTGGATGGCATGGTACCTGAAATTCCTTTGGATGATATCTTATCTCCAGGGTCTTCTACTAACATACAGATATTCTTGGGAAAGTGAAATAGCCAACGGTGAACATTATTTATAGATTGTAAACATGCTTTTAGATTCAGTTGTTTTCCACCAAACTGAGGGAGTCTAGAACCAGAGTAACTCTGGATTGGAAGAGAAGAGACTAAAAAAAAGAGGAAAAGATGATAAAATAAGGTATATTGTGGCAAAGGAGATTATTAGTGCCGCAGAAACGTTTTATAAGTTGTCTGGTCTGTTCTGTTTCTCCAAACAACCTATCTGATCCCTCTAGGTGTAAATGCTTCTCTGACTTCCTTTCTCTGTATGCACACACCAACAGCACACGTTCATGAACATTGGCTTTCTCTGTAGGCTCAGACTAGATATTGCCATGAAACTTGCATTATTCACTCAATATACTATAGACATATCTTCAGGTTAATGTATATAGTTTAATGCATTTTAATTAAGTGTAAGTATAAAGAATGGAAGTATAATTTATTGAGTTGCTTTCTTATTAATGGACATTCAAGGTACTTTTAGGGGTGGTCACTATCTCTCCCATCTTTCAAATAATGGTTTCCCCAATCTTTTCCCAGAATGTAAAATGTATTATTACATAGTAGGTCCCGCTAATATGAGAACATTACAGATTCTTTTCTTATTAAAAATATCCAAATTTATAAAATTTATAATTTTATAATTTATAAAAGCTATTTATAAAATAGCTTCCTGAAATTGGAGGTTCTAATTGCACTCCAATAGGAACAAGAAAATGATGACTGGAGGTTCTAAGGCAATGTTTGTTTCTTGCTTTTAAAAATAGCTTTATTGAATGGTGCCTGGGTGGCTCAGTCAGTTGAGCATCCGGTTCTTGATTTCAGCTCAGGTCATGATCTCATGGCTGTGGGATTGAGTCCTGCCAGGGTAGAGTCCTGCTTAAGATTCTCCCTCTGCCCTTCCCCTTGCTCATGCACACTCTGTCTCTAAAAAAATAAGATAAATAAAATAGCTTGATTGAATGACATATAATAAATTAAAAATATTTAGATCCACAACTTGACAATATGGAAATCATCACCATAATCAAGATAATTAATACATTTATCATCCTCAAGGCTCTCTGTGCCTGTGTCACTGTTCCTCCCCGTTGTCTCTGCCCCTCTCACCAGCAGTTACTGATTTGCTCTCTGTCACGATAGTTTACATTTTCTATAGTTTTGTGACAATGGGATCATACAGTAGGTACTCCTTTTTGTCTGGCTTATTTCACCCAGCATAATTATTTTGAGATTCTTCCACACGGCCCCACGTATCAATAGTTTATTCTTTTTCATTGCTGAGTAGCCTCTTATGGTGTGGGTATGCCACAATTTGTTCACCCATTCACCTGTTGATAAATATTTGGCTTGTTTCCAGTTTGGGGCCTCTACAAATAAAACTACTATTAACACTCACATAAGTGTCTTCGTATGGACATAGGCTTTTATTTCTCTCTCACAAATACATAGACATAGAATAGTGGGATCACATGGTAGGAATATGCTTCATGTTTGAAGAAATCGTTTCCAAAATGGTTGTCCGTCTCAAAAATATTCATCATCTCCTAAAAAGTAAGGTCTGAGAATTCCTGAAATAATGTCTGTGAAAGATCTGATAAGTCTTAAAACTGAGATAGATCCATAATTCTATCAGCTGAGGAATAGTTATTGATTTCCTGGTGTTTCCAGATATTGTGCATGATAAATGTTGAGTTACCATTATGGCCAGGTCCCTCCCTGGCCCAGGTTAGAACATACCTGGCCACTAGAGGAGGTAGAAAGTCAGACTTCCAGAAGTGCCAACTTCGGGGACAGCATAGAGAAAATTGACTCTGATGAGGGGAGGAAGGCTCTCCAAGGGGAATTATTCAGACAGACTGGCAGGATTATAGGTTAAGAAAGTGAGAGTGAAGAGGGCCATTTAAGGAATCTCAACTTTAGCTTATTTCATTTATTCATTAAATACACACAAACATATTTTAATACCTGCTATATCCTTCAGATATCTCGATTAACAAAACAAAGACCCCTGCCTTCATGGAGTTTACATTCTGCCTGGAAAAATGCAATAAACTATAGATCTAGGTAAATAAATAAGCAAATGATCTGTTAAACAAGAGTTAAGTACTATGGAAGAAACCCAGCCGGGGAAGTGTGATTAGACGTGGGGCAGCCAGTTCTAATTTCAAGTGGGAGATAATCAGGGGGGTATATTTAGAATCTAAATATAATAGTATATATGTTATAATACAAATTCTAAAATTATTCCAACATAATTAGAATCTGGTCTGCAAACCACGTTGAAACCTTCTGCTCTCTGGCTGCCGCACTGTCACCTTGCAGCCACTAGGGCTCAAATGGTCCATTAATGAGAAAAAAAGGGATGAGGGTGGGGGTGTGAGGGAGACGTGGTAATCAGGTACACACCCTCCCCCAGGCGTTCCGCAGGGGCAGCTCCATCCAGGGCACTGGCAAGACGGGCGGGAGAGTCTTACTGTGTGTCCAGGACCAAGACTTGCCTTTGCCCTTGCCTTTCCTTCCTTGGCGCGTCCTCGCCCGGCAGGGGCTGGGGGCCGAGCTGAGGCATGAACTTCAGCCTGGCGGTTCAGCCCCCCGATGCGTGCGTGTCACAGCCGAGTGATGGTGGAGACACGCAGACCTGCCGGCCTGGTCTTCGGGCCCTGCGAAGAGATCTTGGGGCCGCTGCGCGAGGGTTCCCGCGGTTACGCTCGGCGCCCCGGGTCGGTACAAAAGCCCACCAGATGCTTTCTGTATTCCCTTGTAATATTTAAGGCATCACTGAGCTGTAAGCATTCACCTTGACGTGCAGGTTTTCTGGATACTTCCCACGCTCAGCCTCTGCGAGCAGATCGGTGACCGCTCTTATCCTTTGGACCAGATCCCATCCGGTCGCCCTCTCTGGAGCTGAGCGCTGGCCGCCTTTTGGCGGGGAGGGAGCTCGGCGAGGCCAGGCTCTCGGCCTCTCAGCGCCGGCCGAGCAGGGGCGCGCACGCGTGGGGCGCCGCTGGTTGCGCATCTGGCGCCAGAGCGCGCCCCCCGCGCAGTGCCCGCCCGGGCCGCGGCCGTGGGTTGGTGCTCCGGAGCGTGCGGGGCGCTCTCTCCCCGCGCGGGGGCACCAGAGCTCTCGCAAGTGTCGGGCACTGCGGTGCATTTTTCCCAGTTCCCTTTTAAATGACTGCGGAAAAACAGACTCTCGGAGCCGCAAATGGGAAGACGGATTCTCAGGCAAGGCTTGCGAATGCCCCGCAGCCATCATTTAACTGCGCCCGCAGAGCAGTTACGGTGTGTCACTCGACCCTCCCGGATCGCCTCGTGTGTCCCTAGTGAGACCCCGAGGCTCTGCCCGCGCCGGGCTTGTCGGTAGCTGGAAGCCTGTCGTGCTCTGGGCAGCGCGGGCGCAGGGCACGCGTTCGCGCACACCCGCGCACACACGAAAACGCGCAAGGTACGGCAGGGGAGCAAGGGCTCGGGGTGCCCCGCGGGGGCGGGGGTGGGCATCGCGGGGAGTGAAGCGACGACCTGGGAACCGCTGAATCCTGCCAGGTTGAAGGAGGAGAGAAAATGACGCGGCGCCACACATCGGACAGGCCAGGGTTGCTGCGGCGCATTTAGGGAACCCGATAAGCGTCAGGCGCGCTCCCTTCCCCTCACATGTCTCTGTTTCCCGGGCGTGTGATGCCGGAACACGGCAGGAGAAAGACCCACTTAGGGAGCTAGAGTTGCATTTGGAGACTCCCCTCCCTCTGCAAAAGCACCAACAGGAAGACCCTCCAAAACCATGGATCCTCAAATAGATGGCCCGGAATAGGGGCGGTTATCCTTGGCTACCGATGCCGAGCACGTTTTGGTGTTTACAATATTTATTTATTTTTAGGCCAGCTCGCCCTCCCTTTTAGGCAGGATGGGAAAGGAGCACGCAGCGGGGTGGGAGAGGGGAGGGAGGATTCCTATAATAAGAATCAGCGCATTTTTCAGAGCTGAACCGAGCCCGGTTTCCATTTCAAAAAAGGAGACAGCCTCTACTGCGATGGGAGAAGAGACCGCGGTGCGAATTAGGGACTGAGAGGCGTCGGGCGGTGGAATGGTCCATCTCGGAGGTACCTGGCTCTCAGTGCACACACACACACACACACACACACAGGCGCGCGCGTCTACCCAGCCAGGATGTGTGCGTGTGTGCGCGTGTATGAACTCCCACATGCTGCTGCTGTCTGCTCCTGGCCAGTGGCACCGATGCCTGCCTCCTCCCCGCTCGCCCCCAGATTCCCCTCCCCTCCCTGTTGCTTTTGTCTGGAGGGTGTTATGGGTTTGTGTGTGTATGAGCGTGTGTGTTTTTGGATTTCAGACTAATTTTCTGGAGTTTCTGCCCCTGCTCTGCGTCAGCCTTCACGTCACTTCGCCAGCAGTAGCAGAGGCGGCGGCGGCGGCTCCCGGAATTGGGTTGGAGCAGGAGCCTCGCTCGCTCCTTCGCTCGCGCTCTCGGCGCTCCGTGCCCGGCGGCAGGAGGAGCCTGCACCCAGGCGCCGCCGGCGGGCGGTAGGCGCCGGAGCCCGGGTGAGCAGCGCGGACAGTGCCCTCCGGCGCCTTGGCCCTCGCTCCCCCCACCCCCCGGGGCGGCCGGGGGTGCTCCCCAGGTGGGACGCGCCACGCCACCTGCCCGCACGCCCTGCGCCCGGCGGCCGTGGCGGATTCTGCAGCATCATCGGGGGCCCCGTCGCGGAGCCATCGCCGCCGCCGGCGGTCTCCGCGTCCCCCTTTGAAGGGTCCTTCGCCGGGCCTGTGCCATGGAATCCCGTCTCGGGGACCCTTGCTCTATCTCCCCTCCCTCGACCTCAGGTTGGGGTGGGGTAGCGGGGGGCACGTCAGCGGCCTCGGCGGCGTCAGTGCCATCGAGGGGCAAGTTTATTTCTGGGGCCGGAGCTGTGCACGCATCCATCCATCCATCCACAGTGCCCGGCTGGGGTCGGGGTGGGGGTGCGGCGAGCGCGCCGTATGGGGTCCTGCGCTCAGTCTCACGCGTGTTTGTTTGTCCTCAGCCCCGAGGTGCGCCCCGGATCCCAGTGCGCGTCTAGCAGGGAGCCTGCGTCCCCGGGGTGCCGGCAGCGCCGCCGGCCGGTGCTGGGTGCGCCGGGCCATGCAGCGGCGGCCGCGGCGGAGCTCCGAGCGGCGGTAGCGCCCCCTGTGAGGCGACCAGAGATGCCCCGGCCACTGTGAACCGCGCCGCCCGCCAGGACACGCTCAGCCCGGGACACGCTCGGCTCTGCGCGCCCGCGACAGGCACCGGGGCGAGGGAGCGACCAGCGCGGCGCAGGCCGCCCAGCGGGGGCGGGGGAGGCCGGCCGGTGCGGCGCGGCGCGGGGCCACCTACTCGCTCTGACTCCGGCTGGCACTGGCGGCTGGGGATGTCGTCCTGGACGAGGTGGCATGGACCCGCCATGGCGCGGCTCTGGGGCTTCTGCTGGCTGGTCGTGGGCTTCTGGAGGGCTGCCCTCGCCTGTCCCACGTCCTGCAAATGCAGCGCCTCTAGGATCTGGTGCAGCGACCCTTCTCCGGGCATCGTGGCGTTTCCGAGGTTGGAGCCCAACAGTGCAGACCCTGAGAACATCACCGAAATGTGAGTTCCTGGTGCTCTTCCTCCTTCCTTCTCTCCTTGCCCCTTGGACTGGGGCTGGCCAGGCGTGTCTGTCCGTCGGGGGCATGAATGTTGTCTAAGTCTGGGGAGAAGTCAGACATGGGCTGGGCCATCTGTTAGTTACCTGTTTTTCTGGCTTGGGACTAGTACCACCTCGGGGAGAAGCGGACAGTTGAACATAAGTTTCAAGTTTTCTATATGTGTCAATAACATAAATACATATACTCTTTTCAGAGATTCCATATACGCTCTGTATTTGAAAGCCCTGCTGGGTGTGCTTTAGGCTTTCCTTATGCAATAACTTAGTTTTGGACATTTTTGTTTCATAAGGTGCTAAGTGCATGTTAGGTTAGAAGTTCCAGTAATACATACTAGAAAGGAGGTTAAAATGATGAACTTTTTGAAATCTATTGAAGGAGATCAGAGTCCCCCCCACCCAACATCTTTCCCTGAGGTTTGCAGTTACCAGTGTCCCTTTGCATTTTATATATCAGATTTTTGTTAGGAGATGGCATCCAGAGCTGGCCTTGAAAATGGTCTGTAAGAAGAGAAGTTCTGAGTGTTGAAATTGCGCTCTCTTGAAAGAGAAAATGTGCTCGTCGGAAGCCTAAAAGCCTGGTCTGATTTAATTTGGACTTGACTTCCCAGAGATATAATTTTGAGACCATTTGGATTATAAATCTTAATTGCCCATTGAAGGACTAGGTTGGATGATGACCGAGGACTAGGTTGGATGCTAAAGCAGTGTGTAGTACTCTAATGAATGCTGCCTTTAGCATGGGACAGACCCCTGTGTCCCTGGAAATGTTTGAGCTTGTCTTGCTCTGATGGAGAAGCAGAATTGTGTATTTCTGTCCTCCTGTTCTGATGGCTTGTGACAAATACATTACCAAGTAAGAATTCACCAGTGCCTTCTCCAGCATCTCCCTGTCACCTCTACTAGATGTATATCCCACTCCCCCCGCCCCCCACCCCCCGGACTTTGTCACCACCTACATTTCACTGGCGTGAGATTTTATTCATCCAAGTAGAGGATTGTAAGGCAAAGTTTCTCCCGGTTTCCTTACGGTGTTTGATCCTAAGATAGGCAGCCCTGAAAATAGGGCTTGGGCTGTGGCCTTCCGGTTGGCGAGTGCGCATGCTTTTTTTCCTCCTGAGAAAACGCACGCCCTGTTTCTGCCAACGTAGTTGACTGAGATAACCTGTTTTTAATGTAAGTAAGAGACCTTTGTAGCCTCTGTTGCTTGTTCTGCTGGTGATGCTCATGTTATAAGGCTCGGCAGAAGGAAATGGCAGCAGCACAGGGGGAATGTGCAGGCCTAGCAGAGCTGAGATGTGCTGGGAGCAACCAACTGTCAGGCTGCATCCAGGAGGCTGGGTGTTTTGGTTTTTTTTTTTTTTTTTTTTTTTGGCAAGGATCAAGGGAGGCAGAGCTGGATAGGAAGGTTGAGTAGGGCCTCAACTGTGCCGGCCCTGGTTGGCCTGGTCAAAGTGACTGTGGCCTCTCATCAGGATCTGTGTCTTTTTCATGAGATGGAGGGGGGTCTGTAGTCAGATGGAGGAAGCCATATGGAATTCAGAGCCCTTTGGACTAATTTGAAACCAGGGAGAGTGCCTTTATACAGTCAGACGTCTCGTGTTGTTGTGGATTGTTTTGAAATTCTGTATTAGATGATGCATCTATAATGAAGGAGGAAATGAGATAGAGCCAATCATTTTCACTCTGACATTTTTTTTTCACTGTAAGATTTTTAAGGCCCTAATCAGAGAAAAGGAAACTAAAACTCTCTTTAAGTTTAAAAAATGCTATTCTAAACCTTAGTGGTGTTAGCTGCCTGGTATTTATGAAATCAATAGAGTTGAGCTGAGCTTTCTTACATCAGTTCTCACAATGCTGTTGTTTCCGTAATATCTGATGGTAGGTTCCTATTTCCGGGCTTTAAAAAATTGATTCTTCTTATTTTTACCAAAGTGTTTGTCAGTTGTTCAGTTAGTGGCACTCCTAATTTCTTCCATTATTTTTTTCTTTTGAGTTGAAAATCCACTGAGATTGAAAGATTGGGGGAGGTGTGTAGGGTTAGTATTTGGGATGGAGAATTTACGTTCCTTAGTGACACCAATGGGGCTGTTAGATGTGAGTTCTGAGAAAAAGTCTGTGTCTCAGCCCTGCGCCTCAGCTTTGTTTGCACCCAGCCAGTTTGTGCCCTCATGTCCTATAAAACATACCAAAATCCTTTTTTGGAAAGCACTTCATATAATTATTTTGAATTCTGCTGTTTTGATATCAAAATGACATCAGTAGATGAGCTTGTTTCACTGTCATCCATATATGATACCATCTGGTTCTTTTTCTTACATATTAATATTTGCTTGAACAGCTTTATATTCTTGGCCAGGGGAATACCAGCTACAGTTGGAACCAAATTACTTTTTTTTTTTTTTTTTTACTTTATTATGAGACCCCATGGTATTCTTAAAATAATCTGGTTGAAAGTTGTAGTTTAATGGTGCTTAGCTGAAATTTCATGTTTCTATTTTTTTAGTAGGAAAAATGGAAATAAATAAACTAATTAAAACTTGCTGAAGCCACAGTTTACTGTGTCATTTAAAAATGGTACGTCATTTAATATCTATATATTTGGGGAAGAGTACACCACTGTGCTTTTTGGGTTCAGAGAGAGCCCATGGTACAACATTCCAAAACTGTGTGCAGAAATTCATTAAGAGATAGTTTTATTTTTTGCTTCTACGCGCATATTTTAAGCTAAGCTGACATTTCATTTTTAGAGTCATTGTTGGAGGCTGTTTTATTAAAAATTCTATCGTAGTGTCTGTCTCATACTGTTTACACACCAACATGATCTATATGCCTATATCTCTCTTTTCTCTGTCTATAGAGATGCATCACACCTGCCCAGCATCACACTGCTGCTTAGCACCAGCTTTCTTACTCTGAGATGGTTATACCAAAGCCATGCTAAGTTAAACTTAAAAACAATACCATTGTCACACATAAGTGGAATTCAGGAGTAAAGCCTGTTAGAGTTATGTAACTGACCATTGACTCTCTGTAGTACCAGGTGCCAAAATGTACTGCAAAGGACAAGTTCTACCTCACCCAAGTGGGAAAAGAAATGGATAAAATAGATCATGCACTTTTTTTTATTATGGTCAAAAATGCCTAACATAAAATTTACCATCTTAACCATTTTTAAGTATACCATTTAGTAGTGTTAAGTGTTAAGTCTACTTATATGGTTGTGAAAGGGTATGTTCATCGTTATATTGCTCATATTTTATATAGATTAATGATGGCCTTTTTTTTCTGAATTTCTTGGGTGGTAGTTTCTGATTTGGGGGTCATAGACAAGTCTAATATTTTTCCTCTTAGTACAACATAGAATACATAGTACAAATAGAATTTGCAGCCTCTGCTGCCAGAGCCTCTATGTGCAATAAATTGTTGGCTTGGTTAAGCGACTGTAATGTGATGTCATTAATACATTGATTTTGGCCCCCCTCACCTTAGTAGGCTTTTCCCTGCAATTAATTGTACTAAAAACAAATATCCTGGCATTCGGAAGGTTTCAGTGAAAGGCATCTGTTTTTATTACTCTGATGTTTACTTCTCAGCCCCTCCACTGGGGTTTCTAGAACTTTGGATTGTGCTTTACATGCATGTAAGATGCACAGAGTAAGTTTTGAGTGTGGTAACATAAGCAACACTGGACTTGTTCATAAATAAGGCAGTCTAATTTGTATCACTAGCACAACTTGCAAGCTAGAGTTGAGAACATGCTTTCTTCCCAGCGAAGGTATTTACACAATTCAGCTCAGCACAACCATTTGAAGCCTCTTTGGTTTTATACCTTCAATCTCTGCATTAAGGAGGTTTTTATTACATTGGGTAAAACAATTGAAAAGCCCCTCAACCCTTCTGACCCAACTTTCTCCCCCTCCCCCTCCCCATCACTTCTCATTGAGCATACAGGAAAATGTATTTGATTTTTTTTTTCTTCTCCGAAAAGTGATATTTCCTTATGGGAATTCAGAGCACTATAGTTAAGGGAAGGGCCTGGGTTATGTGTTATTACAAGCAAGTAATGGGAAGTTGAGATAATGTGGTCACAGTTCCCCAGAGCTGAGTTTAGTTCTGTTTAAAATCTTTCACTGTTTCTATCCCATAAACCTCTGTTTGTGTCTGTTTCAATATTCCCTTGTAATGACATTTCCTAAGCTGAAAAGTTGGCTGGACAGCTGAGAATTGAGGACTCTTTCTCCCCAGGAACATTCTGTATGATCTCTTTGACTATATCTGGGTCGTCAGAGTATAAAACCTAGAGTTCTTGTTTAGCTGGGGGTGGGGAATTCCTTTCTTTCTTTTTTCTTTTCCTTTTTTTTGTTTTTCTGTTTCTGTTTCTGTTTTTGTTTTTTGTTTTGCCTTTGGTACTAAGCAAGTGTCCCCAGTGTTAACTAATTTCTCGTCTTGGCTGTTTGGGAAAAAAACACTATTAAACCAGCACTGACATTAGGCCTCGGACTAACTGAGCATGTCTCTAGAGAGCTTCATGTAGCTTTAAATACCATAGGGTAGAACATGGCATTGAACCTGCTGCCCCTTGATGCAATGCCAAGTTCTGGTTCCTCTTGATGTTTATAAATCAACTGGATGATTTTGAGGAGAGGTTACTTAGGCAGGGAATCTTTTTTTTAAATTTTTTAAATTTTTTTATTCATTTGGTGTGTGTGTGAGAGAGAGAAAAGGAGAGAAAAACCCGAACCTTGGGTTAATAGCAGATTGAACATTTTCATAATCTACTTGGTCTGGCTGGTTTAGTGCACAAATCCCCCCCTGTTCCCCAACCCCCAGGTGGCAGAGGTCTGAGCCCTGCAGTGGCCTGATCATTTTCACTCTACATTTGATTGCTGATCGATCTCCATTAAAGAAGGCAAATATCTCACATAATCAAGGTGCCTTCTTACCACTTTGGTCTCTGGGCTGTCCGAGGGACTGGGAAGTCAGTAGATATTGATCTGGGTGATGAAGGAGTGAGTGCTTGTGAGTGTTATAAACCTGGGAAGAAAAGTAATGCATAGGTACTGAGTTTATTGTTGTTGTTGTTTTTTTTAACAACAATAACAAATATAAACAAGATGTCACAGAAAGCTGGAGTCAGAAGTGACCTGATCATGAAGCAGCCCCTTACTCTCAGGGCCTGAGCTTGTCAGGTATCAACCGAGAGCTTTGGATTCAGTGCTCAGACAGTTTCTTCTGGCTCTGAAGTTCCACGAAGCTTCAGTTGTGGAGATAATGTGGTTTATACATCAGTTGTGAAGTAAAGGGTGGTATGAGAATCTGAGGACCTTTGGTGACAGTGTCACATGTGCATATGTTCAGTGTCTGCTCTGAATTCCCCCAAACACGTCTTTTTTAATTGTGAGCTGCTAATAAGGCTGGTGGCATGTTAGTGCTGGACTGCTGAGTCCAGAGTTGCACACAGGGTCACCTAGAATTGGTACCACAGAGGGAGAAGGGTCCCAGAAATGTTCTGCTCCGGCCCCCTCTGCACGAACCAGGCCAGTGAAGAGTCTCCTAAGGCTGTGATACATTAAAAACAACATGGGTCTAGGAGCTCTTTCTCCTAGCATCCAAAGGAGGTGCCGATGACCTTTACTTTAGGGTGCCTCCCTTTTGTTCTGCATCCTTGGATGGAACCTGACCCCCACCCACCATTTTAGAAGTGTCGGAGATGTGAAGAATAGCTCAGTACTAGACCAAGTCTATGCAAACCTGTCTCTGTGAGAGACAAAGCCATTAAAGCTACTCACCCCAAAGCAATGGTCTTATCCTCACATTGGAGGAAATAAATTTTTTGTTTAGATTACGGTGTTTTGTTTCTGTTTTTAAATTTCAAGCCTTTCTCTTCTCCAAGCAACTCATACACAAAAGTCAGGCTGCAGAGACAAGCCTTCACAAGTTGGCAGCAATGTGGGATGCTAAGCCTATGCCTATTGGACCATGTTGGCAGGTTGGGCTTGGAGCGAAGGCAGAGCAGACCCAGCAAGATGCAAGCTGTTGCCCTTGGAGTCTGCCACAGTCAAGGGTGCTTATATAAGTGAAGGACCCCACAGCCCTTTGTACAAAGCCTGTCTTAGCTCCTATGAAAGACCTGTGGCCAGAGTACACTTATTCTTTCCTGCCTTCTTTTTTTCCCCTGACTTCTCTTTGCCCAGGATCAATGGCTGAGATCCATGACTAAGCCATTGAGCAAGCTTAAAGCTTGTTGACTCGCATCTAGAATTCATTCTGCTACCATTTTGTATGATGTCGATGGTCTTCATGGAGACATAGCTCTGGATTCAAGCAGGGCTTCTCTCCAGGGACATGGAATGCTCCCTTCAGACATCTGCTTGTTTCTAGTCTCATTCTGAAGGAGGTGGGAAGGTCTTGACATCCTTGGAGGGTTTGTCAGGTTGATTGGTTTGTCCAGGGCTCTTTGGTCAAACACAGTGTAATTTGGGGTAGAACGGTAGCCAGTATCTCACTTATGGCTCTATCTACTATTCAGCCCCACTTGCCCAAATTAGCCTCAAAAGCGCAAGCAATTTTGAGAGAAGTGCAGAGATTCAAATAAATGTTCACAAGTTAAGCAGCATGGTGGTGGGAAAGAGGTGAACTGGGGCTTCACCTTGTGTCTTTCCCCTGCCACCCATCACCATCTCTCCCTGCACCATGTTAGACTAATCAAGAGATAAATGATTTGTGTGCCCTTGGGAATATGGCATCTTCTAGTATAGAATAAAAATGGTAGTAATCACATACCATCTAGAGTCTCTTTTCTATTGAAAGTAAGGACCTATTGCTATTCCATGCCCTACACTTCCCTGTGAGGTTCATATCCCAACAGTCCTTGGGACACACAGACACACACACTAGGATTCTAATTGTGTGGATGTGATCTCTCTATGGAGATAGAAATGTATTTATAAAACTCCACTAGGTGTGGTTTTTTCAGACTTAATTATCTGGAACTGTAAAATTTCCCTAATAATTTAGGATTTACTTCCTTAAACCATCTAGACTTTTTTTTTTTTTTCTGTTGAGATATAACTGACATACAACTTTAGTTTCAGGTGTACAACATAATGATTTGATATTTCTATGTATGATGAAACCATCGCCTCCATAAATCTAGTTAACATCTATCACCACGCATGGTCATAAATATTTTTCTTGAGATGAAAACTTTTAAGATCTATTCTTTTAGTGCTTTCAAATATACAACACAGTATTATTAACCCTAGTCACCACGTTGTGCATTACATCCCCACCCAGACTTCTAATTTTGTTTTAATGATTCTGGATTTCTCTTGAGGAGGAGGACCTGGGTGAAGTAGCGACTGTTAGTACTTTGACTCCATTAGCCAACCAGGCTACTCAGAGACCTGTTGTGTCTGTGATCAGTTCTCAATATTGACAAAGCAATCAATGAGGCATTCTTAGGCAACTTAACCTGAGTGTAATTTAAATCAAAAGATAGTTGAATTTTGGTTTTCACCGTCTGAAACATAGTGCGGGCTCAAAAGGTAGGCTCTTCTAAACTCCAGGTTTTGTTTGCCAAAGTTGTCTCTGTTTCATGTGCCCCAGAGTCTCTTCCTGTGTGGTGGCAGAGGGGCTGCACCTGAATTCTCTGCCTTTTGCCCGCTGGTTTCCCAGCTCAGGCCTTGGTGGATGCTCATCTCTGCAATGTGTACACACGTACACACTGGCCGGTGGACAGTACCTGTTGAGAAAATCGTCCCCGGCACAGAGGAAAAAAAAAAAAGATTTTTTTTTTTTTTTTTTTTTTTTGCCTATGATGCTTTGGTGCCTTCCTACTTGGCGGGCTTGCCTGCCGTCTTGCCCCCTCTCTGCTCCTGTGCCGCACGACGCTGGCGTGGTCTTTCTAAATGCTGATCTCATTATGTCACTGCCTCTAATTGCCCCATGGCGCCTCATGTCTCTTAAAGGCCAAAGTTTGTTGTTGTTGCTTTGTTTTTTGTTTTTTAGTTAAACAAACAGACAAACGATCCAGATTGTCATTATATTGCTCTGAAATAAGGCAGATAACAATCCCAGAGACCCAAATGCACAGATCAGCGTTACCGTTGTTTCCTACACCAGTAGATCTATAAAGGAGAACTAATTATAACTGGGAGCTTGCTTGGTGATCTTGGAATTAGAGCAAGGGCACTTAATTCTGCATTTAAAATGTTAAATGGCATTAAGCTAAGCTTGCCTGAGGCATCCATCTCCATAATGGGAGCGCCTTCACAAAGAGAATGCAGAACTTGAAGTACTTTGGCCAGGACCTGTGTCCCCTGGATGGACACTCCTTTTTCTCTCCTTCATTTACTGCCCAGCACCAACTGTGAGTGACACATTCTTTCTTTGGAAAGCTTAATGCCTTCAGCCAAGCCTTGCTCAAGCCTGGGAACCTTTCAGATCCTTTAAAGTGATTTTACACATCTTTTTGCAGAAATGCATTCATTTTACCGTATGAAATTCTATTTGTGATTAGCTTTTTTTTTCAAGTCATATTTGAACATGATAAGAAATGCAAACGGTGGAAAGGAATGTATCATGAAAAATTAACCCCTCTGATCTCTCAGCTTCCAGCAGGAGTCTACTCACATACATGAGTGCATATATATGTCCTTTTTGTTTGTACACAAATGAAGGCATGCTGTACCCACTCTTCTGCATGTTGGTGTTTTTCTATTGAAGGCTGTATCTTAAAAATGTTTTTGTATCCAGTGCGTGGGAAATATCGGTGAGGGAGACAGAACGTGAGAGACTCCTAACTCTGGAAAATGAACAAGGGGTGGTGGAAAGGAAGGTGGGCGGGGGTACGGGGTGACAGGGTGACAGGAACTGAGGGGGGCACTTGATGGGATGAACACTGGGTGTTATTCTATATGTTAGCAAATCTAACTCCAATAAAAGAATATACAAAAAAAAATGTTTCTGTATCAGCACCAACCTTATTGTTCACAGCCAGGCAGTAATCCTTTGAATGAATAGGTTGTTCTTTACTTAACCAACCCTCCTTTTTTTTTTTTTTTTTTCCCAACCTCCTTTTGAACAACCTTATGTTCAAGTCTTTGCACACATGCATGATTTTATCTACAGGAAATCTATAGATAATCTCTATCTAGAATTTGAATTGCAGGGCCATTTGCAGGGTGTTTGTGATTTTGTTAGATTTTAGGCCAAAGTGTCTGGCAAAGAGATCACATCATTTCATTCTCCCACCCAAACTGGAAGCACCTGTTTTTCTACCACTAAGCCAGCATTATTCATTATCAAACCTTTTGACCATTGTCAGTCATAATCCTGGGCAATGATATTCACCACTGCTTTATTTTGGAAATCCGTTTGACAAAAGAAAATTTATACCTTGCCTAACAATTTGCTTGTCTTCTGATGTTGGCTGTGCTGTTACTTCTACTTCTTCTTTTAGTGACACAATTGTATATTCTTTTGTAGTGAAATTTATCATTTCCTTTATGGCTTCTGTGTTGTAAATGTGGCTACAAGATTTCCCCACTCTGAGAGTATAAAATACGTCTGTATTTCCTTCTACTACTTTCACTACTTCATACTTCAAAACTTTGCTCCATCTGCATTTTCAACATATAAGGAGAGAGTAGGAAAAAAAATAGTTTTGTTACTTTTTCAAGATAGCTGATCAGCAGATCAGGTCTCTTGACACCGTAGATTATATAATTCTACCTGTCCCCCAGTAACTTCAGCTAGCAGTTTGGACCATTTTGGGATATATCCTATTGTGTTAATCAGCTCTGTCTATTTACTTGCCAGCATTACAGTTTTTATTTCCTAAAGCTTTAATTATTATTATTTTCTTCAAATATTAGTCTTGCTCACTAGTCTTTTTTTTTTTAAGATTTTATTTATTTATTCATGAGAGACACAGAGAGAGAGAGAGAGAGAGAGAGAGAGAGAGAGAGAGGCAGAGACACAGGCAGGGGGAAAAGCAGGCTCCATGCAGGGAGCCCGACGTGGGACTCAATCCTGGGTCTCCAGGATCAGGCCCTGGGCTGAAGGCGGCGCTAAACCACTGAGCCACCGGGGCTGCCCTCACTAGTCTTTCCTTTCAGAATATTCAGTTATTTTTGCATGATCATTTTTCCATACGAATTGTAGAAATTGCTTGCCTAGCTCCCCCCACATTGTATTGGTATTTTAAAATAAGATAGCGTTCTGTTTATATATTGAAATAAGTCTTAATGAATCTTAAAATCTTCAAATTCAAACCTCTAGCCTCATATCTTGCCTTTCCCTTTGTCCAGTGAGATAATACAACTATGCTCTTACTTAACTCCCTGGTTTCACATCGGCGGGCCTCTCTGCCTGGAACACCTTTCCCCTGCCTTCCTACCTCCGGGCTGCGTCCCCGCCGTGTACTCTTTCCCAATCTCAGAACAGGTCACTTAGCAACATAAATGCATTCCTGGCTACCCACCTGTACATACCACTAGGATGTGAGTGGCCTGGAGGCAAGGACCATGTGAATCTTGGTCATGCTTTCCCCCAGCACCTAACACAGTGTCCTAGATCTCCACATCATACACACACACGTGGATGTAGGAGCATGCATGCTCCTACAGATATATCATGGAGAATTCCAAGTAAAAGTGTGTACTAGTTGTTCTTTGGGCTGTCAGTAGAAAAATTTCTAGACATGACCTTTTACTCATCAGGTTAAGATGTTTGTGGATTTAAATACCACAATGTTGGTTCATACACAGCAAAACAAAACAAAAACAAACAAACAAAAACCCAAAACAAAACAAAACCACCACAGCAAACAAAAACCACAACAAATTCAGTTCCTGTAGAGAAGTAGCACAGCTAGCTGGAAAGGAAGAAAGATGAAGCTTTGATGGAGGAGGCATCTTGTGTATCTAACAGGAAGGTGGGACAGGGAAGCCATGGGAGGATGGGGGCAAGCAGATGATGGGAGATGCACAACAGACCAGCTCAACAGCAGAGGCTAAGCCAGGGACAAAGAATCATTCTAGGGACATCTGATCTCCTGCAAGCAAATAGGTCTAATGAGAAAGATTTGTGCTTTTTCTGTTGTGTAATAGCTAATAATGGCTATCCCTGTGGATCAATTGCCATTTTTCCCTGTGACTGCATTTATGGTGCTTTACTTACAAAGTGATTCTGGTGTGAGATTTCAGATGTGATTTATCCTTCTTGTAGCATGGCTGGTAGAAGCTGTTCATTTCTCTTAAAGAACTGCAGACATCAGGAGTATAAAAAGATGATGTGTCAGGGCCAGTTTAGTGTACCACCTGATACATATACTTGTGTGCTTTTGCAATCAAGGTGCATTGGGCTGATCCTATGAATGTTTCATGGGACTTCCTTTATATTTGTAATAATTAACACTATGGGGCATCTCGAAATTTTGATAGTTGTTTGCAAAACTGATCATAAAACAACTGATAGACGTACGAGATTGGGACGCTTTTAAAAATAGAGTGGAGAAGTATATAGGTGAACAGATTGTGTTGAATAATCTAAAAAGATAATTCCCCCTTGAGATAAATAACATCCATTTATTTATGTTTACAAAGCTGAAGTATGTTCATAATATACATACAAATGAAAATAGTTTAGACTCCATGTGTATTTTGAAAGTTAAATTTTTTAAAAGGAATGAGCATTATGGAACCGACACATAATGTTTACCTCTCATGAGAAAAGTCTTAGTTTTGTTTGAGACGTTGGCTCTCATGATAAGCCTGGGTGACTGTCTGGGGTATAACTTACTAGCCATTTCATTTATTCTTTCCCAAAACTGCTCTCTCACAATGGAGAGTGTCTTCTGGTGTGTTGAGGATGCTCTTGCCCTTTTATTTGCCTCAGTCTACCCCAGGCACATCAGTGGTCCTCTCCCTGGTGGTCCTCCAGCCAAGTTCCTCCATATGAGGCAGTGCGTCTACAGGGCTGACAGGATGCTCCTACACGTTTCCTGGTTAACTTAGTAGGATTCCAGAATTCCCTACCCCAAAACCCTGAGTCCACTTCTAATGTTTGTAGAGGCCTTTTTCATAAGTCTGTCCTCCTAGGCACAGCAGGGATGGGGGAGAGGTCTGAGGCTGTCTGTGGTGGCGTGGATGGAGCTCCCTAGAATATGTCTTTTCTCTCCTTTCATTGGATTTTATATCTATATACAGTTCAGGAGACAATAGATCTTTTGTTGAAAACATCATCTTTTTCCATGGATGACTGAACTGGAGGCCAGCAATGAATTGTTTATACATACGTGTGTTAATTGATTGATCAATTCATTCATTTATTCAGCCAATTAATCAATCAAAAAATATGTTTTGAACATGGCCTCCCTGCCAGGCATTTTTCTGAGTCCTGGGCAACAAGACTTAGGCCAGTTCCTACCATCTATCTGGCCTGTTGAAGGGCACTAGTGGGGGCCCCCAGCCAGGTCACCCCCAGCCCTTCTGTCTCGAAGCCCTGTGGACAGTCTAGTCTATACAATTAAAACCCATCCATGCCACCACAGACAGCCTCAGACCTCTTCCCCATCCCTGCTGTGCCTAGGAGGACAGATTTATGGAAAAGGCCTCTACAAGCATTAGAAGTGCACTCAGGGTTTTGGGGTAGGGAATTCTGGAATCCTACTAAGTTAACCAGGAAAGGTGTAGAGCGTCCTGTCAGCACTGCCTCATATGGAGAAAATTGGCTGGAGGACCACCAGGGAGAGGACCACTGATGTGCCTGGACACTGCCCAGAGCAGAGGGAAAATGCTGTCTGGGCTTCTGTCTTGGGGATCTGATCTCTGCATCAGTGTAGCTGTGGGCTGTGATAGCTCTAGAATAGAGGAGGCTCAGGACTTAGACCAAGGAGTGTGCAGTGTGGTTGGCAGCCCAGCCAGGCTGCTCCTCCCAGTGATGCCCGTCTCTTCAGGGGAATTCTCAAACATGAGGGTCCCTGTTTCCAGCAAGGACAGCACGTGGAGGTTCTTCCCCTGACCATACCGTAAGCACTGTGCTATCACAGACCCAGACAGACCAGCAGAGCACAGACATGTTCCCAGCAGTTAATGGGGGCAGTTAAACATCAGTAGCTACCAGCTTCCACCTTTCTCTCTTCCCCATACAGTTTTTTAAATTCCCCCTGAAAGGTCTAGATCTGAATGTAATATTATAAGAATCAGCTCATTATGGTTGAATATATAAATATGTTTTTTTAGTGGCACCCTAGCAGGATCCTAGCATTCTGAAGACTGTGTCTAAAAAGTGCCTTTCCTCATTATTTTTTTTCCCAAATTAAAACATCACTGAATTTAAATGTCCATGGCCATGCACAGGAGGATCAACAAATTGATTTTTCATTTTCTTTGGGCGTTTGTATAGGGGAAGGATGCGGGCTGGGAGTCAGGATTTCTTGTTGGATTGAAACCCCGCCCCCTCCAGTGAAGCTGGTCCACGTCTGCTACTTTGGATGAGTTATGACAGCTCTCTGTGTCTCAGTTTCCCCATCTGTAAAAGGGGACGATAATGGAACCTTTCTTATCAGATTTTTGTGAAGTTAAAATGAGCTGACTCGTGTGAAATGTTCACACTAGTGCCTGACATGTTAGGCTCGGCTGTTTTTATTTTGTATGACTCTCCTCGACTATATTCCGAGGGCAAGTAGGCTCTCTTGGGCTAGGGGAGGTGGGAGAAGCAAGAGAATCGGCCTTGAGCATGGCACCGGCAGGCACGGGGGTTAGGAGGACAGATGTTAAAGGGCGTTGGTTCTTTTCATACAACTGTTGCTTTTTTGCTTTTTTGCTATTACTCTCATATGTGGGACCTGGACTGCTCCCCTGATTGGGACATTGACCATTTGTGTGCCAAGCAGTCCTCTGCACGGGCTCAGATGTAGCTATTATTCAGGTCACTGTCTTTATTCTGCAACTTTGTAGGCCTGGTCCATTTTATTTTATTTTATTAAATATTTTATTTATTTATTCATGAGAGACACACAGAGAGAGGCAGAGACACAGGCAGAGGGAGAAGCAGGTTTCATGCAGGAGGCCGGATGAGGGACTCGATCCAGGGACTCGATTCTCGGACCCCCGGGGTCACAACCTGAGGCAAAGGCAGACACTCAAGCACTGAGCCACCCAGGCAACCCTATTAGGTTGTTGATAACAGCTCCCTTGGAGTCTGGTGCTTATCAGTTACTTTGCATATCACTTTTTTTTTTTTTAACCTGTCTCTCTCACTCTTTAATTGTGAAGCTTTTTAAGAAAAGATCTTTTAGGGACGCCTGGGTGGCTCAGTGGTTGAATGTCTGCCTTTGGCTCAGGTTGTGATCTTGGGGTCCTGGGATCTAGTGCCACATTGGGTTCCCCACAGGGAGCCCGCTTCTTCCTCTGCCTATGTCTCTGCCTCTCTCTCCGTGTTTCTCATGAGTAAATAAATAGAATCTTTAAAACAAATCTTTTAAAATGTTATGGGGAAATAACATGAAATTTACTGTCTTCACCATTTTTTACAGGTACATTTCAGTGGCCAAAGTTCATTCACACCTTTATGCAACCATCACCACCATCCATCTCCAAAGTCCTTATCATTTTGCAAAACTGAAACTCTGTACCCAATAAACAACAACTCCCCACTCCCTTCCCTGCAGTTCCAGGCAACCTCCCTTTTACCTTTGGTCTCTTGTGAATTTGACAACAGTAGGTACCTCAAAAATACACATCCTTTTGAACTGTGATATATTCCTTGAATTACAGTTTTTATCAGAGATCTGCTTAGGATTTTTAGATGCACTCACACTTCTTCTCTGCAAAATAGCTTCTCTTTATTGTGGCCTTACACAACCACTTAGGACTGGGATCCCTTTTCAGAAGCATCTTTGTAGTTTCACTCCAAAGAAAGTAATCTCTAACCTTCTGTAAAAATGACTAAAGGTTAACATGTGAAGTGAAACCAGTGAAGATAAAATTGGAAGTGTTGCTCACATTCTATCGCTCCCCTTACTCCCACAGCCTATAAATGTTGGATGAAAAATTGTGCCAAAATCAAAACAGACCTTCACACAGAGATCCTAAAATTTTACCACTTGAATCATTCTCTTTTCTTGACGTTATGCCTGATGCTCATTTTTTTCTCAGTGCCGTGCTTGATCTGTCCTAAAGCTGGAGCAGAAATATTAGTTCAAAAAGTGCTCTTCATATGGAATGATTTGACCTGACGAGAGTCCAAGAGCTTTCAGAACTGTGTTATGTTGTGATTAGTGCTGACTTGAACACTTCTTAGAATTCTTAAGACCTGGGCTAATCATTGGAAGTACTTCACTAGTCGTAAGTGAAACATTGATTGGCCTGCAATAACAGGGAAAGAGGAAAAGACATCTTTTCTTATGATTATTTATTTATTTATTCATGAGAGAGGCAGAGACACAGGCAGAGGGAGAAGTAGGCTCCATGCAGGGAGCCTAACATGGGACTCGATCCCAGGTCTCCAGGATCAGGCCCTGGGCTGAAGGCAGCGCTAAACCGCTGAGCTACCTGGGCTCCCCAAAACATCTTTTTTTTTTTTTTTTTATATGCGAGATAATTTATTCATGTGTTGGATTGGAGTTGCAAGAAGACTTTGTGAACAATCACTCCAAAATCTAAAAACATCATGGATTAAATTATTTACTAATCCATTTCTTGAAAACGACTCTAGGCAATTCCATAGTCTTAGCCTATTCATAATGGCCACTTAATTGGCATTGAATGAATGCTAGAAATGTCACAATTATTCACTTTATCATCGGTATTTGAATAACTGGTGATAATAACTTTACATGGGAAGGTCAAGAAGGTAAAAATGAGAGGGAGGGAATAAGGAGTGAAAAAATGGGCTAGAACTCCCAGCTAACTCAAATGGTTGACATAGTTGCTGTAACTGAGCACAACATTTGTTCTCAACTTCCTGGCAGTGAAAAGCGAAGCTCATTATTGGTAAAGAGAATGCCTACTAATTCCACAGGAACATAGCTTTGTCTGGCACTATGTTCTGGAAGGAATTTCTTTTGCAGGGACAATGAGTGATGTAATTTGCAGCTTTTGTGAAAAACGCAGACATAGATTTCATTTTCTTCTTACCAAGAAAGCCAGTGACAGTTGGGGGAAATGACAAGGACGTCCATTCTGCAAGGAGGCTAAAGTGGCCCCAAAATGTAATCTCCCGGTGCTTGGAATTATAAAACCAATGCAACGCAAGAGCCCGGTCTCCCGTCCCCAGTACCTTTTGCTGAACCAGGCTTTGCTAGACTAGAAGCTGGACTACAGATGATTTGAAGATGTCTCTTCTGACCAGAGCCTGGAAAATTCTCATTTCTGGTACTGGTTAAGGCCAGATCCATTCTCTTTGGAAACCAGACAAGCAGATGGTGGGACTGACATCCTTTTTATAAAGACCTAGCAGGCCAGACTGTGTGCTCATCCAGGTGGAAGCCACCCTGTCCGCAGCTGCACATGAGCTGGGGAGGTAACAGCAGGCAGATCCAGACTTGCCAGGGAAGCAGCCCTTCAGTGGCCCCAGAACGTGGGCGGATGCTCTGTTGAGACCTTGGAGTTCCTCCCACAGAGCACAGCAGAGATGGTTTTAGTCTAGAAGCTGTTAGGAGCACGTGTGACCAGGCTGTGCCCCAGCCAGAGGAAAAGGCTGCTCAGGCTCCTGGGGAGTCCCTAACCCCAAGAGGGATGGCCCCTTGAGGGCCTGCCAGGATGAATTAGATGCAAAGTGCAGCCTAAGTCCCCCAGTGAGCCAACTCGTATTGTTGGTGGCTTCCTATTGACCAACGTTGGAGGATACCCACCCACAATAAAAATTTTAGCTTGATCCTATCTTGAGCCTCTTCTTGACAGTAGTTGGCTCTCGGACCGTTTCTACCGTAGGGCTCCTCACTTAATGTGGGAAAAGTATGTCACTGTACATGTTTAGTTACTTATCTTTCCATTTGCTCATGGTAGGTGGTTGTGACTTCTCCAAAGCTCTGAGACCTAGTGTGAAATATACAATGATATCAAATTAGTTGGAAAGAAAACCGTGTGTTTTTGATCAGGAAAAACCCACATCTCTTGCTTTTCCTGAGCATTATATTCACCACTCTACCAAGTATAAAATTAAACTTGGCTTAGGTTTATGTCAGTTTTAGTTTTTAGGAACAGAGGATGCTTCTAAAGCTCTGGGACAGGTAGACATAATTTTGTTTTTTAATGAGGTATTTTTATTGTGGGCCTCTGTGTTGTTTTATTCGATGAGACTTGTAGGGATGTTTGTGCGTGGAGGTGACCTATTGGTGTAGAATAGTTGGAGCATTGATATCTCAGGGGAAATTACAGGCAAGAATTAAGTCAAGTGTCATGAAATCTTTCCATGGGGCAGTGAAATAGCCGAGAGCAGTCGGGAATAGGACCAACTGGAAATGTGCCCCAAACCTCCAGGGGCGGTGTTACTCAGCTCTTCCTGACTGTTGCCAGGAAGAAATGCTAGTCCAGTTTGGTGGACCTTCAGTTTTTTTTGTTTTTGTTTTTGTTTTTTTTAAGAATATGAAAATTCAGAATTGTAAAATGTGAAATCTTCCCATTTTGGAAAAGTTGGAGACAGACAAGAAAATGTTTAAAAAAAAAAAAAAGACCCCATGTTGACTGGATGTTGATCTGGACCACATGCGACTGCTGTGACTTCTGGTCAGTTTATAAGATTTACCTGTCACATGATTTGTGGGCCAGGGGCCAGTCCTGAGTCTGTATGGAAGGCTATGCTAATCAGTACAATTAAACTCACATTCCCTGGGGAGAAGACCAGTATATTTTAGGTAGAAAGCCAACTTTAAGGTTTCTTCTTTTTTCATAATCAATTTCTTGGGCCATAAAATATAGTGTTTCTTGTTGGCAAGCCCCTGTTGCTAGAGAGAGATGAAGAAAATGCTATATAAATACTCAGAAACCTAGAGAGTAATTTTTCTTCATAAGATTTTGCTGCTGTTTTCTTATAATGTGTGTGCTGAAGGGAACTGAGACATTATCAAGTCCAATGTCCTCTTCCATGGGCGTGGCCACAGGAGGCAGTCTACAGGAAGCCCCGCAGCTGGGTAGTGACCAGGCCAGCCCTGGAACCTTTGTCTTCTGCTGATCATTGGTCATGACTGGAATTAATTGAAGTCCTCAGATGGGACCTCAGATGTCCTCATGGGGCTGTCTCCTAATTTCCCTAACATCCTTACAGATGAGGAAACTGAGGCATGGGGACCTGTCCCTGGTCGTATAGTTCATAAGAGGTGAAGCTAGCAGAGTGTGCTTATCTCTCACACAACACCACTGATTATCCCAGTCACTTGAATTCTTAAATTCCCAGGGCAGTTGGGCTCTTCTAGGAAACTGCAGTTCTCAGAGCTTGGCATTGTGGAAGAATCTGAAGATTTTCCATTTCTCTCCTGTTACAGCTCTATGTACATAGGATGCATGAGACCATCCTGTAAAATGTCCTCATTCTTCTTCATTGACTATTGTTTTTAGGCCTTGATTATCTTTGAAGGTCCATTTTGTAGAAGTTTTATAAACCATTCTGTGCTGGATTTGCAAGTCCACGGTCGTAATGGTGTGGTCTGTAGCCCCCAGCTTGTAATCCAGAGGCAGGTAGACAGGGGTTCAGATCTTGTTTGGGCAGCTGTGTGACCTTGGAGAAGTGACCTGGCATGGTTTTGCCTCTGTTTCCTCTTCTGAAGAGCAGAAGCAATTAGCGTGCTCTCCTGGTAGCATTGTTGTGTCAGACAACACCCTTAAGGGTCATCCCTGGATGACCCAGTGCCTGGCCCACAGCATTCCACCAAAGGGAATTACTTGTGCTCCTTAATGCCCCTGGCCAAAAAGAAGCTGGAAGTGCTAATGCCAATCAGCATGCACTAGTAAGCCCTTTGAATTCAGGTTGAACATATTATTTGGTCTTCTCTGCATCCATGTCTTCAGAGTTGGGGCAATGCAACCTCTCAAAAAAGTGGACCAATCTCTTGGGTCGATTCCTGCAATAGACTGAGAGTCTTGCTTTGGTCCATCAGAGTATCATTTGCATCTGTTTGGGGATTGACTTTCAAAACTCTCAGAATTTTTGTTGAGAAACTGAAGCTGCCTTGCTGTGAACCCAGAGACCAAGGACAGTATTTTTTAAGGATTATTGTATTCCTTATGAAAGAAATCTATGGCAGAGAGGATCCCGTCAACATTAACATTGAAGTGCCTCACCCCATGGCTATAAGCCTGGGTGCACATCACAATCTCATGTGGCAGTATGAATTCTACTTCTATTAGCTTGCTTATTTATTTATTTGGTAGTAGTGGGAGTAGTGGGTAGTGGAGGGTGGCCAGGGTAGCAGGAAGTGATTCCATTTGGAAGAGTGGCCATTAGAAATAGTCACTGCTATTTCTATTTCTTTCTGATGTGTTGCCAAAGTAAAGTTCAGGCAATAAAATGTAAGCTAAAGGAAAATTTTACTTTTGAATAATACTGCTGTTAAGCTAATACACATGAAGACAAGATGCATTAAAGCCACTCTTTGTTACTTTGGAAGATTACCTGTAGGAATTATTTGGTAGGCTGTTCAAACCAATGTGAAATCTTTTCAAATGGGTTGAGTACCCTTTCCAGGAATCTGTAATTCAGAAGTGTTTCTGTGAATTTTCCCTAAAATTCCCTCTTCTCTCTCTTCTTTTCTGAAAAGCCACCCATAAGCTTTTTGTTAAGCGTAAGGAGAAGAAATTCACTAAGAAGATGTCTTAGTGAGGGTCCTGGATGTCAAGTTGAGACTGGAGAAGCTTTAGTGACAATACAGAACAAAATGGCAAATAGTATGGATTTTGCTAATATTCAAATTCTTTACCTTTCGACTTTCTGGTCACCCTGAAAGCCCTGACCTCCATTTAGGCCTCTGCTAACCTGCCCAGCTACATCTTGTAGTTCCTTCCTTTGTGTCCTTTCAGCATGGGTACTTGTACCTCTGCTTGGACCCTTCTCTTATCTGCTTATCAAATACTGTGGCAATGAGTGCTGTCCCCCAGATGGCATCTCCTCCTCCTTGGTCAAGGACCACTACTGGATCTGGGGATACCTGCTTAGTGGTTGAGCATCTGCCTTTGGCTCAGGGCATGATCCCAGGGCCCGGGGATCAAATCCCACATTGGGCTCCTTGCAAGGAGCCTGCTTCTCCCTCTGCTGTGTCTCTGTCTCTCTCTGTGTCTCTCATGAATAAATGAATTAAAAAAAAATCTTAAAAAGAAAAGAAAAGAAAAGAAAAGAAAAGAAAAGAAAAGAAAAGAAAAGAAAAGAAAAGAAAAGAACCAATGGATCTGAAGACTCTTGGAGGCCATTTGTAGTCTTAACATTCTCGAGCCTGAGGGGGTCAATGGCAAATCAGTGCTCATCTTCCTAGGGCAAATAGTTGTCATCATTAAATAAATTAATTGGTTTGAATATATTGTATGCTTGCCATCTAAATTTGCTTTTAGATTGGACTAATTTTGCTTTTGCAATTGGCACTTCCTCTTATACTGTCTTTACTTTCTTTGTTTTCTATGTGATTGTTTCCTGTTATCACACATGTGTATGTATTTCTGGTCTTTCCAATGTGATAAAAGAAATTCCCAAGTGGAGGACCCGTGGATTTGTTTGATTGTTTTAAGTCAATGACATCCTGAGAATATCAACTATGTGCTAGGAAGCACAGATGCAGTGAGATGCCTAGAACCCTTCCCTCTGAGGAGTTTAACAGCTCAGTTGGGGAGTCAGGTAGGTTAAGAGAAAAATACAGTTGTGGGTACATAAAGAACCTTCATGGGGATCCCTGGGTGGCGCAGCGGTTTAGCGCCTGCCTTTGGCCCAGGGCGCGATCCTGGAGACCCGGGATCGAATCCCATGTCGGGCTCCCGGTGCATGGAGCCTGCTTCTCCCTCTGCCTATGTCTCTGCCTCTCTCTCTCTCTCTGTGACTATCATAAATAAATAAAAATTTAAAAAAAAATTTTAAAAAAAAAGAACCTTCATTCTCTCATATTCTTTTTTTTTTTTTAAAGATTTTGTTTATTCATTCATGAGAGACACAGAGAGAGGCAGAGACATAGGTAGAGGGAGAAGCAAGCTCCCTGCAGGGATCCCAGTGTGGGTCTCAATCCCAGGACCCTGGGATCATGCCCTGAGGTGAAGGCAGCCGCTGAACCACTAAGCTTCCCAGACGTTCTGATTCTCTCTAATTCTTTTTTTTTTTTTTAAGATTTTACTTATTTATTCATGAGACACACACACAGGGAGAGAGAGAGAGAGAGAGAGAAAGAGAGAGAGGCAGAGACACAGGAGGAGGGAAAAGCAGGCTCCATGCAGGGAGCCCAATGTGGGATTCGATCCCAGGACCCCAAGATCATGCCCTGAGCCGAAGGCAGCCGCTCAACCACTGAGCTTCCCAGTCATTCTGATTCTCTCTAATTCCTAAGTACAAAGTTAGGATGGTACAATAAATGCTAAAAAAAAAAAAAAAAAAAAAAAAAAAAGGTTGCCAACTGATGGTATAAAAATATTCTGATCGGAAAAAAGCTTTTTTGGTGTTGCCTAGAAATCAGTCAGTATTCTAGGTAATGTAGGGTCCCAGAATAGATGTGGGTGAATTCATTGAAAAGCCTCTTGAATACACAATTCAGCTTTTAGGGCAATAGGCAATGATTCTGGAATGTAGCAAAAGTGAAAAGCAACAATGAAAACAACCCTCATAATACAAGGTCCTGTATTTAGATTTGAGAAAGAAAGAAGGCATATTTGGACAAAACAGGAGGGTTGCAGGCCAACAGTGACAACAGTCTAGGCAGATGACTGATGGAGGGGGGGCACCACAGGGGCTGAGAGGCCAAGGAGATACATGGAGAAAATGTTAGAGTATCAAATGAAAGAAACCCAAACCTGCTGCATCTGTGTGTCACCATTTAAAGTCTGCTGACTTGCCTAAAAGAGAATCGAGGCAGGGTCTGCAGGTTAGGATGGCAGAGGCTTAGTTTTCTGTGAGATATCAAAGCTCTGCTGAACTCATATGAGATTTCTTATCAGACAGGTAGGTGCTGGGACATGGGCTCAGGGTGGATGTCTTGTGTCTTGAAACCTCTGGGACCTCAGTTTTCCAGAACAGTGGGCATAGGTCAGAGGAGTTAGGGGTTGTCACAGAGAGAAAGCCCCTGAGAAAGGCTTGCGCCAAACTGGTGGCCCTTCCCACTGCTTTGAGGGGAAATGACATCTTTCTTGGAGACGTGCTTTTATAAAGCCAAGTTTGACTCAGTCAAGAGCCCTCATAGTTTCACAGCACTTTGACTGGAGTGATGGGAAAGCCTTGCCTGGATGTACACCTTCCAGTTGTGTGCCCTGGTCGCCACTTTCTCTCTCCTCCCTAACCCTGGAACGGTCTCCACAGCTGCTGCATTACTGGTGGCTCCAGTGAGTGGGAGAGCTCAAAACGCCTGTGTTGCCAAGGTCTTGCTGGAGGCACTTGGAAATCACCAGTAGGGGGCAGCCCAACATGCTCCTTTGTCTGCTGGTTCCTGTCCAGGGCTCTGGGACAGAGAGCAGAAGGTTTTCAGACTGTCTTTTCCATGGTCCAGGGAACCAAGAGCCCAAGTATATTTGGCCTTGTAACTTCAAAGCTCTGGGGTCCAGCTTCCCTGCAGTTACTTCATTTGTATGGCTTTCTCTGTCTTTTTCCATTTCTCTCCTTCCCTTTTTTCCTTCCTCCCTTCTTTCTTTTTTCTTCCTAAATTAAAAAATTTCAAAAAAAAATATAACGACATAAAAATACTTTGTGTACTTACATTCAGAACCAACACGACGTTTTTATCTGTTTTTTGTTATGTCTTTTCTCTTTTAATAAGAGTGGTTTTCTAGTTTAATAAGAGAAATAGTTTAATTTTTTAAATCCCAAATCCATCCTCTTTTCCCAAGGTGGCCTTCCTTTAGTCTTCTTTTTAGGCTTGACAAATATCCTAGACTGTGAGCATTAAGTGATGTTGTTTTCTGTGCGTTTTTTAAAGCTCACAAAAATTGTTATACATCATATGTACATATCTGTGTGCAATTTTGCTTATTTTGCCTTCTCACTTAGCATGAAGATCTCTTTCTACTAAAATACAAAGATCTAGTTCAATTAAACCTTATTTTTTCTGTTTATTTTTTTTTAAATTTAAATGTTAATTATAGTATATTAACATGCAGTATAATATTAATTTCAAGTATACAACATAGTGATTCAACATTTCCATACATCATCCATACTCATCATGACAGGTGAACTCCTTAATCCCGACACCTGTTTTCCCCAACCTCTTCTTACTTCTCCTCTGGTTGTTTTATATTTCTTTCTTTCTTTAAAAAAATATTTATTTAAGTAATCTCTACACCCAACGTGGGTCCTGAAGTCATGACCTCAAGATCAAGAGTTGCATGCTCTTCCAACTGGGCCAACCAGGCGCCCTCTCTGTTTCTTAATTATTGCACACTTGGGTTGTTTCTGACTTTGAATTCTGACTTTATTACAGTAAATATTCTTGTATATGTCTCTGTGTGTGCATGTGTAAGAATTTTTCTCAGGTAAATATCCGGAAATGGGATTACTGGGTTGTAAAGTGTGTTGATGTATCATTTTCCAGGATAAACTACTCTTCAGAGTGATTGTACCAATTTACACTGCCTCCGACAATGTAAAAGAAATTCCCCACATTCTTAGAAATGCTTTATATTGCCAGACTTTAAACATGTTGTTCAACTAATGGGAGAGGAGTGGTATGTCCTTATTTTAATTTGCATTTCAGATTCCTTGTGGGATGGGCAGCTTTTAATCTGTTTCTTGGCCGCTGAGTTTCCCTTCTGTGAATTGTCGGTTATTACCTGCACTGGTTTCCATTCTAATCCTGTGATTCCTCACTTCATGCTGGCTGAGAAAAGTGTCTTGAAGGGGTGTGTAGAATGGATGAGCAGTTTATAGCCAGCAGCTATGTTGCGGTTATCTCTGCAGGTGGTAATTTACGAAGGGCAGTTCTTGGCATCTGGAGGGCGCTGAGCCACCTTTTAATCCAGTTCTTCTGTTGGTTTTTCCATTCTGATTAGGAGAAACATTCATGATTTATCCAGGGTGTTGCTACCTCCACAGTAGAAGAGTATTCTCTAGTGACCATTTTTTCATAATTTCACATGGTTCTTTTTATGGTTTTTCAGAAAAATCTCCTGTCCAGTCTTAGGTCCAAAAACTGTTATGCTTTGCTTAATGTCTGACATATTTTCATCTCCTGAACACTGTGAATTTACCACCAATGAAATTTATCTCCTTTTTCTTCTTTTCTATGGTATCAGTGACTGGAAAGCTTAGAATTAAGCCCAGTGCCCTTTACTAACAAGCATATGTATTTTGAACCTAATTCCTAGTTCTGTTGATATCTCTGCCTTTTTTTCCTTCTGTGTCCTCCATTCTAATTTTTAAAAAAGATTTTATTTATTTAATCATGAGAGACAGAGAGAGAGAGAGAGGCAGAAACAGACAGAGGGAGAAGCAGGCTCCATGCAGGGAGCCTGACGTAGGACTTGATCCCGGGAGTCCGGGATCACGCTGCGGAGTCAAAGGCAGACGCTCAACCGCTGAGCCACCCAGCCATGCCGCCATTCTAATTTATGTTAGCTCATTGTATTTTATTGAATAAAACTGGGGAGTTTATAGATTAAAAAATTCCATGACTAATGAAATAAAAAAAACAAAGGCCATCAATAACTAAAAGAAAAGCTAAAGATAAATGCTCTTTGCCACAGATGTTGACTAAGTACCTGTTGAGTATCGAGGCCCTGTCGTAAGTATGGAGGATACAATGATGATCCCACCAAGAGAGCTGAAAAACTCTTAGAAGATTTCAGAACAGTGACAGACATCCCCCTAGTACAGCTGGAAGGCAGGAACAGACTTCTCTGGGAATCCTGGCTGTGACTGCAAAGGAAACCTTGCCCATGCTCTCTGCCCTTTTTTGCTGCCAGTTACATGAAAAAAGCATTAATATCTAGGGGGTCCCTGGAATGAAGTTCTTATCGGGAGATAATTTAGAAGAGGGAGGTCACTGTGGTATCTATTGAAAATATTAGTGGAATAATTTAAATAATCTAAAGTGTGATGATTTAGAAACATTTCATAAAAAATCTTGATGTTGAAAATTGAGCATTAGGAGTCTTAAAAGTGTTTCCTCCCAGAGTAGTAGGAGAGAAGGGAATGGATCCTTCCTGCACATTTACTAAGTCCCAGGCCCAAGATATCAGGGAAAATAAAGATATTTGAGCAGAAGATGCTCTATCTTGGAGGCTGCTTTTTTTCAAGATTTTTTTATTTATTCATGAGAGACATAGTGGCAGATACATAGACAGAGGAAGAAGCAGGCTCCCTGTGGGGATCTCAATGCAGAACTTGATCTCAGGATCCTGGGATCATGACCTGAGCCAAAGGCAGATACTCAACCACTGAGCCACCCAGATATTCCTCTTGGAGGCTGATTTTTTATGAAACAGAGAACAATGTTTGTTTGGATGCTTTGAAAATTATTTTTGTTTGGTGTGATTTTGCTCTCTCAGAACATTTTCTTTTCTTTATTTTTAGAACTTATTTTCCAAAGTGGTGCCCCAATTCTTACCACACATCTTGACATCTATTTTTTTCTTTTTTGGATAGTGTAGAAGGGACCCATGCATATGTCAGTCTGTCCATCCATCGATCCATCCATCCATGTACCCACCCACCCACCCATCCACCTATCTATGTACCCTTTATCTTTTGAATACTTACCTTGTGCAAGGTACTTTGCTAGCTGCTATGGTGCATATTAAGAATTATAGATAGTATCCAGTTGTCTTTAAATAGGTTATGACCTAAGAAAAATAAATAGACAGCTACTCAGATAACTAGCACAAGGAAATTCCATCATGGTAGTTGTAATAGCTCTGTGTTTGTATTACCAGGGATTTTGTTGGTTGGAAGTGACAGAAATTCATATCAAACTTCCGTTAGTGACATGTAACCTCAGAGCTATCTGGATCCAAAGGCTCAAATGGCATTTTTCAGGGTTCTCTGTCTTATTTTATCTCATAGCTCTTTTTCCTTCCATGTGCTGACTTCATTGTTAGATAGTCTCTTTCCTTGTGGCAGAAAAATTTCTCGTGGAGGCGCTGGGCCTGTATAATCTTTTCAGCTATGGTCCCAGGTTAAGAGTGTCTCTCTGTCTCGAATCACCTATTCAATTTTAGAGAAAATTCTCATTGGTCTGCTTGAGGCCACATGTATATCTCTGAGCCACTCATCATGACCAGAGGGATGGGATTCTCTGTCCTGCCAGCCGTCACTTTCCTCCTGTATTTGAGGGTCTGGTGGGTGGGGAAGAGGAGGGTTCCTACAGAAAGCGCATTGGGGCCACGTGGGCTTTGTGAACTGTGGTTCCTGGAAGGAGCAATTGGTATTAGTGGTGACAGAGGCAGATAAAGGGGGATGCTGGGCCAAGAAAAGAGGGAGTGGGTAGAAAGGGAGGGAGTGGAGAAGGGGGACAGAAAGGGGAGGAGAATTTGCTTTGGTGTGTTAGGAGGTAAAAAGAAGGAGTGACAGGTTGTCTTGGTGTGTGCAGAAAGATGTGATCTGTCTTGCATGTGATGATGCCAGCAGCCCTGTAGCCATCACCATAAGAATGAAACACTTTTGAGTGGTAGCAGATACGTTTCCAGGTTATTTTGCTCTCTGTTTACAGGGGATGCCTTGAAAGGGGAGGCAGACTGAATTTGTTAGTTGAAAGTGATACAAGATTGAGAAAAAAAAGAAAACTTGGTGAACCTGTCATTGATCTTGAAACCTACTCAATCATGGTTTCTTCTTAGCCACATTTCAGTTTTTCCTCCTTTTGCTGTATTTTAAGAAAAAGGGTGGGGTTCAGGTAGATGGGGAGGGCTCACCACCCTGGTGAGGTAGGATAGAAGTTACTCGTTCTTTTATGTACTGTCTGCATTCTGACTGATGGGTTTTCACTCTCTGTGTTTTTTGCAGTTACATTGCCAATCAGAAAAGGTTGGAAATCATCAACGAAGATGATGTTGAAGCTTATGCAGGATTGAAGAATCTGTGAGTACTCAACAATTTCTACCTTGTCTCAGAACTTTTACTAATGCACTGTTATAATCAAGTGGGCTTCACCATTTCGTTCTAACATATGTGCAATTATGTGCTTTCTTAGGACGATTGTGGACTCTGGATTAAAATTTGTGGCTCATAAAGCATTTCTGAAAAACAGCAACTTACAGCACATGTAAGTAAAGTTTCATTCTTTTGCTCTCCGGGACCCAAAGTACTCAATATTTTTCCCCTCTCTTTTCCTTCTTTTCCAAGACTCCAACCTCCTTTTTAAAACTTAACACAGATCTGATAATGGCTTAGAAATGTTCACTTTGATTTTTTAATAGCTTCAGAGGGGTACTTAGAACAGCCTGTGTATTCCCTTTCATAGATTTCTGGGCCATTTCCATCTTGGACAGAGCAAGAGGCCAACAACAGAGTCTGATGTGAAAACTATGTCCTGGTACAGGGTCCTTGATTCTTTTCCTTGGAATCATGACATGGTCCCTAGAAGACATCAAACTAGTGGAATTGAAAGAAACCAACTTGGCCTTGGCCTTTTTAGGGAACTAAGAATTACCAATACTACCCCCCTCACCATAGATCCTCTTTTGAAAGTTCACTTTCTCAAAGCTCTCTGTCATGATTGATAAAAGTGGAGAAAAATCAGTCATGGGACCTGCCAAAGGTTCAGACGATTATAAAGTAGCAGGTGTTTGCACCGAGGTCATGTTGATGCTTTGTCAACTGAGATCAACTGGAAATACAGACAGTGGGCATTCTCAGGTTTTTTGCTGCTACGTCCTGTCAGATGATGGCACATAGTCCTTAAAGTGTGGCCTTCCTGAGAAGTTTCTTCATTAAACAGAGGATCACCTGCCCCTAAGCTCAGAATGGTGTTCTTTGGGTGTCCAGTGAAGGAATGTTCCTTGCATTTGTTGGCCTTTTGGCACTTTGCAAATTCTCTGTAACAATGTTTCTGTGTCTATGCATCTACAGTTGACCTACAGAATCTCTCCAGCATTATCTCACTTGAATTTTCTGACAATTGATAGGGAAGGTTTTTTTTGGTTTCCATTTCATGGACATAAAATCAGACTGAGGAAGTTTTTGGATTTGCTCAGATCCACAGATGAAAAGTGACAGAATTATGACTCCAGGGCTCACCCCTGGCCCTGCTCTTACAATAAGAGCAGGGTAAATAAAATTGATGCTATCCATATAATTAGAGAACCAGCCTTTCTTCTAATATTTGTGCTCTTCTCTTTCCTTGGGGAGAACAGCTCCCCAGCTGATTTCCATGCCAGTTATAAAAGACATCACTCTGCTGGAGTAGGTCACCTGGACATTCTACAGAGATTTGTTGATTTTATGAAAAACCTTAATTTCCTAAAGCCAGTTCATATTTTATAGGTGGTGTTAATGATGAAGTCTATTTAAAAATAACGTCTGCGGAATTCAGATATAAACACTCAGCAAAAATGTGATAAAATTCCACCGATCTTGATTAACACATTTCATTTAAATGCTTTTTCGGCATCATGTCTGTGGTTGGTTTGCCTGCACAAATCTGATGTCTGCGTAGGTCTTGAGAGCATAAACAAAAGAGAAGTTGGATAGAAAAAAAAGTCAAAATGCTCTAAAGCCATCACTTAGATGTAATTAATAAGCTCAGTGATTGAGTTCTGGTATTTTCATTACAGCCAATATTACACCTGAATTACTCTCCTGACCACATTTTATTGGCTGTTTTACCCCATCATTTCTCCTACAGATGTGATTTGTACAGGAGGCTATGGTTAACTGTAGTTTTAGTAATAAGCTTATTTATTTATAAGGGGACTTATTCATAAGAGGGCTTACTCTACCTCTTAATACTTTCCCTTCCTGACTGTTGCATGCCATTTATATGAAAACCAAAGCCACCTGGTGAATTTTTTCAGGGTAATATTTGGTAGAATAATTTTCATGGCGTTCTGTGTGCTGTAAACAACTTCTATAAAACAAGCTATGTATCCCTGACTCCCAAAGAGGTGTCCTTTGAGAATGGAAAACCAAAGAGATGGACATATCTTGTATAGTTTATTTAAAAGGTAGTAGCCGGGGAACACCTCGATGGCTCAGCGGTTGAGCTGCCTTCAGCTCAGGACATGATCCCACATCCAGTTCCGCATCGGGCTCCCCGTGGGGAGCCTGCTTCTCCCTCTGCCTGTGACTCTGCCTCTCTCTCTGTGTCTCTCATGAATAAATAAAATAAAATCCTTAAAAAAAAAAAAAAAAAAAAAAGATAGAAGGCAGTAGCCGGGAAGTCAGGTCCCTGGCCAACCTGCAAAAACTCTGTTGACATTTTTAGGCATGAATATTAAGATAGAATGAAGTTAGACAATATTCAGACAGTCAGTAATGCCGGTAAGCTTGATATACAGTGTTCATGGATGAGAGAAGCTCCTAATCACCAGAATTAAATTAAATAAAGTAGTTGGCTTTGAGAATGGCAGGGAGGCAGGAGGGAGCAAATCAGTGTCTCCCATTGCAGACCTTAGTCCCAACCTCTGCTAATGACTGAGGGCTCGAGTGTTGGCTCATTCTTCCTGACTTTCTGCAATTACTTCAGCTATCAACACTTTAGATACCAGGGAACTGAAAAAGAAATGTGTATTAGAAGCTGTTTCTCTTTACTCCAGGGACATACTGATTATCTCTGAGCCTCCCCAACAATATGAAAATGTGCACAAGGGCAATCTATTTCACTTTGGGTTTTAGGGGAGATTTGGATTGGGTCCTGCCTCACCATCCCTCCCTCTGCCCTGGCAGATTCAGCATCACAAGGTGACTCTCCCCAGCCCCTGTGACGAATCACTTTTATTTCTTGGTGCCTTTAATTCCTACTGGGTGTCTGAGACCCCAGGGGTTGTGAGAAAAGCCAGTGTTTGTATTTTCCAGGGGCTTTGCAGAGGTGCTAATTAGTTCTTTTGCAAAGTTCCATCATCAAACAGTAAGAGAATTGTTGATTTTTCTTCCTCCCCTCCTCCTCTTTTTTGGCTTTTGGCCCTAATAATAAGTATGGTTCGTAAAACTCGTCTTGTTCTTTTGCATGTGAGCCCACTCTGGGCTGTGCTGCTGGCAGCCCAACAGAGCCAGCTGCTCCTGGTGCGGGCTTGGGGCTTCGGAGCTGCCCTAGACCTTGACCAGAGTGTCCTCCTGATCTGCCCCCTCTCTCCTGCTTCCTCCTGGGAGGGAGAGTCATGCTTTTGTTGGTGTTTCCTTCAGAGGGTGGGAATTTCTGAAGATGCCTGGAGAACACTGGCAGACTTGAGTTTTCAACGTATGATACTCCAGTGGAACTGATTCTTTAGTTCACGTTCCAAAAGAAAAGAGAAAAATGTATGTGGGCACATTTTACAACTTCCTGGTGGATTATTTTTTCACGTGGGTGAGCACTTTACGCTCAGTGTAAAGACAGAAGAAGGGAGCGTAGAAGGAAGAGGGAACCCTTGTGTAGGTAGAGTTTGGGTGAGTGGAACTCTTCCCTGTAGAAGGAGGCAGGGCAAGGACACACGCACTGTTGAATCAGGGGACCCCGGGGTGACTTTTTCTGTATTGATCATGTGACTAGCCTGGGCTCATGTGTTAACTCCTGGGCTAGAACCCCTCCCTGCAGGTGATGGTTCAGACACAGTGGAATGTCTGAACACCCCATGAGTTTGTTGGGTTGACACAGCAGACCAGCCTCTGGGAAGGGCCCGGGACTCCTGTCACCCTGAGGTATCCATCCGGTTCTTATCTCTCGGCCCAACGCTTGCTTTCCTGAGCAGGAGACAGATACTGGAAGGCTCATTATAATTTGTTGAGGGCTTGGCTGTTTTTGTCAAAGTTGATGTTTGTTTTACATTCCTGCTAGTTATTAAACACATGTCTGGAGGCTCAAGCATTGGACACTTTTTAAATAAATTCAACCAGTAAACACATTCACAGAACAAGTCAGCTGCCAGGATTATGGCTCTGAATTTTCTAGCTCAGGGCCTCATGGCACTGATCATTGGAAACGGAAACTCTTGCCCATTGAATAAAACTAAGTATTTGGAACATGTCAATAGATTCGTGAGTATTTTTTAAATCACAAATATGACTTGGTTTCATTGGCTTTTCATTGTCTGGTTGGTCCAGATCCGTTTTGTTTGTTTGTTTGTTTGTTTGTTTTGTTTTTTACTCTTTTATTTATTTAGTTGACAGAGTGAGCATGAACAGGGGAGGGGGAGAGGCAGAGAAAGAAAGAGAAGTAGATTCCGTCCCCTGAGCAGGGATCCCGATGTGGGGCTCCTTCCCAGGACCTGAGCGGAAGGCAGACACTTAACCAACTAAGCCACCCAGGTGTCCCAAAATCACTGGTTGGTCCAGATCTTAAAATGATGTATCCCTAGATAGTTTCAGATGAATTCTGACATATTCCTTGTTATCTGATATTTTGTTGTTCTTGTCCTAATCATGGAATTATCTGGTTATTTAGAAGTCATATAAACTGCCAACAGTTTATCAATCAGTGGGTATATTCTTTCTTATAAGGATGTGTTAAATGCAATTTATATTCAGTCTTGTCTGTCATATAATTTCAAAATATTCATAATGCTGTTTAGTTTTAATTCATCTTTTTCCCTAGTGAGTTTTATGATTTTAAATTAGATTAAATTAATTCCTCTTATTAATTGTTCAGGAGGTCAGAGATCTCTAGGAGGTATATAACTTGGCTCTGAATCAGCATATGAAAAATAAACTTTTGGTTAAGAAAAAGGTTAAAAAGAGACATTTTGGAAGTTTTTCCCACCCCTCCCGCTCCCCTATATACAAAAATTTCTGGAGAGGCAGGAACAACTAAGTTGTCATTCTGAGGTGGAAGAAAGAGCTTATGGTTGAAGGAAGGCACGAACCATGATCAAATAAAATTTCATTTTGGGAAAAAATCTTTATTTGTGTACTTTATTCTTGAGAAGTCACATTTTATTTTATTTTATTTTATTTTACTTATTTATTTTTTTGAGATGTCACATTTTAAATTCACATGTAATGTTCTTGGTTTCTTTCAGCAATTTTACCCGAAATAAACTGACAAGCTTGTCTAGGAAACATTTTCGTCACCTTGACTTGTCTGAGCTGTAAGTAATGATTATTGTGTGGCATTCGGGGAAACAGTCTCTTAGGAAGAGTAATTAAGTATTTTTTTTAAAAAAAATGAGTGATGCTGCAGATCTATTTTTATATCAAAATTCTTGAAAAATTATTGGTCCAGTTTTGGCCGCTTGTTTTTTTATTCCCTCATTAAAATGTGCATCGGTAACCTCCACAGTGAGGTATCATTTAGGAGGAGTTTAAATGTTGCTTTTATGCAAAGGTTTGTTTTCTAAAGGAAGGAAAACAGAAAAAGATGGGGGGGGGGGGGCTTTGTCTCATAGTGTCTGTGTGGTTCTTGTGATGTCCAGGCCCTAGTGGAGAGCAAAGCCAATCAAGGAAGAAGTAGCCATAGACAGAACTCCCCAGTGCCGGCTGGTGCTTTAGTGAACATTGTAGGAGAGGTAGACCTCCTTCCTCCCTGCCCACCCTTGTGAGGTTTTCTTCTAGATCTGCCACTGCGCTCAGTATTTATCCTTATGCTCTAATTTCCTTTGCTGTAAAATGATAGGGAAAAGTTTGCAATGTGTTGATGACCAATAGCCAGCATTTCCAGGTGTGCTCCATTCTTGTGTTACCACCATGAAGCAAATAGAAACTTGACTTTCCTATGGGTAAGTTGCCCAAAGAACCCCAAAGCAGAGGTTCTGTGTATCAGAGGGGGGCTCCAGATGGACTAGGCCTTTGGATACCAGGCTGTAGCTTTTGCTCAAGCTGTATATTGCCTGAGTTGTATGGTCCACCCCTGTTCACAAGGAAAATGTGCAGAAGAGAAGATGCCATTAGTAGAGACAAGTCAGGAGGGTGTGACAAGGGTGGTGCCAAGTGTTGGTGATGGGCAGTTATTTTGGACTCCACTAGATTCACGGACTTGAAACGGTAAGCTTTCTAAGCCAGGAATGGGCATGTAAAATTACGGGAAGCTGTGAACCAGAGCGAGAGATGTGCAGTGTGAAAATTTTGAGCTTCACTGCAGAACATTTTCTTGATGGGTCAGACATTAGAGCTCTGATTTCAATTCAGCGGGTCTCTGTTTTCTCCCTGCAGCATATTTCAGCAAATGTTAATTGTGTGCCTGGTTGCAAATGAGACTCAGGCACACTGGGCCGTGGGGATGTAAGGAGAGCGCTCTCTGTGCTCTAGGATACTGCTGTCTAGTGGGACAGCTAGAGGCCTAAACGGCGGAGTGTAATGTGCTGTAACAATCACTGAAAGAGGGGTTTGCCCATGAACTGAAGAAAGGAGCCAGCTGTCTGCCAGTGTGTGTGGTCATGTGACCATTGCTATAGTTACAACCTAAGATCCTTCGCTTCTTTATCCCTTCTGTGGATTCAATCATACCTTTCTTTTTGAGAGATTCTTTAGTTTTTCATATACTAAGAATGCCAGGAAATATCTTACATTAGTTGGAGGTTAAGCACCATGGATCTCTTCTTCTGCCTTATATTCTGTATCCAGTAGCATCAAATTCTATTTTGGTGTTGGAGGGATACTTGGAGGCAATCAAGCAGACACAAATTAAACGAGTCTTCCATGACCACATTTTCCCCAAAGAAACTCCTGGAGGAGTCTCCAGGGATCTCTGAGATTCTTAGAACCCAACCAGAAAACCACAGGAGTAAATGATGTTGCAAAGCCCAGGTCCTGTCCTCAAGGAAGTCTTAAGTATTGTGGTTAATGCCAGGCAGAGCCTATGTAACGATTGTAAATGGCCTCATTTAAAGGCTCATTACCATAAATGGAATTCATCTTAAATAGGCCACTGAGTATTATAAATAAGCATTTAAAGATTTTTTTTTCTTGTGGTTTTTATTTTCCTCTTGACTACTTCCTCTGTTACCAAATCGTAGACCACAGGAGTCCAGACAGCTCTGCTGACTAGTGGCTTTCTCTTTGCAGACCCTCCCACAGTGGGCTCAGTGGCTCAATCTGGAGATCACTTGCCCTTGCCCTCAGAAATCCTGAGCTTGGTGTGTGTGTGTGTGTGTGCACGCACACACACACACACACGCGAAGGTCTAAGAGTTCCCTTCCAGGGTCTCTCATTCACATGGACTCCAACTTTCTTGCATCCATCCTGGTCCTGCTGATTTGTGGTTGAATCGTGCAGAAAGCTGCCACATGCCACCTTACTGGCTCTCACATTTTCATCTTCACTTTGTATTTACAGTCTCATTTTTAGGTCAGATGACATTGCTCTGCTCTCCACGGTGGTTTGAGCTGATTAAATGATAACACTTGACTCTCTAGCCTGGTCAGAAATAAGTGTGTTGGTGTTCCTGACAACTTAACTATTGGCATCTTCACTTAAGATCTGAATTACGGTATAATAGCCATGATAAATTTGTTATGGCATCTTGTTTTTCCCCATCTTATGAGACATTCTTTTTTAGCTTCTATGATAGTTCTTCCTGTTTCTGTCTTGTTTTCTTATTATTGTGAAAGGTCTTGTATCACTTTGCATCCTTTAGAGTCCAGCGGTGGTGTTGGCACGTAGCAGAAGATCAGTAAGTATTAGATAAATGAATGAATAAGTATTGTGAAGCCATAAAGGTGGGTATGACTTCTGAAGGTTGTTGGCCAGAATGAATTCATAACGTTTTAGTGCTTTGTAAACACTAGTGTAGTTAAAACTGCAAAAAGAGAAGCCTGATCAGGTTTCATTTTTGTTCCGTGTAGGATCCTGGTGGGCAATCCATTTACATGTTCCTGTGATATTATGTGGATCAAGACTCTTCAGGAGACTAAATCCAGCCCAGAAACTCAGGATTTGTACTGCCTAAATGAAAGCAGCAAGAATATTCCCCTGGCAAACCTGCAGATACCCAATTGTGGTAATTTACTTTCAAATCAATGAATTCTACTTGCTATTAATTATTCTAATTGCCCTGGTGTGGTAGAGAGTCTGGGAGGATTATCACTACCCAGATTTTATATAGTATGCTGTTGAGGTCTCTGGTGAGCTGGGCAATGTTTGTGTGCAGTGTGGAGAAATCAGCTGGGAGCAGCTTTGCTGAATATTTTTTGCAAGTGGAATATTAATTCTGAATGGATGGCTTTGAAGCACATGGAGAAAAAGTACACTGCTTATGTTCCATTGTTCCTTTGTTCATTTGTCTGCTCACGTGTGCATCCATCCATTTATCCATCCATCCAAAGACTATGTGCGAAGAGCGCGATATTTCAGTTCGCCGTGTATATACTTGGTTGGCACCCAGGCTGAGGAGAGGGAAGGATCGTGTGGTGATCAAATGTCCTCACAGTACAAGAAAATGCAGTTTAATCTAGCACATTTCTTTAAATTTGTCTTGCTAGCAGACGTCTGTGTCTCCTGATGGAGCACCACGAATATGCCCTGATACATGCTTTTCCATGTTTGGAGTTCCAGACTCCTCCTCAATCTTGCCCCGCTCCTCCTCAGCATTTGCACCTCCAGAATTTAAAGTTACATGTCCCTGAGTGTCAGTGCGTTTGTAAGGAAGGAAAACTCACGTGTTTCGGTTAGGATTTTACCAGTGGGGGCTTCTGTGATGTACCTTGACAATATGCACATAGGTGGAGACAACCAGTTAATCAGCTCACAATTATATTTGATCTCCTGGCCTAGCAGCTGGTGCCACAGCAGAAAGCCATGTAGCAACTGGTTCTTGTCTGTGAGGAATCTGTATATTAACCACAAACATTCGATTCTTTGTTTTCAGAAGACTCTTATTGTTTGAGGTCAATTTTTCTGGAGAGAAAATATAGCTGCAGCTCACTTTTAATGAGAATGTCATAAAAGGAGAGATAAGTATTTGTTTTTTACCCAGAAGGGGCTTACAAGACAGCAGTTACTCTTCCCACAGATTTTTCTCTCCTAGAGTCCTTTGGCTTCCTAATGGGGAAATCAGGCTTTGTTCTCTTGCCAACTTCTCTCAGCTTTCTTTGCTAGTCAATACTTAAAACAACAACAACAACAACAAAAACAAAACAAAACAAAACAAAAAACCCCGAACTTTTAATATATAACTTTTCCTGATTGATAAGAGGGCAACTGTGGTCTGTTCCGGTCTACATTTGCACCGCTGAGAGAAATCTCCTAGAGGGACAAGAAATTCAGTGTTGAGTCACCTGGCCTCTTGGCCAGCTCCCAAGTCCGCATGGCTGTGAGCATTTAACTCCTGCTCTTATTTCACAAACCATCCCTTAATAGATACCTGCTTTGCCCTTGCCTGAAACCAGGTTTTTAAAAAAATTTTAATTTCTGGCCATGTTATCTTGATAGCTTTCAGAAATGCACCCCACCTAACATGTTGTTGATAGACCATTGGGATCGTGGAGGGAAAGGGTAAGAGGGAACTAGTCCTCATATTTCCTAGTGGATTTGTCAGTTTTTTAGTAATTTTTTGTTTCCTATTAATTACTCAATGAATTGTGTATATGAGGCACCTTGGAAATTCACTGTCCTGATTCAGAGGGAATGCGTTTGATTGCTGCATCAGGATGGTTACATTCATGGTAACATTCACAATTAATTTCAGTGTTGATGCTGCTTTCAAAAAGCAACATGTAAAAAAAAGTCAATGGGTAGACTTATTTATCTACCACTTTTGTGCTCTTAAACTGTTTTGTTGTTTGTTAATTTTTTCCAACTATTTTTTATTTATTTATAATTGCACAAGTAATGTTGATACATTTTGTAGTTACAAAAAGAAAAGATTTTTCTGGAGTATATAGCAAAAATCTCATATGGTTTGCACATTAAAAAACAGTTGTACCAATTTGTAACCACTCCAGCAAAGCCTACCTTGATATTAGTAAACTTCTTCTTTGTTTTTCTAAAAAAAAGGTAGGTCATTTCTTTTTGGTTTGCCTTTTCCTGATGACCATTGGGTATCTTCTGTGTATATGGGACATTATGTTTATTCATTGGTGAATTGCCTATATATAGCCTTTGTCTATATTTTTCTATAGTGTTTTCCTTTTCTTCCACTTTCTAATGTTTTTAATGATTTTTTTCTTAATTTGTTTGAAAGTTATAAATCATGTTTCTGGGTTTTTTTTTTTTGGAAATATATAAGGCCCAAATATTCACTGTCCATATTAAGACGTATTTTTTCTTGTAAATATCTAGAAATCACTTCCAACAAGACAGGAAAAGATACTTTTATTTCCTTTTACTTTCTCTTCCCATCGCTCAGATTGTTGTCAACTAGAATTTTATTTGTAGATCGTTACTTGACTTTTTTTTTTTTTTAAGATTCACTACTTCTTTGGATCTATCATTAAATTTTGTATCCCACTGCCTTTTGGAGGATCTTTTCTTTTTGCTGCTGTGTATCCTCTAATATTTCTTTCAGATAATTTTTTTTTAAATGTTCAAGTTCTTTCCTGGTAGAAAATCAGATTGTATTATTTCTTCTCAGTGGAATTGGCTGAGTATAAAATTCTAGACTCGAAAAAAATCCCTTTCAGACCTCTGCAGATACTGTACTATGTTCTCCTTGTGTTCAGTGTCACCGATGAGAAGCTTGAGGCCAGTCTTATGCTTGCTTCTTGACAGGTACCTATGCTTTTCTTTTCCTTCTTAGAAACTTTGAAGATTTTCTCTAAAATTTTTACCACAGTGTAACTAGATGTATGTGTGTTTTAAAAAAATTATACTATTTGACACGCAGTATACTCTTTCGGTGTGAAGGAGTTTGGTCTGCAGTTCTGGAAGAATTTTCTAATTTATGTGGTTTGTGGTCTACACTGCTGGCTCCACCCTCTGTACCCCTCAGCCTCCAGTAACACTTCCTAATCCTCTTGTCCTTTTGTGCTGCATTATGGGAAAGTGGTTTTATTGACTACTTTGCCCTTTAGCTATTTCTCCAGATATGGGATTTTCCCCCTCTCAACAATCAATTTCTAATTTCTGCAGTCTTTAGTGATTGGATTTTGTTGTGGTGGTTGTTGTTTGTAACTGAAACACCCCTTCCCGTGTCAGGGTTCACTGTATCTCTAGGATGTCACCAACACCTAGCAGTGCTGATTTTCTCTGCTAAGGTTTCCGCAGTCATTGCTTCTAGTCGGGGGCAGCTACAGCTTCTGTTGGATGCTGTGTCCACGGCGAGTGTGTAGGGACAGGAGGTGGAAAGGCTATTCCTTCTGTGGTGTCTACTTGTTTTCTTAAGCAGTGGCCCCGTGGCTCAGCCGAGGTGGGGCTCTACTGTGTCCTGCCGTCTGCCCCTTCAGTCTGGGGTCAGCCTGGAGCCTGTCTGTTTTGTGCAGCGAATATTTATGTGTCTCTTTGGGGCTGTGCTGATTCTCTGTAATCCCACTCTCGCTTTCTATTTATTGTTCAGGGGCTTCTTACAGTGTCTTATCCACTAGCAGTATGTTTTCTCATTTGCCAACATGGTTCTGGAGTTTAAAAAAAAAAATTGCGGGTCGCCTGGGTGGCTCAGTGGTTGAGCCTCTGCCTTCAGCTCAAGTCGTGATCCCGGGATCCTGGGGTCAAGTTCTGCATCAGGGTCCCCACGGGGATCCTGCTTCTCTCTCTGCCTGTGTCTCTGCCTCTCTCTCTGTGTCTCTCATGAATAAATAAATAAAATCTTAATTTTGTGTGTGTGTGTGTGTAATATCTGGAGATCTGAGATCAGAAGGGGAAGCTTCAGTTTGGGGCTCAGTCTCACATTACTTTTTTCATCACAGTTTCCTAGTTTGAGCTCTTTCAAGAGAAGTTAGATTGACAATAGATTTAAATTGTTTCTGAACGTCCATTATACTACAGAAATCGGATAATACGTTACTGTCTTCAGGTTGGATGCCTTGTTTATAACGTGGATTTGTGGTCGGTTGGCTTTTCTTCTGGGTCTTGCCCTTTACACACTTAAAAAATATATCTATTGTGTTTAATTACATCACAGATTCATGGAGCTCATTCTCACTTTTTTTTTTTTTTTTTTTGGATGCAACTTGTTAGCTAAGTGTAAGAAAACTCACTAGAGTACTTCATGGTGTTGTGTGTTTGTTTCACCATTGTAAACTAGCAATTTGCCAATAACTATGGCTGTTGCATTAATTTGCAACTGGTAACATTTTAATTTCAATAAAAAAGGGCTACTGAGATTCCATTCCTTTATAAGGTGGACTTTAAAAACTTCCTCTTTTTGTATTTCACCATGTAAGTATTATACTAACAAACTCTCTACATTTTGTAAGCAATAATGCATCCTCCATGATGTCAATGCATCCCTTGAACATAACAAGCATTTGATTGATGTTGTTGAATTCATCAACTAGTAAATGCATGAGCCATGCACGTTATGGTAATGATCAGGGTGGACAAGATTTTTATCTAAGGGTGCAGATATTTCAGTTAAGATAACTTATAGAATTATATTATTCTAACTAAATTATTCCATATTTTAGCATTTTGTAGTTCCCTTTGAAATTTCTGTCATCATCCCATTTGAAAGAGTCTCAAGCTCCCTCTGTCCTTAGTGATGGAGTGTGGTAGGCGGGGCTGGAAGTTTAATGGCTCTGTTACCATTAGCAGCCCGGTCAGAATGTCTCACAATATTTTTCTAGCAGCCCCTCCTGCCGTGAATTACTGTAAATTTATTCATGCTGGGAAACATGTTGTGGTCTGTTTCTCCACAAGGTCCTTTTTAACCTTAGAAAAATTTTATTAATTGCAAGGCAACAGAACACATTCATCTAAAATTTCCACATTAATTAGGAAGGAAAGAGTCACTAGGCACACTGGTTCTGAAAACAGAGATCGAATCACAGGAGTTCTAAAGAAGAAAGGTTATTTTGCCCAGTCGTTGTACTGATTTAATATAAGAATGTCTCTGCTACTTTAATGGATCTTTAGCAGTTCGTTTTGCAATACAGACCTTTCAATCATTTCCCCTGACTAAGTGGGATTATTAAAGAACAGTGTACATTATACTTTAGCTTTTTTATATGATAATTAGGGTTTAAATCTCTGGAAGAGAGTTTCTCAAGGAAGTGTTAATAGCAGATAAGATGCTGTGTTCTAAGTAGATGGCAACTATATGTAAGAAAGGCAGCCTTCCTCCGGGATGTGTCAAAACAGTCCCTCAACTCGTTTTACTAGTAACTGGTTACCATAGAACATGCTAGTCCCACAGTGAATATAAGGTGATAATTCATTTGATGGTTGGACTATACAGCCACTCTATGAAACTCCCTTAATGGTTCCATGGATTGAAATCAGTCTTGCCTTAGGTTTCCTTATTATTTATAATGACAGTTTCAATTGTCCACCTTCTCAGCCTTCAAACTTTCAGTGTAGAGATTACTTAGGACACATAAACAAAATATTACTTGTGATTGGAGAGGTCAGTTTACAGGTGCCAGGAGAGGAAGCCTGGCTCCTTGAGGTAAATTGGTTTTATTGATTTCTTTTTCTTTTTTTTTTTTTTAGATTTTATTTATTTATTCATGAGAGACACAGAGATTGAGGCAGAGACACAGGCAGAGGGAGAAGCAGGCTCCCTGTGGGAAGCCTGATGCAGGACTCAATCCCAGGACCCCAGGATCACGCCCTGAGCCAAAGGCAGACGCTCAACCACTGAGCCACCCAGGCATCCCGGTTTTACTGATTTCTTTTTAAGATTTCTTTTTGGTTGTTGCACTATGGTTTGTAGTGCATGTCTATTTAGCATATTTATACATGGTCCTTTGTTTTAAAACAGGAAAATATATTGATAGCATTTCTACTTTGTTCACACAGAAGATTAGAATGAAATGCTATGTGAGTATTCTGGAAGTTAGATTTTTTTTCTTACCATCTTAGCTGGGTTGATTTTTTTTTCTCCTGAAAAACATATGCAAAATCTAGTTTACCAGTTTGCTTTACTTTTACTAAGGATCAGCTTCTGTCTCCTAAAATAAAGCAAGCGGCACAGTGGACTATTGTTTTCCTTTATCTTTTTTCGAATGGGAAATAAAGCTGTTTTTGCTAACCTGTCAGTTGCTGACACAGTTTTTGTGTTTAGAAGTTTTCTGGTTGCTGTCACTGTAATGACACAGCTCACACAAGCATAGAAGCTCAATTTCCAATTTGGGCTTGGAAAGTCACTTTGCTAATTTTCTGTCATTTTTGTAACTGGGTGTAAAGCAGCTACTTCTAAATAGGTCAGGCTTATTCTGGCTTCTTTCCTGGTAGTGAAATATATATGCTTTAGGAGACAGAGAAATTGGAAGATATGCCAAAAAGATAGAATGTGAGAGGAGAGAATAGACAAAATCATAATTTACTTGATTATTTTACACATGGAATGATGACCAAACACAAAATGAACAGAGCCCAGGATCACTAAAACAAGATGAGAAAGAACATAATCCCAATTTACGGGTGAAAATTGAAACCCAAACCGGATGCATTTCATTTCCTGCAAAGCTGAGTAGATAACTCAAAATAACTAGAGGTTACTATTTCTCCGTTAGTAGAAAGTGAGACCCTGACTGCTTTTTTTTTTTTTTTTTTTTCAATGAGAGGTCAACTGAATTTACTTTTACCTAATATTAGTAATGAGTATTCCTTATCCCTTTGGAATGGTGATACAGGAATGGAGAGAAACTTCATTCTTTAAATTAGTGATCCTAAGACATAGTCAACATAGCGAACTCTCCAGAAGTGTGCCCTCACAGAGGGAAACAGAGGCATAGCAAAGCCCAGTAGAGAGGCAGCTAGTCAATGTATGGCCATGGACAGAAGGATGAGGGTCAAGTCCAGCTCACAGTCACTATCTATTTAGTTATGATACCTAATGAGCTTTAACTTCATCTGGAAATGGGGATACTACTGACACTTACTTTTAAGACTTTTCAGGATGCCACATAAGGTAATACGGACAATATTGCAGATGAAGTCTAGCACATACTAAGTACTCAATAAACGTTAGTTATTAATGTTATTACTATCATTGATATGAATATTTAGCTTTAAATACATTTTACATCTAATATTTAAATATATGTTTCTCTTACATTTGGTCAGATTACTTGAATTAAAAATAAAGCCATAACAAGGTACCACAGAGAAATGGTATACTCAAAAAAGCTCAGGGAATGTAAGATCCACGGAAGTGAACTGATTTGTTTAGAGCAGGACTTCTGACAGTTTTGAATATGTGGTGTACATACTGAACATCCAGAGTTACAGAATTTCCTATGGGCTCTTACTTTTTTAAATCTTAGATTTCCTCCCCACCCCCCACCCCATACAGAGTGTCTCAAGGAGTCTGAATCCCACAGAACACACTTTGGGGAAGGTTCCATGGACAAGATGATTGCTCAGGCCCCTGCTGAGTTTAAGAATAATAGTCATAGACACAAAAACTAGCAAGCAATTGTCCAGCCATCACTGATCATCTAAACCCTTGCTACTCAAAGTGTGGTCTGTAGAACGGGGAGTTTGCTAGAAATGAAGACTCTCAGCCCCTAATCTCAGACCTACTGGAAAAAACAACAACAACAACAACATTGGTTTTTAATCAGATCTGCTGGTGATTTATACTCACGTTACAGTTTGGGAGGCCCTGGTCTAAAGGAAGTCAGTCTTCTCCCTGCGTGGTCGGGAACTTTCTGCCAAGGGTCTCCAGGCTGCTATGTCCCTTCTGAACACATCCAGATCTAGAGACATTAACCCTGTCTGCCTGGGTGGTAGGTCATCTCTTATCCCCGTGAGCTTTCTCAGAATGTGGAGGAAGACCACTCTGATGCTCAAATCAGGATCCCATTACAGTAGTGCTAGAAGCTGTTGGAAGCATTGCTGAGCTTTGCTCTGTACTAGTGCCGATTTCAAATCTTATTAAGCCAGGAAATAGTGCCTGGCAAATGGTTTATCCTGCCTTGGCTGTTCATGCATCCCAATTCATTTTTATTGTGCTAATTAAACCTCAAGTGATATTTCAAGTACAGATTGTTTTTTCCATTATTGAATCTTTGGCCAGCATATTAATGCTTTAGAATTAACGTGAGTCAGATGCTTACTCATTTGTGGAAGACTTTACATCTAAAAGATCTAGACTTGGCAAATTTTGCACAGATTCCTTTGGAGACTGCTGTGACAGGGTGATACAATTTCTCTATAAATAAAGGAGACTCATTCTTCCTTCACAAATAGACACAATTATTTTCTAAATGAACTGAATTCTTAGGTTATAGATATGTATTGGTATTTATGTTCTGTGCTAAAATGGATATGTGCAGTCTGGGAAGAAAGTGTAGCATAGTGGTGAAGATCTTGAACTTTGGGTCTGGATCCCAGGTCAACAGGTACGTGGGCAGTTTTTTTTTTTTTTTAAGATTTTTATTTATTTATTCATGAGAGACACAGAGAGAGAGAGAGAGAGAGAGAGAGGGAGAGAGGCAGAGACATAGGCAGAGGGAGAAGCAGGCTCCATGCAGGGAGCCCAACATGGGACTCGATCCCTGGTCTCCAAGATCATGCCCTGGGCCGAAGGCGGTGCTAAACTGCTGGGCCACCGGGGCTGCCCTACGTGGGCAGTTTTGGAAGATGTATTTGACTTCTCAAGAATTCATATTCTTAATTAATTAGATGAGGACAAACACTTCACTTCATGACGATTGTAAGGATTAAATAAAACAATCATTTGAAGTACTAGAAAAGTTTCTGATTCAGTAAATGCCCAGTAAATACTACTACTATTACTGTAGTTAAACATACATTTTTAGAATTGTTAATCATATAAATTGAGGCATGCTGAAAAAGGTTTCATTAAGTTTTCTAGGGGAACTGAAGATTACGACATAGCATTCTCTATTGAAAGTCTCCATTTTAACCTTTTTTCCCCTGCTCAGAATTTCCAAACTATGATATCCATTTTTAAAAAGTAGGAAATTTATCCCATAGTTTGTATTCAAGATGCTGAGAAGGATGTCTCCAAGCTCTGTTGGTGGAGGAGGTCCTATCTGGAGTACAAGCACCGTGACAAGGCCCTGGGTCTGAGATCCCTCCAGCATCAGCAGATAAATCTCTAAGCACAAGAAAATGGGAGAGGAGTCAGCAGGACACAAAGACTTGCAAGCTGAGAAGCAGGCAGACAATAGAAACTGAGCTGATGGCTGAGAATGCCCATTACCAGGTTGCCAGCAGGCAGAGGCAAGGGGAAATTGGTTTGGGCCACAGAGCTACTAGCAGGCTCAGAAAGAAGCAGGTATGCAGGCAACACCAAAGCCAGGAGATTGGGTCAGGTCACTGATGGAGCAGTTAATCCCATTTTCATTCCATACATTCCAGGTGACTGCAACGTACCCTTCTCAGCAGAAAGCCAGGGTATATTTTCTAGAGAGGATCAAACAAAGATTATGAGGAACTCCAGAAAGAGTTGAGGCTGTGAGAACCATAGAGAGAATGATGAGCTTACCTACTGAGTATCGTTATTTGCATCCTTCTTCCTCTTCCAGGCAGGACAGTGGAAGAGCAATTATCTGAATAATTTGACCAAACCCTGTCCCAAAGTGGTCTAATGATACCGACACCAGGCAGTACCCAGGAAAAAGGCCAATAATACTGCCCTCCAACAAAGCTGACAGTTAAATGCACACAGTGCTTCTAGTACTTTTTTCTTAAAGGTGTGTGTGTGGCCAATGATACCCACTCTTTGAGAAAAGCTTATAATAAGAAAGACAAATATGAACAAACAAAAAGATGAAGGAAAGCAAGTTGCAAGAAACAGTGTTGATATGAAGAAAAGAAAAATTCAAAAGAAATGGCCAACATCTCAGATCAGGAGAAGTTGCAGCCAGGAGACAAAAAGCAGGGTGCTATAGAAATAGAAGATCATTCAGGAACAAAAGAAGAGCCTTGGAAGCTAAAAATATGACAGATTGAAAACTTCGGAGTATGAAACTCAGAGTACTAAGGGGCATTTTAAAGATAGAACAAGGCTTTCTACTGGTTGCTGACAGGAAGGGTTCTGAAGTCATGTGGCCGCTGAAAGCTGGGTCTTGCTGGGAAGTCCTCTGCCAACGGTGGGGACACCAGGAGACGTATGCTGTATAGATCTTTGTCCAGGCCGGTTTTGGTAATAAAGAATAATGGCTTTGTCATCAAGGACCGCATCACAGGAGAGGGGTTTATGGACGGTTTTGTGGAGATAGTAAGAGAGCACTAGGTGGGTGGGTTAATTGCAATTTAATGTGTATTGAAGATGCATTGCTTTTTCTGACCTCTGGGACACTCCTGAGTTAATGACATGTCATAGGTCCTTGGGTCACAGCTGTCAGCGTGAACGCAGTCCCAAGCAGAGTTTCTGATACCAACTGAGGGACTAGCTTGACAAGCAGGGCCTGGCATATTGTTGTGCTGTCTGGGATGTGCCTTCATGCAGAAAATACTGTGAGTCCCATGAGGTTTAAAGCATTGTAAACACCCAATAAGTGTGATAATTTAATGAAATGATAATGGCATCGGTAAAACTAGCTTTTGAAATGTGAAAGTATAGATCCACATGACTTTTTAAAAATCATACTGTAAATTTTACAATAACCCATTTTTCCTATGATATTTAACTCTGACTTATATGGCTTTAGAACATTCTAGTATGGTGATGATCAAACTTCATGTCTAAAGAATGCTTTAAAACTGCATTTTCTTGGGGCATCTGGGTGGCTTAGTCAGTTAAGCATACCACTCTTGGTTTCAGCTCAGGTCATGATCTCAGGGTCCTAAGATCAAGCCCTGCATTGGGCTTTGAGCTGAGGGTGGAACCTACTTGAGAGTCTGTCTCTTCCTCTCCTTCTGCCCCTCCCCGCTTTAAAACAACAACAATAAAGCTCCCCATATTACATTTTCTTCTGTAATCTATTTCAAAATCTAGGTCTGGTAGTGGGGTTATATTTATCAGTTACTTAATGTAAAAAATGGATTTATGCAAAAAATGTAGATGTCTCTCACCCTTTTGTTTTTGACAATAAATAAATAAAGGGGAGGAGGGAATAAACAAGATAAAATGGTGTGCCTATTTATGTGCGAAAAGCTGGGTTAGCAACTGTAGAACAATGAAAGAGTAGAAGACCTAGTTTTATAAACTAGTTTTTTTTTTTTTAAGGAAAAAGTTATTCTGCAGTAATATTTTTAAGAAATGTACAAAATTTGTTTTCAAATCTTATAACCGCACATTTTTTATTCATGTTAAGTCTGTGAAGCTTACCAACCCAACACTTTTTCAGAGCAACATAAATCTGTCTCAGAAAGTAAATGATTACAGATTCTACAGCATGAAGAGTTTTCTATTTGTTGTGATTATTTTGATAATGCACTGAACTATTTGTATATGTCCCCACTTAACTTTTCTTCTTCCACAGGTTTGCCATCAGCAAATTTGGCTGCACCTAACCTCACCGTGGAGGAGGGAAAGTCTATCACATTATCTTGTAGTGTTGCAGGCGATCCAGTTCCGAATTTGTACTGGGATGTCGGTAATCTGGTTTCCAAACATATGGTAAGGCTTTTGTTTGGCTCCGTGTTCCTAGAGAGATGAGAGTATCTCAGAATTTGAGATTGTATTCACCTAGTGATGATCATTTAATATTTTATAGGGCCAGATAGCGAAATCTATGATGAGTGTTTGATGTACATTTACTTTTTATTTATCCTTATAATTAACAAATTTAGTTGTGTATATCCAATAGATCAGAGTCTCTGGGTCTCTAGTGAGCCTTCTTGTGTCCTTGTGAGCAGGGTGAGGGATGCTTCTTTGGTCTCTTCCCTTGGAGAAAGGTAGATAGGAATTCAAGGATTAAATCAACTTTACACATTAAACAGTTATCATCTCGAGAAACAGAATAGCTCCTGATTTATTCTTTTGCCTGGCCCCAATTCAGGCCAGAAACCTTTCTAATGGTATGTATATATTTTTTTCTTTCGTTAGGGGGAAAGACCCACATCTCATCACTTTGGGATCAGTCCTAATATAGATTATTTTTGTCTGTTAATTCATTTGTAGAATGAAACAAGCCACATGCAGGGCTCCTTGAGGATAACTAACATTTCATCTGATGACAGTGGAAAACAAATCTCCTGTGTGGCAGAAAATCTTGTAGGAGAAGACCAAGATTCTGTCAACCTCACTGTACATTGTACGTAATCAGACTGGCATATGTTTTTAACAGCAAATGATTGTGGACACACCTGCATTTGTCATCGGGGCACTCTGGGTGCTGCTTAAATATGTTAAAGAAAAAGTGTGTGCAGTGTTTTGTGTGTACTCTTTAAAAGAAATAGCAGCCTCTTTCATGTGTTCTATCTGTTAATCTCTCTTACTTATGCATGTTTTTCTTTCAAGCTGTTTTTTTTTTTTTTTTATCTTAAGCTTGTCCTCTCATGGCCTCCTCTTTTTTTTTTTTTTTTTTGTCTTGTTTTGTTTTTTTGAGAGAACATATTTTGAGCTGGTTATCCTCCTCTTGTTAATGAGGTTTAGTTTATATTCTGATAAACAAGTTTCTAAAATCTTTTTCTCTATAAAAGCAATATGAAGATTTAGAGTTATGGCACCTCAAGTATTGGGCTGGCTGTTTACAAACACCCAGTTGTGCTATCAGTGCAGTGAAACCGCATTAGTTTGACATCAAGTTTCTGTGGGAAGCTTGGTGGAGTCCTAGTTAAATTATTAAAAACTCTTATCACTTGCAGAAACTTTATTATAATCATTTCAAATTTCTGCATACATTGAAACTAAGATGCAGGATGTTAATGCTTCTGAAGTACATGTGCATTATTTGCCAGTATTGTAAAATCTTAACATTCCAGGTTGTAGCATTCAGTGTGAACATGTAGTCAGTAAAAGTCACATGTATTTTGCACGTTGTTCCAAATTCTGAGCTGGTATGGTTAAATGAATGAGGTTTTACTGTATCTAGATCAAGATTTGGAGGAGAAAACCACAAGTGGGCACGTGTGTATGTGTGAATACACTTTACATACCTGTAGACATGTGTTGGTATAGTGGTTAGTGTTCACACATTCAGCATGCAGTTGTTGGAGTGTGTGACTGCAGTCACCAACCATAGTCCTTTGTCACTATCAATACTACCACTGTGCCCAGTAGGTACTAGATTCATAATTTCTCATCATTTTGACCCACCAGAAGCCTAGTATCAATGTTATCTCCAAACATATGCAATCCGCTTCCAACTTTATGTCCTTAAATCAACACCTCACCAAAAGCTCTTTTGAGCATGGTGGAAGGAATAAGTGGGTCCTGGCCATGGGGGCCTGGACTGGTGGGAGGAAGGTAAGTGTTGTATCCTACCCCACTGGGGTCCTTGTATTTGTAACACAGACCTACAAATCGGGGCACTCATATTCATAATCTTCTCAGTTAATCTCTATGGTGGTCACCATGGTCTGAAGAATTGGCCTTATATATCAAAATCTAGATAAAGAATAGAGGGAATAAATGAAAGAATTCTAACAACTGAGATAGCTTTGGTAGTGACTCTGATCAAAATGTATTTGTTAGCAGGCTGTGATTTTTCCCTTTGTGTGATGAACACATATAATAGGGAAGCAGGGCCAGGAGAGAAGGGCTTCTGGTCTAGGCCCAGACCTAGATTCCTGTTCCAGATCTGTCTTACTCACTAAACTTGACCAAGTCATTTGACCTCACAGGACTTGGGTTTCCTGACCTGAGAAACGATGCTATTAGATCTCTAGAGGTATTTTCCAGTCTTTGATTGTATTGTTAACAAAGTCAGACCACATTAAAATAAACCACTATTAAGGATTTTAAATACTTTCATTCAGGAAAAGTACTCTGTTTAAAGATGCTACTTGAATGTTTGTTTCCCCAAAGCATAAAGTGCTTGATTTTTAAAGTTAAAGTAATCTCTAGTTTGTTTGTCTAGGTTTGAATAGTACCCCAGACATTTAAAAAGGATCAAAACATTGGCTTCTGAAATCCTAGCAAAAATGGAGTATGCTGTAATGAAATGTGATGCTTTTTTTTTTTTTTTAAAGATTTAGTTATCTGAGAGTGAGCAAGGGAGATGCAGGAGTTGGGATGAGGGTGCAGAGGGAGAGGAAGAGAATCTGAAGCAGACTTCCTGCTGAGTGCACTGGGACTCAATCCAATGTGGGGCTTAGTCTTAGGACCCTGTGATCATGATCTGAACCAAAATCAAGAGTCAGATGCTTAACCGACTGAATCCTCCAGGCACCTCAAAAGGTGATGCTTTTAAAGAGCATTTACTATTGGCAATTGGTGAAAAGTACCAATTGATCCTACTTTATAATAATGAATCAGCACTGGTAGGACCATTCATGGCATTGGTCAATTTGATATGTTTTAGATAAATTACGTGAGATCTGGGCTTCCAGCAAGATTTCCAAAGTCATTTTTGTCAGTAATTCTGTTGCTTGGTGAAGTACATAAAAATAGTGGCCCTCAGCGTTTTGGTGATGAATCTACATAATATCAAGGCATATTTATTCAAAACCAAAATTGACTTCAAATGAACTCTTTCTGCTGTCAGAAATCTCTGCAATCTATTCGGAGTTGGTTCTCACACTGAATAGATTTGAAAAATGACTATGATTCATAGGTCTTAAGTATAGGGAAAGGAGTCTCTTTGAAGCTCTCTGTTGAGAGTTCAATCAACCTTGATGATGACTCAAAATATTGATGGATTCCAGAGTTGCTGGTCCTGTATTTTCTGAAACCAAACAGTCATTGAATAAAACCCCTTATTGATGACACAGAAATCTGGAGATGGGGAGAAATCTGAGTTTTCTGATGCTATTAACTCTTTCTTTTTCAATTTAGTTGCTCCAACTATCACATTTCTCGAATCTCCAACCTCAGACCACCACTGGTGCATTCCATTCACTGTGAAAGGCAACCCCAAACCAGCGCTTCAGTGGTTCTATAACGGGGCAATATTGAATGAGTCCAAATACATCTGTACTAAAATCCATGTTACCAATCACACGGAGTACCATGGCTGCCTCCAGCTGGATAATCCCACTCACATGAACAATGGGGACTACAAGTTAGTAGCCAAGAATGAGTATGGGAAAGATGAGAAACAGATTTCTGCTCACTTCATGGGCTGGCCTGGAATTGATGATGGTGAGTATCTGATGCTTTTGCATCTGGGGAGAGGATTGGGTATATAACTCAACTGTTGACAAAATGGTGCCCACAATAAACCACCTCCAAAACCAGGGGCTTAAGACATTATTATTTAAGTCTTGGCTATGGGTCAGCTGGGGCAGTTTTGTTCTGTGTGTCTTGATTCTGGAGTGCAGGTGAATAAGTAGTGGCTACATAGGAGACCTCCATCTTAGTAGCCAGTGGAGATGGCAAGAGGGCAACTAGAAATAAGCTTGGCTTCTCAGGGCCTGGCTACTGTACTGGCACATGGTCTCTTCAGGCCATATACCACCAGCCAGTGGAAGCCATAAGGCCAAAGCCAAGTCCAGGGGCAGGGACTCATACTCCCTAGGAGGTGATGGGGGGATGAACAGTAGCCTGATGCACACATTATTTTTATTTCAAGTGTTAAATGATGTTGTTACCCCTAATGGCAAAACCCATGCAACCTGTGCACTGGTGGACAGTATTTGGATGGCGCATCTGTTTCCTAGCTCCTTATCCGTTTGGAATTTAGAGTTATGCCCACTTGCTGTGGATGAGGAGCCAGGGTCCTGGAATGTGTGGCATACCTGGGTGGAGTGGAAGCATTCTTCTATCAGATCCTGAGTTGTCTTTATAGGAGTGGTAATGGCCCCTCTTGATCAATGGTTTGGACTGGGAAAAGGATGGCCAGCATCAAGAGTCCATTTCACGGCCAGCAGGAGAATTCCAGTGTGAGCCCCAGTAGTGGCAGGGACGAACATCGTGCCTTTATCTGCTTCAGATACTGTTGTTTTGTAGAGTATTCTTACTTTCTAGATCTTGATGCCCAGATACCTGATAACATTGTGGAGGTTGAGGCCTGTTTGGGCACTGGGGCCTGGGTGTGAATAGAAGTAGCTATAGTGGCCCTCAGTTCATCACAACCGCACAAAGATGGCATGGTGGAGGAAAGGGAAGGAGGAGACTTGGAGGCCTGTGAGGCAGGGGCTACATGGGCAGCATGAGCTTGCGGGGCTCGCTGGGCAGCCCCGTGGACACAGATGATGCTTGCGAAGCCACCTTCAGCAAATATGGAGAGTACAGTCATTTCGTTACACAGTAAGCCTCTCCCAATATTACCCTGGTATCTATTAAATAGCTTTTTAAATGCACAAGCTTCCTGAGCATGTTTAAAACATTTGAATTATGTGAATTTGATTTACAAATAGCCTTTCAGGAGCACATAAAACAAGCTACGTTTGGATGCCTTAGCAGACTACCACTGGCAGTTGTCTATTCCATTAAATCTTCGTCTTCATTGAGAGTTTAGGTGCTTGGCTACATTTGCTATAGTAAATCTCTAGATTACTGTTTCTTTCTTCGCGTTTGGGGGAATACAGCCTTACAGTGAAATCCACAGCCTCTGCCTGGGGACACCACTTTATGTTTGTTTTTAAATAAATATTTTATTTGTGAATGATTTTGGGTGTTTAGGGAAGCTGCAAAGACACCACAGGGTCCCCAGACACCCCTCACCCAGTTGTTACTATTGTGAATGTCTCTCATTATTGCAGGGTTGCCTTTGTCCAAAGGAAGAAACTGACATTGGTGCATTATTATTAACGAAACTTCAGGCTTTATTTGAATTTTGCCAGCAGCTGCCTTTTGAAACCGTTGGAGGTGAACTTGATTCAGGGTGAGGGTCTGGCATTGGAAAGTTTTAGAAATTTTCTGTGTGCTTTGATAGATGCTCAGTGCTGCCAGAGTAAAGCCACTACTAGCCTCTGTTTAATACAGAGGTGGATGTATTTTCTTTTGAACATTTCTGTGTGGTGCCAATATTTGGTAGAGCTGTACTCTTCTTATCCATGTGGCCTCATTTTTATCAATCATTTTTGTTTAGTTTTAACTTAGCTAATGATAGGAAAGAATTGATTTCTCGTGTAAGAATAACTTGGAGAGTCTCACATATTCCCTTTAAAGGAAATGATCATCTATCAAAAATAAAAGTCGAGGTTAATTTTACAAACACATTGTTCTTTCTTCTTGTTCATTTGTTTTTATCAAGTCTTTAAAAAATATATATCTGATTTTTAAAAAGGGTGATTTTTTTTCCTCTTTAAGTATTTACTCAAGGACTGGCTATCAGGGAGTAATAAATGAAAGTGGAAATAAAAGAGACTTGGCCCAGGGTGATAGTGGATATAAATGGCTCTAGTGGGCCATAAACCAGTGTGACCAATTAGAGATTGACCTCACTTGGCTTGTGTGATAGGATCTTTGGTATTTATGAGATTTGTAGCCATAGTATACAGATAATGGCCTTTTAAAGAATTGCTTCCTTACCCTCTTACTCTCCTTTAATAAAGAAAAATAAACAAATAGCAGATACATATATATTTCCCTGCTGGTCTGAAGTCTACCAGTTTGGGATGACAGGTCAAACGTGGGTTTACATTCCTTCGGTATTTCTGTTGGTGTCACATAGTAATTGGTAAGAAGTTTAGTTCTTACAAATCTTTTTGATAAGATGTTTCAGCTACTTTCTTCCCAGTTGTTTTGATGAGATTTTTTTTTTCACTGCAAGTTTCCTGACTCATGAGGAAGCAGGAGGCCTCTGATGGGTGAAGTGGGTTGCTTTTCCATATCCGGCCAGGAAAATTAAAATGGCAGCTCTGTCTGCCATCTTCGGGGTGTGCCTTCCTCATTTAGCTCAGAAATGGGATAGTCCCATGGCATGGGAATTCACTGTCTATTTGTAGATAGAAAATGAAGAGTGCTGAAAGAAATTAAACAGAAATAGAAACAAAGAAAGAGAAAGTCCCTAATACAAGAGTTGGTGAGCTTTTTGATGAAGAAGATGGACCGATTGAATGTAGTTTTAGTCCTGATGGCCTCTCATACCATGTGGTACAGAAAACCTGACCGTGGCAGTAGACACCCTGCTGCCTTCTGCTTGGAGAAACGATAGGCCAAAAGACCTGGATCCAGTACCAGCCAGGTCAAGAGGATGCCAGCCACAGGGTGTGAGGATGTGAGGCTGTTGGTAGAGATTCCCCATACAGTGTCTCTCCAGAGTGCCAGGACCTTGCAGACTCTGACACCAGACTCAGCCAGGGTGCTAAAGAAGAAGGACAGGTGTTATCAGACCTTGCAATATCAGCAGGATCCCAGACACCAAGCCAGTGTCTTCCCATCTGTTAGTCACTGGCAACCTGGCTAGTGACCAAAAAAGGAAGGGGGACTTTCTCAAACTCCAGACACCAGATTAATCATTTTGGATCCCACATGTAGAACTGAACTCAGCACTGGTCAAGTTTGGGTCACATTTAAAGCACAAAACTCAACTTGTAGCTTCCAAATGAAATCTAGAGAACCATGGCATTTGCCTTTCCAGTATACTGAGGAATGCAGCTTATAACAACCAAACTAATTTTATTTCATTTCTATTTTCCATTGTCCCTCGAACATTTGTTCATTAGGAATAGTCTCCTCTGGCTCGTGAACACTATTGCCCTTTTCCTGCCTCCTTGTTGGTCATTGAAATCAACTGGGGAGTTTTAATCGTTATTTCATTAGTTAGCACACATTTCTAGGACCAACCTCTAGAATTCTGATTCAGTGAGTCCTGGATGAGGCTTGGGCTCTGGCATTTTCTATTTTTAAGAACCCTGGTTAAAAAAAAAAAAAATCCCTGGTGACTCCAGTGTGCAACCAGAGGTGAGAGGAGAGTCCCTGGTCTGAGCGAGAGCCCTGACCCAAGTAAGATTTTTCTGCTCATTGTTGAGTAACAGACAGTCCTTTGGACACTTTAGATTGCAGACAAAAATCTCAATTGAAAAATAGCACGTCCTTTCTGAGTTACAATTCAAAGCCCTGGACTTAATTTAAGGGCCAATTTGCTCTCCTCTGCTAGTTCAGGCTGGCGGGATGGGGGTGGGGGCTGGAGCTGGCTAAGGAGAGTTTGGGCCCTTAGTTGCCCAAGTAGAAGTCAGTGGGCCCAGAGCCAGGGTGGTAGGCAGGCAGATGTCCTTGCTGGTGGCTTTTTCTCTTGGGACCTGGGTGTGCTCACTGCTGATTCACAAACCTTCTTCCTGGCTAGCATTATGGGATCTTGGCAGTTTCTCTTTCTCTGGTCCCCTCTCTTGCAGTTTCATGACAATAAGCAAACGTGTCTCTATTCCAGCTGGTGGAAGCATCTCCTTTCTCAACACCAAGGAATGCAGCTTTATGTTGCTAAGGCCCCTCTCCCCTTGGGGCTGTGGTCAAGGCAGATTTTCTCTCATGCTGCCTCTGTCTAGTCCACCGGGAGTCCTTGTGACCCTTCATCCCAATACCTCTGGGCTTACAGGTGGAACTCAAATATCACCTGCATCTTACCACCACAGGTTGCTTTAGCCTTTGCTGGCAGGGGTCAGGCATTTGTCCTCAGAGCCTTCTGCCTGAAGGGAACTCAATTTGGGTTCTCAGAGTGCTGCTGTGGAGGCCCCATGGCTACATAGAAACTACTGTGTCAGTCCTGTATGAGCACCTTTGTCATGTCCTCTTTGGGACCTCTGGAAGTCTCAGTGTGAAGCAGAGGTTTCAAGGACATGGATCCAGATCTCAGCCATTTCCTTTGTGAATTCTGCAGTGTTATCCTTTGCTTAGGCAGACACACATGAGTATAATCACCAACGTACCCTTCCTCACTTCCCTTTGTGTTTGTCCTCTGTGGCCATTAGGGAGGAACTTTCTGTCCAGAAGTATTTTTCTCTCAGCATGGCTATGTCTTCCTCATCTAGAGGCTTGGGTGTGCCCAGAGAAGACCTCAGGACTCTGCCACTTGATTACATGAGAACTTTCTAGACTTGGTGCTCTAAGAAGAAAACTAAGTCACAGTTTAGTTCCTGGAGAGGAGCGTTAAATGTAAGCTCCTTTTCTCCCTCACCTCCCCAATCCCCATTCAGGATGGGCTCAGAGGTATATCACTGGGGACTAAACATTCTCCTGCCCTTACCCCTTCCCTTTGTTGCAGTCACTGTCACAGAATACTCCCCCCGCCCTCCCCCCCCGCCCCATACTTGGGTTTCTAGTTATTTTTAGGTCTGCTTTATGCTTCATTGTAAAATTGCCATCCTCTATGTCCACTAGGCCTTTTGACTTTGGTCAAACTTCTGATGGACTTGAAAGTTAGGACTTCTCAAAATTTAATGAGCATAGCTTTACTGGAGATCCTGCTAAGACACAGGTTCTGATTTCATAAATTTGGGGAAGGGTCTCAGATGCCACATCTCTGACAAGCTCCCAGCTGATGTAGATGCTGCAGATCCCAGATCACACTTTGAGTAGTGAGGGTAGTTCCCTTCCGGCCTGCAGAACCTGGGAGAAGCCACTGGAGGAACTGCACAGGCATCCACCAAGATGGTCTCACTAACTCCTTGAGGACATTGATGAGTAATAATGATAACAATACAGAATAGTTTGTGCACAGAGATGCACTCTAATTGGGTTTGGCAAAAAGTAAGATGAATTCAATATGTGGCTTAAGGAGGCTTAGGGAGACTGGATAAAGTAGAGCCCTGGTGTAGCATGCATGTAGGAAGCACGGGCCTGTCTGGAGAGGCTCCAAAAATTCTACTTCGAGGCCAGAAATAAGACTTCTCTGAGATGACAGCGATCCACTATGTGGCTGTCATTGGCATTCAGTCCTATGTACAGAGAAGCACTCTTGTGAACACAAAAGTGTGCATGGAGACTGAGTGAAGGTTAGAAGGGATGAGCGTGTCTTTTTGAGAAGTGTAAGCAGAAATTAATGGCCGAGAGATTACTTGTGGGTGTAATCAGGAGGAAACCTGGGGCCTTTGCTAGCATCTTCGGATCAGATAGTGTGAGTTTCAATAATTGTCAAGGCCAGATATTTCTATAATTGGAACACGTTGATTGTTTAAGAGCAGATTCTTTGATTAAAATCTCACCCAAGTGATTAATACTGTAGGCTTGGCATGGACCTACCAGAGCACTAAGTGATAGAAAACCCGTGCTCCAAAGCTTCCCATTCTTCAGGCAGTACATAAAGAGTCTCTCTATGGCCCACTCATTCAGGAAGAATGTCACAGCTCAAGAATGCTCATTCACACAAGCGGTGGGAGTTAGTGACTTATGCTTCCTAATTCGGGAGCAGTTGTCTCGTATGCAAAATATGCGTCAGGAACAAAGTATAAATATTGGAAGAGTTCTCCCCACAGCTTCTCATTTGTGCTGTTTTATCAAAAGATTCATGACGTCTGGATGAACCAGCGCTCTCTGCAGCACTTAGAATTGCCCTCAAACTGGCAGATTTAGATTTGGTATACTTGGGCCAAAGAATGTAGGGAGAGGAAATTTCTCCAAATGTTGCACATTAAGAGAATATAAAGCCCCCGACGACTTGCTCTTTGGCCATTTGTCAGGACCCATGTCTTGTCCTGGGAGGGAAAGGAAAGAATGTTTGACCTGCTTTTCTGCCTTAAATAACCGCGAAGAGTATGGTTTGGCTATAGGCTCGTAATAATCATGATAATTAAGATTTATACTTAAATAGTACTTTATGTCTCAAGAGTACTAATGTTAATTAATTACGCTTCCCGAGGCTCCTGCTGAGTTGCCAGAGCCAATGCTATTATCCTCTCCTGAGGTATGGAACATTCCTTTGTCACAGGAAAAGTGAAGAGCCCCCTGATGCTGCATAGTAGTTCAGCCAAAAATGAAACCCAGACATCTGAGCCCCCAGTGTGTTGGGGCCCTGAGTTCAGCCTGCCAGTCAGAGAAGGAAGAGGAAAAGGATCTGGAAATTAGAAGGAGGGACTGCCATGAGTTAGACCCCACTATTGACAAACCAAGGTCGGTTGATTTGAAAAGAATGAATCTTTTGCTATCATTTGGAATTCTTTGAAATATGTCTAATGATCACACTAAACAGAGTCTGAAAATAGAATTGAGAGAGAAGTCTTTTTTTGTCTTTCTTTCTTTCTTTCTTTCTTTCTTTCTTTCTTTCTTTTTCTTTCTTTTTTTCTCTTTTTCTTTTTCTTTTTTTTTAAGGGCATTAGAGAGGGACTAGAAGTAGAAAGAAAGAAGCAGATGTGTCTTCTGGCCTCCACCATCATTTTTATCTATGCAGCAGGACGGAAGGGGAAACCTACCCACTTTCCCACAATGTTTCTTTATCTCTTAACTGTAGAATCCTACAGTGAAAAAGTCATGGAGTTTTACTCATGAAGACTTGTGTAGACTCATAAGATTTACTCATGAGCTGTAACAGCTTAGAATAGAGAAGCTAGTGTCTTCCCTTTAAAGGTGTTGAACATGGAGGTAAAGGATGGTGAAGTACTTTGGTTTGATATTTTTGGGGAGAAAGGGACTTTACCATCCACTGTTAGAAGCCTGAATGCTCTAAGCTCTGTTGTTTGGAGGCGCAGACATCCCATGTGCGATCCAGAGCTTGGTCAGGAGTGCGGGTGTGGCCACAGTCCGGTGTGCTGTGCTCTGTACCTGTTGGTTCTGGTCCCCAAATTCCTGACAACATGCCTGAGGTTCAGAACAAAGCACACAGGCATGTAGCACCCACCAACACCTCAGCAAACTTTTCAGAAAACAGAATCAAAACATGAGACAGGCAACAATTTGTGTGTGGCAGGCACCTTCTTTGGGTTGGGGAGGAGCCACTGTTTCCAGATAGAGTGAGCTGGCGGGTGGCTGATGCTTGTTTGGAATGGCGTGGGGTTGACGGAGTTCCTGGGTTTCAATATTTTATTCCAGAAATTTCCATATTTTATTATGGTGGTTTTCAACATGAAGTTTTAGGGTTGGATGCCACCTCCTGGTGCCTCAGTCTGAGATTTCTTGCTTGATGAGCTACCAGGATGGTATTCCAGGGAGCACAGCTCTGCTCACATCCCTCTTACAAGCACATCGCTCCTTTATCTTTCATTCATTTTTCTTTGGCTTTTCTCCCTCAAAGTCAGTGTCTGCCTCTCCTTGCCCACCTTTTCGTCTTGAATATCTCAAACAGGTGTTTCTAACTTTAGCATATTTAAACTAAATGAAAGGAACCAGTTTGAAATTAGACTTAAAAATGACAGGGTATTTTCACAAAATGACCATTGCCAGAGGTCTGAAAAGGAAGGGGTGACTTTGTCCTGTGTTTGCCTTTAATGTGATGTTAATAACTACCTACTGTCGAAGTATAAACACCGTGGAAGGTTAGCTTGACCGAGAAGTTGCTAGAAGCAAAATACTGTGTTTGGTGAACCAGGTTTCGCTAGAGTACTGTGACCCTTGCTTGACATAAACTCTGGATCTGTGTGTCTTTCCATGTGTTGGGCTTCCTAAACCTTTGTACCCGAAGAGGCATTTCTTTACTGTGCTTTATGTCCTCATCAGACATAGTGTAGTATGGTCAGGAGAGGGAAGTAAGAACCACATGACTGTTCTGCCCACATTGTCTTTCTGTGAGTTTCATAATCCTGCACTAAATTTGAGTATTTCGGACAGTGAATATAAAGTGACTGCTCTTCTCATACATTTGAGAAAATGAAGTTAGGAAAATGTAGTCCTTTTCAGAAAGTGTAGACGTGACCTAAGGGTTTTGCTGCTGTACTTGGTGGGAAAGGCGTGTGCTCATATGAATTGTAAGTCTGGCAAAAGGTGAGTTTTCCAGATTATGGGCTAACCTATTTACTTTTACTCCCATCTCAAATCCTTTTTCTATACCTAACATTTGCTGCATTGAACTGATTCGATGTTCTGGATGTTCCCAGGGGCCCCGTGTGAGTAATGTGTTGAGGTGTTCCCTTTCTGTGACAAACTCAATTATACCTGAACATCAGGCATTTTCACTGCAGCCCTTCCAATGCATGGTCTAGATACATCTGGCTCTGAATCCTCAGCCTTTTTTCTTTTATGAGATTGCATGTCTAAGGGCAAGTGGCAACTGTATGTGGGTCCCTGAGGGCTTAAGAACAAATCAGCGTGACTGGTGAGTCCTAGTTTTCACACTAAAAGTCCTATGTTTGGGGAAAACCCTTCTTCCTGGACAAATTGCAAGGATTTGCCTGGGACTATCCCAGTTTTAAAACCTAAAGTTCACTGTCTCAGGAATGCCCTCAATCTCAAGCAGTCTGGGATGGCCAACCTAGTCCAAATGAAAGTCTGTATCTTTTTATCCAAATAACTTTTAAAAATTGAATTGAGTTAATGAATTCTTAAAAAACAATATTTTTGGTCTCCCTACTTTGGCAACTATATGTTTATAATGACCTGGAAGACTGGGTTTGAGGATCGAATTCTCCCAGATTCTTGGAGGTCCATGCTGGAAGGTAGTGGTTTTGGTAGAGCTGGTTCCTGGCCATAGCCCCTGCCCTGTGCCTCTGACTACATGATGAAAGATATGTGAGAAGCAGTGAGTGGGCATGTGGACACCCTCACTCACCTGCCCTTGCTCGGCCCTTACCCCTCCCTGGAGTCTTGGGTCAAAAGATGCTCATACTGGTGGTGTGGCCACCTGTGGGCTGACAGATGTGGAGAAAAAGCTAGCTAGTCCTAGGAAGTATGTTTGGGGTGTATGGGGAAGGAAATCTGGGCCCTGGGTCTTGTGGCCTGGGTCCTGGGTCCCGGAGTGAAGTCTAGAAGTAGAGTGTGGACTCTGGTGGGCAAGTATCCTTGCAGATGCAGACTTGTGTATAGAGGGCATAGTGAGGAGGAGGCCAGAGTGGGATCTTGTAAAGTAATGGATTACTGAGCAGTTCAAAGAATGACTTGCTCCCTTGGGATACTAGAACCTTTCCTTTAGTAGGGGTAGGAAATCCTCACAGTGACAGGATACCCATGCGGCTCAGGGACTTTGCAAAGGGAAAGGATTTCAGCACGTGGGTAGGTGCCCCGCATATGACATCACTAGGACTGCCACAGGAATTTCATGCTGCTTTATCCACTGAATCATCCTTCAAACTGCAAGACAGCTTTCAAGGCCCATCTCAAGAATGTCACACCTACTACAAATAATTCTAACAATAAATATTAACATATTGTAACTCAAGACTACTTTGAAATGGTGTTTGGGATAATAAAACTCAAAATGGTATTGAAATATGCTGGAATCAGTGAATTTGCATGAATTGACACAGGGCCATCTCATATGGCGACACAGGTTGTGCACTGCACAATTTCAGGCTGTGTCATTAACATAGACTATAGTCTAGATGGCACCCCCATTTAGCATGGAATGCTCCGCAGTTTGCAGCATCCCTGAATCGATGTACACAGCCATCCACTTAATGTTTCCCCTGATAACAGATATTCTGTGACATGAACTGTGTTAAAATTCGGATTTGAATATCAGGGCCATTTTTATTTGGTTCTTCATTTAAGCTACCTTTGGTTATTTACTAGGGAGTAACCTGAACAGAAAATTGGTTCAAATTTTCCCTTATCTTAAATGATATTTTTCTGCTAAAGGGTTTAGAAGTGAAATGAGAGCTGAATAAGCTTTACAGTTTACAAGTAAGTAAGTGAAGACAAAAGCATAGAAAGTAGCTTTGGAAATTTATTTTGTAATCACGCAATGTTATATCAAATTTTAATTTTATTTCCAAGTAGGCTTTCATATAGAGACCCAGTAGTTCTGATTGGAGAGTAAATAGCAGATGATTTTGTCACTGGTTCTTCTTGACAATGATTTAAAAAAAAATTTTTAAACGCTTTTGTAAATTTTCATGGGAATATTTGACAACAGAGTATTCTGATCATCTTGGTAATTAAACAATCATCCCTCCCCCCAATTAAGTGGATATACTTTTGCATTTGTCTCTGACATAACATTTACGTGTAATCTCTTCTACATAAATCATTTCAATGGAGAAAGTCCATTTATTTTTCCATGTTGTATTAAAGGCAAAGAAAGGGTTTGTTTATTCAGCCTTGGCAACCTGCTCTGAACACCAAGTGGAGAGCAAAACTGCATTAGATACCATTATTCGGGCTGGTTGATTGTTTGTGAAAGTGAGTAGACCTGCCAAAATACACTTTGAAAGTAATACCCAAACTGTCAGAGGTTTTATCTTTTGTTGTTTAAAGTGGTATGGGGATGATCTGTCTGTCTCTGGAATAAAGTACTGGGATTGTAGTTAAAATGGCCAACTGTACACTAGAAACGGTCATAATGCATTGATTGCTGAAGTTTTTCTGGCTATAAAGTCATTTGTAATTTATCCTCATTCATTTATTTTCTTTTGAAGGGATGGAGGTTTGGGGGCTGGGGAAGGAAATGGTTCATGTGAAGAAGCAAATCAAGACTTGAGGTTTCATGTACCTGTTCCATAAAGCAACCTGTAACCCTATAAAACCTCCAGTATATATCTAACTAATTTTAGTGGGGATACTTAGTATTCACTCTGAATGCATACTTACAAATCTCTGCTCTGTTTTGCCTTTTAGGTGCCAACCCAAATTATCCCGACGTAATTTATGAAGGTAGCTATCACGTTGTCTTTATTTGTATTTTTTTCAAAATGTTCGTCTAAAATGAGCTAAATCAACTAAAAGAGAACCTTTAAGCTCGGTTAAATATACCCTTTAAGCATTACATAGGCCACAATGATATTTCAAAAATCATTCAATATTGATGGCTGTTTTCCCTTGATATTTACAGTGCTTGTAAATAGCATTTTCTCTTTCATGCTCTGTTCTTGGAAGTAAATCCATTCCACTGTAACAGACATTTTGTTTCTATAATTGGGAACTAATTACCTGTTTAAAAGCCATGACTACCAAGAAAAGGGAGGTGTATCAGTTTCTGGCTTTGACAGTAAACCCAATTCAAAATTATGTTTCTTGTATAATAAGGAAGTTTGGCTCACAGACAGGAGCCTCAAAAGTAGGACATGTTTATAGGTTTGGTTAAACCAGGAGCTCAACCATGTCATCAGGCCCCCAAGTTTTTCATTTTTACATGCCCCCTGCACACTGCGCCCACTTCACCAAAGGCTGGCTCTCTTTGTGGTCATAAGACGATGCTGTCACTCACATTGTTGGGAGAAATGGAACAGCATTGGAAAGCAGTCCCAAAGAAAGGGAACTCTCTCAGAGATCTCAGTCAGCCCTCCTTGAATCTGATTCCAGACTCAGTGGGTCATGGTTCATTCTTGCTCCCATTACATAAGAGGGATGGATAAACCCTTGACTAACTGGAGCTACCATGGAGTTTAGATCAGCTTGCTTAGAGAATGTCATTGAACCCCTTGAATTATATGGGGTTCTCTTAGGAATGTGGAAAGGGAGAAGCTGGAAGGCGGACTACATAAGCTTTTAACTGGATATCTCATCTCTACTTTGCTACTTTAATAGAATGCCAGGGATGTTTGATCAGGTGTGAAAATCCATCTTGAACAGATTTCCAAACTACCTTCATGACCAAGAAGCTTCTGTTTAGGAAAGTGGCAGACTCAATTTCCAGCCTTGGCTCAAATTTTAGGACTGATTAAAAGATCGATTAAAATGTGATATGTATACACTTGTTCTATTAAATATTCCATCTTTAACTTTATGTTCATATTGACATTTTATTTTTTATAAGAACTCATTCTAAATTTGTATATTTGTTATATGTGCATGGATTTAACTTGAGCAGATTTTAACTGGGAGATTATATTGTCTTTACCTGTTTTATGCATGTCAACCTTTGTTTCCTTCAAGCTGTGGTTTGGATGATTTTGTGCATGTGATTTGCATACTTTTGTTTTTCTTTGTCCTGATATGGCTTAAAGAAAAAGTATCTCAAATTGTGTCACAGAGAGGTATGTTTGAATTCTGATTTTCCATTTAAAATTATGTTTTGGACTCTTTTCCAGTAACTTCAAGAATTTAAAAATGCCATCTTCTCATTGGCCTCAGATCCCACTTTGGATCTTTGGGCCAAATATCATGATATTAAACTATCGATGCTTTAGTGAATAATTTTGCATGAGTGGCTCATTAGACTATGAAAAGGTAAAAAATTAGCCAATGGATGATATTTCTAATATTAGGTTGAAATTAATGGTCTAGTATACTTACAATGAAAATGGTGACAATGTAGTTTTGGTGTTAAGAATAAAACAGTAAACAGAAAATAGATGCTTTTTCTGTTACTACTTATTCACATTCAAGGAACACTCTGCTAATATAAATATAATTTAAATTTGTTGCCCCAAGGTCAGCATGATAGTCCTACTGAGGGAAGTTTAGCTAGGGCTGACTTAATGAGGTTGTTTGTTCAGGGTGGAAATTTCAGTCTCCAAATCTATTTAGAATAAAAATACCAAACATTTATAATCAACATTGTCTGTAATAAGTTAATAAAAAATTTTGTATGACATTTAATACATAATATTACTAATAAAAACTTTCACCTCCCCAAAAAAACAATCATTGATTTCCAATAAATGATCTGTATAGATGAAAACTGATTCAGAGGATGGCAGTGACATTTGAGACACAGTGTATGAGGACATTTCTCATAATTCTCAATATTGAGTTGGTGCAGCTCCCTCTATTAAATCAGAAACTGAAATGTTGGCAATTCAGACCTTTTCAAACAAGTTCATCTGTGCACCCAAGTTCTCATCAATGTTGTGACCATAGGCCCTCTTGAGTGACTTCCTCTTACGCAAATAGGATGCATTTGCCCTGGAATCAGCATTACTGATTTCAAGTCTATTTCATGTTTAGGCTCTTCCACCTTCTTGCCAGTTGACCTTAGCTTAGTCATTTAACTTTGCTCACATTACTTTCTTCAACTGTAAAACTGGCAGTTAGATTCCATATCTGAAGGCCCTTCCAGGTCTAAAATGTATGAATCTTAGATTATTGATTCCCCTTCATATTTATACTAAAGACTTCATAAAAAAAGGGGGGGGGGATATATTCTTACCTACAAAGGAAAACCCGGTTTAGAATTTGACTGCCACACCAGTGGTGGAAAGATCTGGGTTGCATGACAGTTGAGCATCAATGCAATCCCAGCACTGCAATGGCTTTAACCCAAGAGCTGGGTCATGCTCCTCCCCTGCTAGGCTGTCAGTGGCTTGGAATCTTCGGGATTTATCTTGCTTCATTGTTTTGGGTCATACTGTGGCCTCTTGTTTGTGGGTAGCCCAGTGACAACTTCATGGTTCCTTTTCTTTCTCATTTCTCCAATTTAAGATTACGGGACTGCAGCAAATGACATTGGGGACACTACAAACAGAAGTAACGAAATCCCTTCTACAGATGTTGCTGACAAAAGCGGTCAGGAACATCTTTCGGTGAGTGGATAAATAGTCATTTCCTAGATTGGCTCTGAGCCCTTTGGATGCTTAAATATTGGGGGAGTAGAACTGCTTGGGTGCATGTCTTACAACATGACATTTTTACTGTTCAGGAGTGAATGGGCTGTTGATGTTTGGGGTAAGTCACAGAAAGGTTTTGTTTTGTTTTTGTTTTTAAAGATTTTACTAATTTATTCATGAGAGACACAGAGAGAGAGGCAGAGACACAGGCAGAGGGAGAAACAGGCTCCATATGGGGAGCCCGATGCAGGACCCGATCCCAGGACTCGATGCAGGACTAAACCACTGAGCCACCCAGGCATCTCAAATTCACAGAAAGGTTTAAGAGAAGTGATAAACATGCTATGTAGCCTCTGACTTACTGGCTTCCCCTTTTATGCACTGCTTTAATTGCTAGGGATTCTTACTTTAAATGTCTGTCCTTTGCGCAGCCCGGGTGGCTCAGCAGTTTAGCTCCGCCTTCAGTCCAGGGTGTGATCCCAAAGATCCAAGATCGAGTCCCACGTCGGGCTCCCTTCATGGAGCCTGCTTCTCCCTCTGCCTGTGTCTCTGCCTCTCTCTCTCTCTCTCTCTCTCTCTGTCTCTATGAATAAATAAATAAAATCTTTAAAAAGAAATTAAATGTCTGTCCTTTAAAACATTATCACTAGAAGAATAATGTCTCATTCTGGGACACCAGTCATTATTCCCATCTTCCGCACCTTCACACCTGTCTTGTTCAGTATTTTAATTAATTAATTAATTAATTAATTAATTGATGTTGTTCAGTATTTTAAGAAGAGTCTCATTGCCCACTAGATTTAAGGAACCCCGTAGGTTCTGGGAGGGACTGGCAGTGGAAAGATAGAAAAATATGAATGTATAGCAGGTGTGTCCTTTAGGAGTTTATCCTTTGGTCAGAGCTCTGAGCTGTGAAGGATTACCATACCAGCAGCTAGGATACAGGTAGAGAAGCCGTGGGATGTGAGATTGGACACAGAGGGGCAGGGGCTCCCCCTCCTTCCTGCTGGGAGAGCCAGCACGTCTTTGTGGGGCTGGGGCATTTTCCAGCTGTGCGGGAGGGCTGGCATTTAGACCAAGAGGAAGTGAAAGGCAGGGGTTTAGGGTGTGTGCACAAGAGCTTGCAGACTGGAAGGAGGCTTAGACTGGAAGGTAAGGTGTGTGAAGGGCGGCAGTCAGAAGCACAGCCAGCGAGGTGGTTCTGCCAGGTTGTGCATATTTTTGTTTTTGTTTTTTAAAGATTTTATATATTTGTTCATGAGACACACACAGAGAGAGGCAGAGACACAGCAGAGGGAGAAGCGAGCCCTCTGCAGGGAGCCCAACATGGGACTCATTCCCAGGGCCCTGGGATCATGACCTGAGCCAAAGGCAGACGCTCAACCACTGAACCACCCAGGCGTCCTGGTCGTGCAGTTTTGAAACACTGAGCCAGGAGTTAGATTTACCATGCAGGGAGGAGCCACTGACGGGGCATGCCTGAGCCCCAGGACTCTGGTGGGGTTGGTTTGTCAGCTATTCAGATCAAAGGCCAGCAGTGTACCTCATTCTACGCTTCCCTGTCACCTACACCCAGTCCCATGTGCCGTGAGCTCTGCCACCTTATAAACCGTATCTCCTCACCTCCATGGCCACCACTGCAGGCTGACGCATGGATGGGCAAACTGTGGTCCTTGGGCCAAGTAGGCTCACGCCCTGGTTTTGTGCCATCTGCAGACTAAGAATATTTAAAAAAAAAAAACAAAAACAAAAACAAAACTTTAAGTGGTTTGAAGTAAAATGAAAAGGAGAATGACATTTTGTGACATGTGACTATTTGATGAAGTTCAAATATCAGTGTCCATAAAAAATACAGTTTTATTAGAACGCAGTCATGCCCATTTACATAGTGTCTGTGGCTACTTTGATGCTACAGTGGTGGCTGGAGAAGCTGTAGCAAGACTGCATGGCCTGCAAAGCTGGGAATATTTAGTATCTGGCCCTCCATAGAGGAAGTTTAAGACAGTTGCTCGTTCCTGGATGACCTCCGCAGCCCCTACCTGTCCCTCCTCCCCCATCTCGTGATATTCTGGCTTTTCTTCATACAGCAGCCTGAGTGACTTTTGAAAAGCACAAATCAGATCACTCTTATTATCTCAGAATCTTCCCAATGTGAGTGTAAGAAAACTTATATTATAAAAGCTCAGCTCCTCATGGTGGTGAAAGGGCCCTGCATATCTTGCCCTTGTCTGTGTCTCTGACTTCACCTCACACCCTGCCCTCATCTGTCTCACCTGTCTCTCTTAACTTTCTCTTGCATGCTCCAGGCTTATTTTCGTCTCACAGCCCTTATATCTGTGGTTCCCTCTATAAGGCATGCACTTCCCAACGGTCATCGCATGGCTTTGGTTAGTTGGTTGGTTATTTGGTTAGTTGATTGGTTGGTTGGTTGGCTAGTTGGTTGTTTGGTCATCAGTGGCCACCAGGCAGCCATTATCATGTTCCATTTTCTTCAGAGCAGTTATTATTGTCTATAATTCTCTTGTTTCTTTATTGCTTACTTGTGTAATATCTTTTTTCCTTCCTTAGATTATTTTTTTTTTTAAGAGAGAGAGAGTGCGGGTACATGTGGTGGTGGGGCGGGGCAGGGGGGTAAAGGAGAGAGAATCTTAAGCAGGCTCCACACTTAGCATGGAGCCTGACATGGGGCTCAATCTCATGACCCTGAGATCATGGCCTGAGCCAAAATCAAGAGTTGGATACTTAACCAACTGAGCCACCCAGATGCCCCTCCTTTCCTAGATTCCTCAGTGAGTTTTTAAGTCTAGGCAACCTGGTCAGTAGTTTTTCAGAGCTGTATCCTTCATCCCTCGAATAGTGCCTGGCACCTAGGAGATAATAAACATTGGAGACTGATTAGAGTAATGGTGAATGCTCTAGAATGGGTTGCAGGACAGAGAGATTGAAAGTGGTATGATTAGTTGGGGGTCTGGAGCAGCAATAAAGAGTTGTGATTTATATTTAAACCATGGCCCTGGTGGTGGGAGCAAGAGGCTTATAACAGATGTAGCTCAGCTGCAAACTCAAAATATGCATATCCAGTATGTGGAGACACACACACACATATTTCCATAGATGACGATATGCATTGCATTGAAATAGCAAGGACAAATGCCCTGGTAGATCAGCTGTGGAATGTTTTCTACTTCCTGCCTTGTGCAATCATATCTGTTTATTCTCATACCAAACTGCTTAATGTTTTTTGGTTTGAGAAAGTTGTTTGTGTATATAAGGAATCCAAGGAGCATGTGTTAAGCCCACAGGTGTGTACATAACCCAGTTACTAAAAATTACATGCCCACCTCAGTTTTCTCTTTTGAGACCAAATTATAAATTTAAGTGCCTAAGTGGCATATCTAAGTGATGCTTGAACTGTGTATAGTTGGGCCACTGGAAGGCAAGATCAGTGAGAATCATCTTTGTTCGAAGCTGGTACATTACAACTCCACCTGAGGTCCCTGGAAATCTGCATGAGAGGTACAAAACAATGCTCTATGGTATTTAAAGAAAATGTAAATCATGAATAGTTCCTGATCACAGGGAGGGTTGTTAGATTAGAAGAAGAGTTTCAGAGTCAGTTGCTTATATAAAAGTTAAAGGTGTTATCAAAGCATTTGGAAGATAGCCTCGAATGCTCTCCTTTCTGATCCAATAAGTGTTCCTCATGAACCTTACTGGATTTTTTTTAATAGAACAGGTCCTTGTTCTATAAGAGGTATTCTCAGATAAAAAACAATTAACCAACTGATCAACTAATCAGTCATGTAACTAACCAAATGACCAACTAGCCAATTAACTAGCCAATCAACTAACCAAATAACCAACCAGCTAACTAACCAAACAACCAACCAAACAACCAACCAAACAGCTAACCAGCCAGCCAACCAACCAAACCAACCAACCAACCAACCAAACAACCAACCAAACAAACAAATACATTCATTCCTGCTTGCTTCCCACATAAAGACCACTCCTACCCCAACATGTGCATGGTACATGGAATCAAGTTTATCAAACAATTCATTTTTGAAGAAACAATTCTATTTGCTGTCATGGGATTCTTTGCTTATTAAGAGATTCTTTACATTTAGAGTTGCTTTAGTAGGTTTAAATATTTGCTAGCAGATCATTAGCTGCTCCCCAGCAGTAGAACCCTTCCCATTTTCCATATTGACTCAAACACTCTAATGAAATAAAGAAGTTAGGGCAGGTATTACCATCCCTGTGTACCAATGAGGTAATGGAGGCTTGCAGAAGGGAAGCATTGTAAGCTCTCACAGCTCATAAAGGCAAGATGTCCTGTGAACATAAGGACCAAAGATTCTGGATGCCAGTTGAATACTTTCTGAAGTGGGTCAGAGACTATCTGTGGTCCTACAGAGAAGTTATAGGGCTTAGGGCGAGTCCCCACCATCTCTCCATCCCAGTTTCTTCCCTCATATGGGGAATATAAAAAACAGTGAAATGGATTATAGGGGAAAGGAGAGAAAATGAGTGGGAGAAATCAGAGAGGGTGACAAAACATGAGAGACTCCTAACTCTGGGAAATGAACAAAGGGTAATGGAAGGGAAGGTGGGCAGGGTGATGGGGTGACTGGGTGGTGGGCACTGAGGGGAGCATTTGACGGGGTGAGCACTAGGTGTTATAGTATATGTTGAGAAATAAAATTCCAATAAAAATACATAAAAAATAAAAAAACTATAAAATACGGATTGAACATGTTTTATTCAATATTTCCCCTTCAAGTCTAGAATTTAACAAGATTGAGAAATGGAGAGCTAAAATACTATGATCGCTTTTCCATGGAAGTGTTAGAAATAAAGATGAGAAAAAAGCTTGCTCCAAATCATTAGGTGCATTTGAGGGAAATGGCCTTAGTTAGAACAAGTTGATCTATAATTAGCCTTTTAGGAATCACAACCACTCTGTTTGTATATAGGCCACAGAGACAGAGTTAAGTCTGCACTCAAACATTTGCAGAGGTGTTCTGTGGGAGAGGTGCTCACAACTGCAGAGCCAGAGGAGAGGATTCTCACACCTTGTCTCCACTCTGGCCAAGTGCTTGGCATGTGCCCTTTCCCGTCTTTTGTGCTCTCTTTAATGCTGTCCCCAGTGGACATTAGAGATGATGTCGCAGGAGGATTAGCCATGTTTTTAGCATCCTGCCTTTCCTCTCAGCCATGTGTTTTGAAGTAGTATAAAGGATAAATTATGGATAAGTCACAAGCTTTATACTAAGACAGACTTCAGTTTGAATCCCAAGCTCAAAAGGTATGATCTTGGGTTGCTTATTTACTTTTTTATAAATCTCAGTTTTATAATCATCATAGCCAATGTTAATTTATTATCTGTTGTCATAGACTCTGTTCCAAACCTGTTATCTGCTCTAACTCACTAAGTATTTAAATAATCTGCAAGGTAGGATGATTATATTCCCTGTTTCACACATGAGGCATGTGAGATGCTGAGAGTTTGAGTAATTCTGAGGTCAGGCACTTAATAAGTGGTAAATCTAAATTTCAAACTCATGAGGAACTCATATATTCTTAATCTTTACTCTGTACTGCCTCTCACTCTGAGATGGGCACATCAGTCAGCATAAGCTATGCTGCAAGTAACAAAAATCCCCCAATCTTAGTGGCTTAAAATGATAAAGGTTTATTTCTTGCTTCATTATTTGTATTGACTGGGAGTTCTGTCAGTCTTGTCCTCATTCTAAGACTTGGTTGATAGGCAGCCACTTTTGGAAAGTTAGCATTTATTAAGGCCCAGAGGAAGGAGATGAGAGCAGGGTTCTCAGTGTTGATATGACTGATGTCATAATTGTGGGTGAATAACTCTTTGTTGTGGGGGACTGTTAGGCATTGTAGGATGTTTAATTTAGCAGCATCCCTGGCCTTGGCCCACTAGATGCTAGTAATACCCTCCTCCAGTTGTGAGAACCTCAAACTGACAGATGTCCCCTGAGTGTAATATTATACCTGGGTGCAAACCACTGCCAAAGATCTCTAAGTAGCAGTGAAATGGTCCACTTTCAGGGATACAAGTCTCACCTCATTGGCCAGAATTGGTCACATGCACCCATCTTACCACAAGTAAGCCAGGAAGTGAATCTTATAAAGAGAAACACAAGGTGAAATAGAAGTGTTAGGTAAACAGCATTAATGATTACCACAGATGGAAATAATAATATCTGTCATAAGGATTATTATGCAGAGTAAATGAAACAAAGAAAGTTAAGCATCTAATTAAGTGTGGACATTTAAAACAGTGTAGAATAGGATTCTGCAAACCATATCCATCTGTTTTTGTAAGTAAAGTTTTATTGGCATCCAGTCATGCCCATTTGCTTACATATTGTCTACGGTTGCTTTCACTCTACACCAGCAGAGTTGAGAGTTTGCAAAACAGACCATATGGCCCCCAAAGCCTAAAGGATTTACTGTCTGACCCTTGACAGCAAAAGTTCGCCACCTCCTGGTGTAGAGTCACACACCCTTTCTTGGGAGCAGGACCTTGGAGTGAGCAGCAGAAATGGAAGGAGATGCATTGTCCTGCTCCCATCTTTGTCCCTAAAATGTTAATATGTACTCCATTAGCTTTACACACTTGTGCTCTGTGCTCTCACTCAGGGTTGTGGCAGGATTCACACAGATCTGCATCTACTCTCTCTACTTGAATAATCCACATGTTGTGATTATATTTTTCAGTTTAAAAAATCTTTGTGTTTGGGATGCCTGGGTGGCTCAGTGGTTGAGCACCTGCCTTTGGCTCAGGTCGTTATCCCGGGATCTGGGATAGAGTACCACATCGGGCTCCCTGCAAGGAGCCTGCTTCTCCCTCTGCCTGGGTCTCTGTCTCTCTCTCTCTCAGTCTGTGTCTCTCATGAATAAATAAATAAATCTTTAAAAAAATCTTTGTATTGACCTCTATCATACATATGCATATGTGTACATATCATACGTCTACCACCCAATGAGCTTTCACAAATGAACTGACCCACAGGTACCCCTCCTGCTCCCTTCCAGGCCTGCTCCCTGTTCCATGGGACTTTGATTTCTAAAAGCAACAATAGCCAACTTAAAAAAAATCTTTTTATTATGGACAGCTTTCTAACATGCATAACAGTAGAGAACATAGCAAAATGAACCCCATTGTATCTTTCACCAGCTTCAGAAATAGTATTGTATTATTTGAGTTTTGTCAGGTCTCTTTCCTCTCTCCACATAGGTAGGTGGGAGGATAGATAGATGGGGAGAGAGTAATATATCTCTATGTCTATATAGTATCAATTACACTGATATTTTTATAAGCTTATAACTTGTATTTTCTCATTTGTAAAGTAAGGATAAAGTAAGGACCCACAGGGGTGCCTGGGTAGCTTAGCATTTAAGCTCCTGCCTTTGGCCCAGGGTATGATCCTGGAGTCCCGGGATCTAGTCCCACAAATGGCTCCCTGCGTGGAGCCTGCTTCTCTCTCTGCCTCTCTCTCTCTGTGTCTCTCATGAATAAATAAAAAATAAAAATAAAAAAAAATAACTAGACCCACAATACTTCATTGAAGAGTTGTTAAGGGATAAGTGAATTAATTGACGGACACAAAATTCCTTGCAAAGCAAGTAGTAAATATTAACTGTCATCCTCATTACCATCATCATCTGGATGAAGAGAACTAAGGAGCCAGGTCATAACTGCCCTTCCTTTCTTTCCCCCAGGTCTATGCTGTGGTGGTAATTGCATCTGTGGTGGGATTTTGTCTGCTGGTGATGCTGTTTCTGCTGAAGTTGGCAAGACACTCCAAGTTTGGCATGAAAGGTAAAAAGGGTTGTGTTTATTTTACTTCTTATGTGGAATCACTTTTGGCTTCTGACTAATGCTAATTACCACTAAAGAAAGAAGCAGCTAGATTTACGATGACTAGGTTTTAAGGCTGAAAAAATAGCAACAAGGATATGATACTACAAATCAAGGCAGAGCAAAATAATTTTGATTACTCAGTAGTACCCACTTTCCAATGAGGACGGTTGTCCCTGAAGACACAGAACTGATTTCCTGGGTATCAAGTGACTAATAATGATATAGGCAAATAGTGTCTGGGTTTTCCTTTGGCTTCAGAAAGGCAGGCAAGGCATGGTGGCAGTAGGTTAGTCAGGGATACAAGTATTTTGCGCAGAAGGCTCCTTTCTGCTGTACAGATGATGACTTCTAGACCCTTCCGTGGTAGTTTTGTTGTTGGATACTGCTTTTAGAGTAAGAGTCTCATCTTGTGAGATTTGGCTTGTGTTGGGAAGCAAAATCAGAACACTGGCTGTACATTGAAGCTTTTGAATGAGTATCTTTTTCTAATGGAAAGATTCTCAGTGCTAGATTCAAAATTGGTGGCTATGTGGGCCAAGAAGAAACCATGGGTCTCTTCATGAGGACTGAAAATTCATTTTAGGGCAGGAATCTTGTTTAAATGTTCTTGTTATATAAATAGCCAAGAGTTTCAGTGATTGAAAAGCGTTTGCTTTGAAGTTTAAACTTACGTATTGACTAATTATGCTGTTGTTGAATTTTGTGTGGTCTCTTATAAATAGCCACTAGCTTCGGAAAGCCACAGCCAAGGTTTAGTGGTGGCTTTAGTTGTGTTGGAGACAAAGTGGTGGGTTTTCTTGATCTGCCTGGTTCATTACAATTGCTAATTCATGTTGCCTCCTTACTCAGAAGTGATGTTTATAGAGGAATAAGCTGTCCAGCGTACGCTGGGCTCTGGGGTGGAGTGGATCTATTTCTTATGTTTTCTTCTCTCTCTCTCTGTTGGTGCCTATGATCAAAATCCCTAAACCTGAAATGAATAGGGAGGAGTAGTGGCAAATTGAGTCTTGTATAGCCCCCAAATCTCCTCCTGACTTTCCTTTGATCTATTGATTCTTGACATTTCTTTTGGAGGAGGAAAGATCTCTCATTCCCAATTATAAATAAGACCTGGAGGAGGGACTCTACTACAGTGATTTTAATTAGTCCTACTACGATGACAGTTTGCAAACGTAACTTTGCGTCAGCAGCTCCTGGAGGGCTTGTGAAAACACAGATTTCTGGGCCACCTCAAAAGGTTCTGACTTAAAAGATCTGAGGAGGGCCTGACACTTGGCATTTCTAACAGTTTTCAAGGGACGCCAATACTACTGTGGCCCAAGCATTCCTGGAGAATCACCAGTCTATGGGATCAATGTGGGCTAGCACCTTCTGAGTGACAAGATGCAGGAGGGGCATTGCTTTGCGGACCTTTCTAGGTCCCCGTGTTCAGCTGGCACCTAGGGTCCGGGCTGTTCTCTGCATGTCACCCAGCCACGATGGCATTTCTTCCCCATTTTCATCAAGCTCTTTCTTTCCTTAGAGGCACTTGGAATAGATGTCCCTAAGCGGGGATCTTAATGGAGAGATCCAGACACTAGCACAATTACTTTTCCATCTTGAGGGTTTAGTGTGAGACCTTTCATCTCATGAGCTCTCCAAAGAGAAAATTTGTCTAGGTTCTACTGGGAGCTGCGCATGAGCTTTGGAACCCTAGGAGCAATATTTAGGAGCCGCCCCCACCCCAGCTTTGTGTTAGGAAAACAACTGACAAAATGCTCTGTAAATGTTCACATACTCCGTGTGGCATGGTGGTGGGGGGAGGAGAATAAAAGGTAGACATTTGTTTCAGAAAAGATTGTATTTCCTATAGACTCTCCCACATGAAGAGTGAAACTGGTTTTTATTTGGATACTTTGGGCTGATTACCACTAAAGCACCTACATTTCCCAAATGTGTCTAACCTACGGGTAGCCTTAATGAATTGTAAGGAAGGTTTTACTGAACCTTGTCCCAGAGCCAGTAAATGACTTCCTTCAGGCGGAAGCTACGCTATCATTTGTTTCACTCCCTTTTTTTCCAAACATAAATAAAGTTGTTTTTTTAAGAAAAGTTGTCTCAGAGACTCATGGGCTTGTTTACAATAGATTTTTCTCCCCTACTTTTTGCTGCACATCTATTCATGCTACGGTTTGAACATGTTTGGCTACAGTGGGGGTTATTTTTATTTATTTATTTATTTATTTATTTATTTATTTATTTCGCCAGTCAGATGCTGAGTTGATGAGATTTTGAAGGGGTATGGAAGAGAAGATGAGGGCAAATTAAACTGCAAAAAAAAAGTGATATTTAAACATTATTAGTAGTTAATGTACTTTAAATGCTATTAGTGCTGGGATCACTGCTAGAAAAAAAAAGTATGCCTTAAAAAAGGAAGAGTATATAAAAACACTATTGTCTTCCTGAAATCACCAGGAAACACAGGAGTGGTGATTTCTCAGTAAGGACGGTAAGAAATGTGCATCGCCTTGGCTGGGACCGATGGCTCCGTTCCGTGTGATGCAGACGAGCTGTTCCACTGTGGCCCTTGCCCTCATAAGTACCTTCGGGAGGTTCTACCTCTGTCCCCAGTCCCTTGTCCTGTAGATAGTTAGAGATTGCAGGATGCCAGCCCGCCCACCAGGCATTTACAGCTTTTTACCCATCCCAGCGTCGCACGCTTCAAGCTCCAGTGTCAACTGTGTCATCACGGTAGCCGCCTCGAGATCATAAACCATAGTTTAAGACTGTTGACTGGAAGGGCCTGGGGTACCCAGAAGCCTCTTTAAATCACGCTGCAGCTTAATGCAGGGCAACTCAAACTCTGTGGATTGACCTGAGGACCCAAACGTGATTGATGGCATTGCTTCCCTGGGAAGGCGATCTCTAAATTCCAAACCCGGGAGTTAAATGGAGATTTTAGAATATAACCAGTGATATGTTCTGCAGAGGTGGGCTGTGTGACTGGATGCTTCCTAGGGTTTATTCTCTGTTCCGTCAGTTCATTGCCACGAGAGGCCGAAGGGACCATCGTGCACACGGAGCCCTGGCTGTGAGCTCCGTGAAGACAGGGTTTGTGGTGGGCTTGTTCGTCATCCAAATTGGCACTCGATAAGTATTAATTGACTGAATGAGTGATCACAGAGAGTTTTCAAATTCAGTCACTCACTGTAGCTTGGTAAGTGGAACAGCTAATGTTTGGAGGAAAGTTCATATGTGAATAGTTAAAGAGAGATCTTAGAGGTTTTCTAAGTTTTTAGGGGGACAGAGCCCCTCTCTACCTGCACCCCCCACCCTCGCTTTCTTTGATTATTCCAGATAAATAATGGCCCCAGAAAGGAGATCATTTTGCCAGATTTTTGCTTAGGATTTGTTAGGTTTTCATACACTTTCATACAGTTAGTTGTTTGAGTTTGGAGGGTTCACCTTGGCTTTCCATTTTACACACAAGCATTGTCACTTTATGCCTCTTTGCCTTTGCATGTGTGGCCTTGGAATATGTGTCTTCATCCAGCTTTGAAGCTGGCAGATGTGCCTGATGGTGGCTCCTATCTTGGCGCTAACTAGAATTTATCCTTCATTATTTCTTAATATAGTTTAAGTGTCTTGCTACCAATGTTCCATGGACTACTGACTGGCCTTGTGTCAATAACGATGTCAGAAGGTAGAAGTTACCCCAGTCTGTTTCTCCATGCTCATTTTTGTGTCTTTATATCACCCTGTTGCTTTTTGGTTGAATGTCTGGTTACCATAATCATGGAAGCCCTGAATAAAGGCCTTCTGTTAGTGCTTGGTCATCCCTATAGGGATTATTTTATATGTGCGCTTCACATGAATGCCTAAAATATATAACAAACTACCGGGATCCCTGGGTGGTGCAGCGGTTTAGCGCCTGCCTTTGGCCCAGGGCTCGATCCTGGAGCCCCGGGATCGAATCCCACGTCAGGCTCCCGGTGCATGGAGCCTGCTTCTCCTTCTGCCTGTGTCTCTGCCTCTCTCTCTCTCTCTGTGTGACTATCATAAATAAAAAAACAAAACAAAAAAAACTACCTACATCTATGTCTGTATCCATATCCCTATACACAAATGCATAATTTTATCCCTTTTCTCTTCAGGCTGCCTCTGATTGACTTTAATTTTATTTTCCACTGAAATAGGGCTCCAAGACTTTTCCAGAGCAGCTGTATTGCCAAAGGAACAGGCAACCAGGCCTCAGCATGCTCTTCCTTATGTTGTAACCAAGTCCGTGTTTAGTTCTCACATTGCTTCCTGGCTCTCTTCACTGAAGATGTACAAGTGTGCAAGAGGGAGATGGGAGCATCAGAGGGCATGAGGGCCGCCGCCAAGCCTCCCAAGAGCGCTCAGCGTGTGGGAGCCCTGTCTGATGGCTGGATGGCGTGCAGGCCTGGAAAAAATATAAGGGAGCTGGAAGGGCGGAGGGGATGTGGCACTTGTCACCCCGATGGAGAATACTTGTGACCACCAGCTTTGTGTTGCTTACATTTCCTGATGGAAGCCCACATATATTTAGTCCCTGAGGACCCATGAATCCTTTGTCCTCCTAGAGTAAATATATTTAAGTGACCCGAAGACAATGCAGGAGAAACCGGCATAGGAGGCCTTTTCTCTAATTCTATGTTGATAACCCCCAAATTTTGTCCACAGCCTCCTATCCTTGCATGTAAACCATCAAGCTGCACTCCTTCCTAGGAGTTAAGCTCTAGATAGTTCCAATTTGTAATTGACCGGAGAATGGCACTCCCTGAGAATGCAGAGCCAGGTTTTCTTAACTCCAGATTCAAGGCCCACAGTTTGTTTTTCCTCCTACAAATGATCTTCTAAATGTCTTTCAACATCAACCAAAAATTTGGTTATTTAAAAATAGTCATAAACATATAGTGGGACCACAGCTAGAGAAGTTGAAGGTTAAAGCCTTTTCTAAGAACTGAAAATAATTCTGGAAAGTTTAGGAGGTTGAGTTTTACAGATATTTGGATCAACTTTTAAAAGAGGGAAAAATGTGTTCGAAAGCCAGAAACACAATTGTAGAAACATCTGTAAGGACAAATTTTCCATATGCACCCCTGCTGTTTTTTTTTAAAGACAAATAACTTTAAAAAAATTATATCAGTAATGCACGAATGCATTCTTGCTTTGCACAGTTTCCAGAAGTTTGGAAATATATGGGGTTAAAAGTGGGATTGCACTTGACCCTCCTCTCTTGCTATCCTCTCTGCTGCTAGGGATAACCTTCCTTAACCATCCAGAATGCATATATTACATAAATAATAAAATCCAGAGCTTTGCTTACTATGTAGATAATCAAACAGACTCATTTTTGGTTCCATAGAGAAATTATCATCTCAAGCTCAGGCTGCATCTGCTTTAAGATAACAGTTTGCCTTATAGCTCTTTCTGTATCAGTATCCGGGTGTCTCTTGCATTCTCCTTAAAAAGTGTTTCAGAGTAGACTGCTCTCAGGCTCCTTGGATCTGAAACCCGCCTCTGTTGGTTACCAGCTGTGTGACTTTGAGCAACTCCTCCATCTCCCTTGCCTCAGTATTTCCATCTGGAATGGGGCAATAATTGTACCCATTTCATAGGGTTGTCAGGAAGCATGCTAAGTTGATGTATATGAAGCCCTCAGGGTAGTTCCTGGCATTTAGTAATTAAGTTATAATTCTTATTGACAAATTGTGATTTGTTTTCTTCTTTTAGTTTTAAAGTTATGTTTTAATGTTCATGCTTTTACCGAGTTTTCAGAGAAGTGTGTCAAATAATGTCTTACATATATATGGATAGATACTTGGACTAGATTGCTGAGAAAGATGTGTATGTATATTTATGCTTTATCAATTTATATTCTCACCACTAGTATATGAGGGCATCCTTAGTTTACACTTTCATCCATATCAGATATTATCGACCTTTTATTTTTTTGCCAAGTTACGTGCCACGTTATCACAGTTAACCTGATATTCTGATTAAGAAGGTGAAATGCAGGGCAGCCTGCGTGGCTCAGTGGTTTAGCACCTGCCTTCAGCCCAGGGTGTGATCCGAGAGACCTGGGATCAAGTCCCGCAGCAGGCTCCCTGCATGGAGGCTGCTTCTTCCTCTGCCTGTGTCTCTGCCTCTGAGTGTCTCTCATAAATTAAATAAAATCTTAAAAAAAAAAATAAGAAAGTGAAATGTGGTTCCTGGGTGGCTCAGTTAGTTGAGTTCAGGTCATGATATCAGGGTCCTGGGATCAAGCCCCACATCAGGCTCCATGATCAGTGGGAGTCTGTTTTGTATTTTTCCCTCTGTCCCCACCATGCATTCATGCTTCCTCTCTCTCAAATTAATAAATATATCTTTAAAAAATGAAAATATGGTGAAACATCTTTATTAGGTGACCAATAAGAAGAAATGTTCAGTTTACTTGTTGATTTGCAGACTTACTTTATAAATCATGTACATTCATTTTTTTATTGGTTATGTATGTTGCTCTGATATTTTTTTTTCTAGTTTTTACCTTTTTTAAATAGTATCTTTTGGCAAACAACAGATTTACCTTCTTATAGAAGTGAATATACCTGTATTTTCCATCTAAGTTTTATGTCTTGCTTAGGAAGCCTTCCCTTCTCTGAGGTTGTAAACATACTCTTAATATTTCTTTTGCTAGTTCTGCTCTGTGTGTGTGTGTGTGTGTGTGTGTGTGTGTGTTAGCTTAGACCTTTAATCTTTCAGAAATTCTTTTTTTTTTCAACTTAGTGTCAAGTACTCTTCCCCCCCACCAGAGATATATAAAGATATTTGAATAAATTTTAGTGTAACATTTTCAGAGAGACCAAGAATATTATTTTAACTTTCTGGAATTGAAATCTCTTAATAAAACAAACAAACAAATCTTTGAAGAACTTAACATTTAACTCTTTTTAAAAATAAGCAATGAACTTTGTTGGTTCTCATATAATATATGGGAGCCTCACCAAATAGTAACAGAGGATGTAGGTTTTCACAGGAGCCTTTTTTTTTACTGACCTGCACCTGGCTTCAGATTGAGCTCAAAGTATATTGTCACATTCTCTTAGTAGAGAAAAAAATTTGTAGGTTTTAATAAAATTTTCAGATATTTCAGAAAAGACATTCAGTTGAAAAAGTTATAGGTAATTTAACAAATTGGAAATGTATCAGAGGGAAAAAAAAGAATTAACGCAAGCATTCCTTTTCTGTCATTTGGAGAATATTATGTAAAACTTTTCCCCATAAATGTTTCATTTATTTATTTATTTATTTATTTATTTATTTATTTATTTATTTATTTATTTAATTTTTCCCCCATATATGTTTCTGAGGTGAAGATCCACTCCCGAGTCACTGTCATTTCTTTCAGGGCCAATATTTGGGTTATGTTTCTGTGAGGACAGAACATGTTTATTCTTTGCAGCAGATTGAACATGGGTTTAGAACTTTCAGGAACTGGCTCCATCAGGCAACAGGAAACAGTAGCTTTTCCCCCCTTAGCTTCACAAGTGCCCTGACTTCCAACTTTTTAAATTATCTGCCCTGCCTGGGCATACAGCTCAGTGTGATTCAGGGGAGGGCCCAGGTTTGCCTGGAGTGGACAAAAGTCATGCTGTGGTATTGTTTAGGGACAGTCTGCACTCCTACTGTTTCACTTAAAAGATTAGAGACCCCTTAAGAAATTAGGTTTGGTACTTAAAAGTCAAGAAAAATTGTTCCCCATTCTTTGGTTCTCCATAAATCCTGTGGTGAACTCACTTTGACCTCCTTTTTGTTTTTAAGATTTATTTATTCATTTTAAGGAGCAGAGGGGAGAGAATCTCCAGCAGACTCCCCACTGAGCACAGAGCCCACCGTGGGCTTGATCCCACAACCCTGAGATTATGACCTTCGTGGAAACCAAGAGTTGGAGGCTAACCAGCTGCACCATACGGGTTCCCTCCTTACACAGATCCTGGAATACTTTCAGAGGGACTTCCCAAATCAGGACATCTGGGGTATTCTTCTTCCCCACCACTCCATTCCTGTTTCTCTTTCTTCTTAACCTTTCTTTTTTTCTTTTTCTTTTTTTTTAAATTTTTTATTTGCCTTGCATTGTGTCCTTCTACATCTCTGTGATCCCTAATTTTACTTCTCCCTCTCTCTGTTGGTTTTCTTCCTCCTCATCCCTAGCATCTGATTTTGGTGGATATGCTTTTCAGAATTTCCGAAGAGGACAGATAATAGCTTGGCTTAAATTCTAACATATGCTTCGATTTCATCTCCCTTTATTTTGGGCAAAGAGATTGAATGACTCTGGGAATAAATTTAGCTCCAAATCAGCAGAATTGTCCTGTGGCACATTGGAAAAGAGGCTGTTTGAATAACCCATATCCTTCATGTTCATAAGTTGTTAAATCTTCAGTCTTCAAACCTAAGAGCAGAGAGGAATATAACATTAGAGACTCATGAATCAGGCTTGGGTTCACGTCCTGGATCTCCCACCTACTAACCATAATTTTGGGGTGTGTGTGGATTTTTTAAACTTTCAAAATCTTAGGTTCCTCTTCAGTAAGATGAGGAAATAATACCCGTCTTAGGTGATTATAAGAAATAAATTAGTGCTTTAATTTACTGGCTGTATTATTGAACTAATTTCTGAAGAGGCAGTTATTTTTCAGATTTACGTTATAGTAATACATCATTAAGGAAAAGAGCATGAGGAGAGTCCTGTCTGAATTTATGCTGAATCTGAATTACAGAAAAATGTGTCATATGTAGACAGTGTCTGTTAGTTTTTTCAGTCTTATTAATTGAGTTTATAGACAAAATTGTAATTATAATGTGTCTCTACTCTTTGGACATGTATTATGAATGCAAAGCTGCAGAAACATGTTTATGTTAAGCCTTTCATTCTTTAAAGACACTAAGTGTGAATTACTGCAAATTCTTAATTTTATTGTCCATTGTACAAGTCACCTGTTTAAAGAAATCTCCTTTATTGATGGATGGATTGGGTATGGAAGTTTTTTCTCTTTCTTTTGGGAAGTAGCAGGAAAGGCAGGTAGGGGTCGGGTTCAGTAGAGACCCAGTAATCATCAGTTTAAATTTAGAAACATGAGCTCATGGAGCCTCCTTTTCGAGCTACTTCCCTTTTGCACAGAGGAGATTGCGACTGTGAAAATGGTCTCTTTTAACAAAAAATAGGCATGGATTTTTTCAAGATTTTATTTTTAAGCAATCTCTACACCCAACGTGGGGCTCGAACTCACAACCCTGAGATCAAGAATTGTGTGTTCTTCTGACTGAGCTAGCCCCAAATATAGGCTTTAGTTTTTTATGTGTTCCCAGCCTGCTAGAGATGAAAAGAGGAATTTTGGTGAAAATAAATTCTTCCTTATACTGTCGATTGTCATCCATGTTATTATATCCATAGACCAAGACACTGCATTTCCTGTGAGAGAAGCCAAGGCTTGAGCGGGCAGATGGCAGTGGGAGGTCTGCGTTTTCATCAAGGCACCAGCAAAAGTAGAAGTCATTGGCTTCTTCTGTGATCATCTGGGAGCTCTCATGGTCTGAGGACAGAGAGGATGACAAGGAGGAAGCAAGGCGGGGGTGGGGGGAAGAGACAGAGAGGTAGAGAGAGGGAGAGAGAGGGAGAGAGGGAGATATTTTCATTCTAACTTTTGAAGTCTTTAGTACTAAGAGATTAATACCCTGAATTGAAAGTAGAAGAGTCATCTCTGCCCCAAGTAGTGACAGTGGAAGGCAGGAAGGGGACGTGAGTTCATGGGTGGGAGTGGTGTGGGAGGGGAGGATGCTAGCAACGAGGTGGTGTTTCTATTTATAGTTATGATTGTCCACTTTAGTAGTCCCGGCAAGACCCAAGGAGAGTCAACCACCCAACTGAGCCTTTCCCACACTGACTTCCTGGATCATCTGTAAGAGGAAATTGTGTGAGGACCAGAAATAACAGGACAGAACTGAAAGGCATATGAGGGTCCCCTCCAGCTTCAGCATCTACCATCCGGTTACAAAGCCCTTCAGAACAATCCCACACTCACTAGAAGCGTCTACTGTGTCCTTCTGGTGATACCCTTTATTATTTGGGTGCCACGTAGGATAGTCTTTTTCTTTTTTGTTCACTGATGTAGAATCACGTTCTCCTTATTATTAACATAGGACAGATTGTGTCTGTGGCAGTTTTGGTTGATCACAGAAGATTTGATATTTATTCCATCAGGTCAGGAGCCTGGTGTCTTCACACTGGTGTCTTTCCTCCATTTCCTCAGGTGGCATTTCAGTTTCTGGATGATGGTGCAATGTGTGGGACTATGTGGGATTAAAGCCACAAGGGTATGCCATGCCACTGTGTGGGAGGGGTGCATCTGTGGCCATGGGTGGTCATTTCTTCTTCATGTTGCTGGCTGCTGTGTTGCCCACCTTCCCACTTGTCCTTGGCCACCAAATTTGGACTAGTTACATATACATCATCTTGGGTTCCTAACCAGGTTCTCTCAACTTCACACACGTCTCTGCAGGAGCATCCATGAGGCTTTGAGACCAAGAAATTCTATAAAACTGGCCCCTGCTCTCTCTGCCTGGACACATTATGGTCTCCCTAATTTATTAACCTTATGTCATGATAAACTTGGGATTGCTATGGCTTCTTGGCCACCTTTTTAGGTCCTCCCAGAAAGATGGACTCTGGCTTTTTCTTTCTTTCTTTCTTTCTTTTTTTTTTTTTAACTCCAGTGCTGACTAGAGCTTCTGTAGTTCCCTCACCCCCATACTTTATCAGGGGATAGGCTACAGGGCTCCCCTTACCTGCAGCAAACTTGCTGGCCTTCTCTCCTACCTTCTGCTTTTCCATGGGGACAGAAAGAATATGAGAACTGTTCTTTCCTGATTTGTCTTCTTCCAGATAATTTTGTCATGTGTGGATCTTGTTTTTCTCCCCAACTTTTTATAGTGAAATTTCCAACGTGAAGAAAATTTGAAAGATGATTATAGCGAACATCTGTATACTCAACTCCAAGATTCAACCTCCATTTAGCGTTTTGCTGTTTGAAAATAAGTTCCCCATATCCTGTCACTCCACCTAAACTTTCCAGCACGTTTCCCTGAAAACTAAGGATACATTATCTCCTAAAAGCACAATCCCAATACCAGTATCACTGCGAGAAAGTTGAAACAGCTCTGTAGTAACAGATGACACCTCATGCATCCTCAGATTCCCCCAGTGATACAACAGCACCTCTTACAGTTTCTGTTTCAGACTGAGGTCAACTCAGAGTTCACGCATTGCCTTTGGCAAATGGGCTTCTTTGGTACCTTTCCATCTAGAAGGCTACCTTCATTTCTTTCCTCTTGACATTGACTTTTTCAAGGGACCAGCTAGTTGTCCTGTAGGATGTCCTTCATTTCGGCAGTATAAGTGATTTTTGGAAGGGTTTTTTTTAAGATTTTATTTATTTATTTGAGAGAAAGGGAGAAAGAGAGCAAAAAAGCACAAGCAGGGGAATGCGGCAGAGAGAGGGAGAAGCAGACTCCCTGCAGAGCAGGGAGCCCGATGTGGGGCTCTATGCCAGGACCCTAGGATGGTGAACTGAGCTGAAGGCAGATGCTGAACCGACTGAGCCACCCAGGGGCCCTTTGTTGCAAGATTCTTTAACTGGTCATTTCTTCCTTGTATTTTTTTGAGTTGGAACTTATTTCTAAAGGCTCGATTAGGTGTAAGTTATTCAGGGGCTAACATCTTTAATTTTGATAGCTCTACATTTATTTTAATATTTATTAGAAAAAAAATCCCTAGCACATCATACATATTATTATTTAAGATAAGGCTTAAATTTAAAAAAATGAAATAAAGAAAAAATATGAAGTAAATAATTTAAATTTTATTTTTTTATTTTTATTTTTTTATTATTATTTTTTTAATAATTTAAATTTTAAAAGAGTATCTGAATAGGACTATCTGAAGGCTCTGGTGATTTAATACAAAATAGAACAAAGTTTCTGCCTCATGAAGCTTAAACTGCAGTGGAGGGAAGACCAGAAAGACAGAGAAAGAAATACAGATGCAATCTACAAGTAATAAAAAATACCATGAATAAAGGACACAAGGTAAGAGGAGGATAATGACAGATTTGTTGTTCATAAATAGTTAATAGTTAAGACAGGCGCATGTACTAAGATGACATTTGGGCCAAGACTCAAGGGTAGTGAGGGAGTGAGCATGCTGATATCTGAGAGAACAGCATTCCAGGGAGTGGGAACAGCCAATGCAAGGGCAGGGAGCCTGGGGTGAGCTCTGCACGTTAAAGGAGTAGCAGAGGCCTGTGTGCCTGGAACAGAGTGAGGGTGGGAAGAGCAATAGGAGAGCCCAGAAGGGTGGCAGAAATGTAGCTCATGTAGGGACTCATAGGCCTCTGTGAGGCTTTTGTCTGCTGTATGGTACAGTAGGTACTTGGATAAGGCATACATTGTGCAAGTGTATGTAAAGAACTCCAGTGGGGGCTACAGTGATGGATTAATAGAATGAATTGGTTTCTGGTAACAAAAGATGACTTAGGGGAAAATACTGCTTGGGGGGAAGGGGAGAGATATTCACGTACAACAGTGTGCAGAGATTCCACTGCAGGTTCATGAATAGCTTCAGGAATATGACACCCCTCACCCTTCCCTCCTCAACATTCACACACAAATGCACACACAGGGCACCTGGGTGGCTCAGTGGTTGAGCATCTGCCTTTGGCTCAGGGTGTGATCCTGGGGTCCTGGGATCGAGTCCACATCAGGCTCCCTGCAGGGAGCCTGCTTCTCCCTCTGCCTATGTCTCTGCCTCTCTCTGTGTGTCTCTCATGAATAAATAAATGAAATCTTAAAAAAAAAAAACAAAAACGAAAATCTAAACTTCCTTAAAAACAAATGCACAGGGATCCCTGGGTGGCGCAGCGGTTTGGCACCTGCCTTTGGCCCAGGGCGCGATCCTGGAGACCCGGGATCGAATCCCACATCGGGCTCCCGGTGCATGGAGCCTGCTTCTCCCTCTGCCTGTGTCTCTGCCTCTCTCTCTCTCTCTGTGACTATCATAAATAAATAAAAATTAAAAAAAAAAAAACAAAAACAAATGCACACACACATACACATAGCCCAAAATGTAGGTTTGTAAAATGTTTGTTAGTTGTCTGCATTCCCCAGGCATTACGCCATCATGGAAATATGTGGTGGTTGTTGATCACGTGACTGTGGCCACTTGCGGGTAGGACAAGGCTTTTTAGTTGTGTCTTGAGTTTTCCTTCTGATCCTTTTAGCTTCACTCTGATTCCTCTTATACAGCCTAGTTTCCTCCAAGAACAGGGGCATTATATAGTAAGTTTCATTGCTGATATACTTTGAGTAAAATTCTCTCTTTTTTGAAATCTTGTTTGCTATTGGGAGAAAAACACCACAGTTTGAAAACTCCAATGATGCATTTTTGGAGTGAGCAGAGACATTGTAGGAGTTCCTCTGTTTTCCCTCATCATGGTGATTAAACGTTAAGGAGAACCCATGTGCTCTGCATGTGTGCCTTTCAGCTTGAGAGACAAGGCAAGAATTTAAGGTCAGGCTGAAGTTTCGAAGTTGTGCACTTCCAGAGAGGAAGACAGCACTTGATTTTCCTGCTTACTGTCCTCCCAACAAATTACTTAATAGCACTTTGCCATCTTATGGACTAGATCAGTCTTCTTTCTTGAATGACTGTGGGGTGTTGGAATTCTATGGGCAGAATGTCCAGATCTCCTTAAATGCTTTTTTTTTTCTCTCTTGATGCTTCACACCTTATTTGGGGAGCTCTGCCCTCTTCTTTCTTCTTCCCCCAATCACTTGTCCCTCTTCTCTGGCCCTGGGTGGTGGAGCAGAATTGTTTTGCATCAGACCCCATAAGACCTTGGGGAGTCCTCCTTACTATCAGGTCTTCCTCTTTATGAACTACCCAGCAATACATATTTATTCCAGTCTGCTTTCTTACCCATCACCTAATGAGCAGGTTAGCAAATATGAAGAAACTAACCCAGATATTACCAGCAAGAAAGTACATTTGCAAAGACAGATCTGCCATGTGCAGACCTGCACAATGAAAACTTACAAATGGGAAACAATGGCCATGGTGTTGGATAATCCCATTCATTGGCAGGGATTCTTGGACGGTATTAATTTTGGTTTGACTTCTCGGTTTTCCCTCTGTTCAGCATCTTATACTACATATAAGATTCTTTTCAATTACGAAACAATGCAAGCGGAAGCAGAGAATTATAATCAGACTCTGAATTCTCAGAATTTAAATATGCCAAGAGGGGGAGACGCCAAGTCTGAGTAGCTTTGTTCCTGATCTTAGCACTAACTTTAGCAAATGTTTCACCTTGGATGACGGTTCATCACAGCTATTTTGTAACTGTGGTAATGGTTGAAAGTTTTGTTTGAGGAAGGCACTCAGCCATTTTTGGGGTACATTGTGTCTCCCCCAACCCCTCCCTGCATCCATAGGCATTTTTCATTCATCTCCTAAGCTCCAAAGGTGTTTGGAGGATCCCTGAATAGTAAATAGCCCCCTTCCCTCAGTGGGCAGCCATGCTGGTCACTTGCTATTTATTTATTTAGAACTGAGCCTCCTACCTAGGTGGGAAAACTCGAGGTGCCCATTAATTATCAGTGTTATCTTTCTGTCGGGCCCCTGAGAAATTCTACATGACATTTGTTTTAACATATCTGTTTATATGGCATTTGTAGGGGGCACTTTCTTATTCTGATTTGGGTCCTCCAGATGTATTGACATAATTGCTTTAAGTTACC